>NC_058407.1:98413497-98770828 GCF_002201575.2 Neomonachus schauinslandi | reverse complement strand
ATTTATTTTTTTTTTTTTAAGATTTTATTTATTTATTTGACAGAGAGAGAGAGAGAGTGCACACAAGCAGGGGGAGCAGCAGAGGGAAAAGGAGAAGCAGACTCCCCGCCAAGCAGGGAGCCTGATGCGGGGCTCGATCCCAGGACCCCTGGATCTTGACCTGAGCCGAAGGCAGACGCTTAACCGACTGAGCCACCCAGGCGCCCTGGCATATGTATATTTCAAGGACCTGAGCTGTAAACCTTTTTGTGCAGTGTGACCCTGTCTCCCCTAGCCCGTCTTGGCTCTGGGTAGCCATGGGTGTGGGCAACTGAGAGATGGTGGTGGAGACCGTCCTGGGCTCTCCTCCTGTGGGCTGTCTGGCCAGCTGAGCTCCTGTGGTGGGTGGGGAAGGCAGCCAGGCTTGAGGTTCAGTCAAGCATCTTTCATGAATTTACTTTCCACAGGAGCTTGAGCTGGCAGAACCCAAAAAGCACTTTGTCCTCAGCATGTTCTCCCTTGATTTTCATACCTTTCTGGATTTCAAGGGTAACATAATTCAAGGGTGTCTGATTTATTGAAAATAGCTCAGCAAAGTCTGGTTTGTGAAAGCTATTTGATAACTAAGATGTCTTTCTTTTCCTCTTGGGCTTCTGAGTCCATCTACTCCAAACCCCACCCCTGGCTGGAAGCTGGAGAGGCCTAACCCAGATTATAGAGGGAAGTGGAGCTGGGGCATGGTGCAGAAGTGTATTTAAGCCTTCAAAATGCTCTATGGTTCTTATCCCTAATTCACAGACAGGAACACTGAGGCTCAGCTAGGGACATGACATTTTGTAAATAAGCAAAGAGAGCTTTGAATAGGATTGCCTGAGTCCACATCCCCCAGAAGCAGGCTGCTCAGCCCCAAGGATGCCAGCCAATAGTTTATGCTTCCGTTGGCTTTTTCTTCTGTTTCCTCGTTCTGAAGCCCTCCACTAGGCAGGAGTCTAGAAGGATCATCTCACAGTTCTCCAGCAAAACGGGAACTATTTATACTGTGTTATCGCCATTGAAAGTTTGCCAGGTCCTTAGCCCCTGATGCTGGTGGGGAGTTTGGGAAGGCAGTGCTCCACATGGGGTGTACAAGAGTGCCATGACCAGTTCTAATCGCTAGTGTGCCACTCAGGGGCCAAAACAAGATGGGACCACTCATCTTCAAGACTCCTTTCTACTCTCTCGAAATCTGCAAGCCTGAGTCAATACAAACATCTTGGGACACCTGGGTGGCTCAGTTGGTTAAGCATCTGCCTTCGGCTCAGGTCACGATCTCAGGGTCCTGGGATCGAGCCCCGCATCGGGCTCCCTGCTCAGTGGGGAGCCTGCTTCTCCCTCTCCCTCTGCTGCTCCCCTTGCTTGTGCTCTCTCTCAAATAAATAAAATCTAAAAAAAAAAAAAAAAAAAAATGCAAACATCTTGGTGCCAGGAAAAGATGCTGCTCCAGAGGTAACCGAAGACACACCTGCAGCTGGAGACACAGCTGCAGCTCAGAGGCTGCAGTTCCAGCCACAGGGACTCAGATTAAAGGGCTGCCTGATAAGCTCCGAAATGCAGCAACACGTAGGGAGCTTTTACAATTTCTTTCCCGGAAAATATACACCCATCACCCTAGCTAGGATTAGTCTCTCTAATAAGACAAAGAACAAAAAACTTTAGGACCTGTTAGCCTGGAAAGACACAGCTGAGAATGGCCAGGAGTCTCGGGAAGAGAGGAAGGGTAGAGACGTACTTCCGGCTGAGGAAATCAAACCTGACCTGCCGCCTTTACTGAGTTGCCGGCGCGGAATAAGATAACATCTCTGAAAGCATTTTGTCAGCCGTTTGGTGCCACGGCAAGGACAAGGGATTTGTATTGTGTACAGGAGCTCGGGGTTCTCTCTTGAGGCCTTAAGAATAAACAAAGCAGGACTGCCAGCCACCCACCTGACACGAGTCCAGGCTGAAAGTATAATGGAGTCCGAACAAAGCTGGAAGATAATTCATGAAATCACAGGATTTGAAGTTAGAATCAAGGCATCCCACTGCGGCTTAACATGACCAAAAACTTGGCATCATCGTCTCTGTTATCATCCGTCACTCTTCCTGTATGCATTTTTCACATTTCTCCTTCGATCCTCACCACACCCAACAGAAGCAATTCAGGGAGCTATTACCCCATTCTACAGATGACAACCCAGAGATTTGAAGGGGTTCCATGAATTGCCCAGGGTCATACAGCTGGCTGAGCTGCACAGCGCCTCTTCCAGATCCGGGTCGAGGCTACTGTCCTTTATACCAGCCTTTGGCTCTCTTCTATGATTCCTTCCTTCGTGCATGAGTTTATTCTTTCAACAGATACTTAGTAAGCATCTTTGAAACACAGGGAACAGTTAACCGGAGTAAATTTTCTTTCCAATCTCATTGTGCAATTAGAACATTGCAGCGGAATAGTGGGGCGCCTGGGAGGTTCAGTCGGTTGAGCATCCCACTCTTGGTTTCGGTTCAGGTCGTGGTCTCAGGGTCAAGGGATGGAGCCCCACATCAGATTCTTCCTGCAGCACAAAGTCTGCTTGAGATTCTTCCCCACCCCCCCCCCCTATTCCTTCCCCCCCGCCACTTGCCCTCTCTTGCTATCTCTCTCAAATAAATAAAATCTTTAAAAAAAAATTTGGTGGCATGCCATGTCTCTGCTCTAAAACCACCCACTGTTGTCTCCCTGTCTTGAACACTTCTTCCCATGAGGATGAGGTCTTGAGGATTTGGGCCCCCTCTCTGACCTCATCTTTTGCTTCTTCTCATTTCTCTCTCTCTCTGTGATCTAAGCACATTGATCTTTTACGTCCTTAATGATACCTGTTTCAAGGCCTTTGAACATGCCATTTCCCTGTACACACACATCTGCACTATCCTCAGAATTCAGGCCTGACCTCAAACGTCCTGTCCTCAGAGAGGATTTTCCTGACCAACCTATCACATCGTCAACACACACTGACTCTCTTATCACAAGACTCTATTTTCTTTATGGCACCATCGCGATCCACAATTTGCTTATTTATTTTTACTTCTTTGCTGTCTTTCTTCTCCCACCCACCCTCAGGAATTCCAGGAGTGGGGGCTTTATCTGTCTTGTTCTCCAAAGTATCCTCCTATCCTGTGTTTTACACACAGCAAGCACGCAGGAAATATTTATTAAATAAAGTCATGAATTACTGGTCAGAGTGTTTACTGCATGGCATTCAATTGCACTGTGTACCCTATGCAGCTATAGGTGGAAAACAAGTCTTCTTTAGGTTCCACTGAAATCTAATCACCTACAGGGAAAAAGTTGCAATAGCAATAGTCAGATGCATATGCAGTGGAAACCTAGATCACAATACTTCCTCCATCTTTTGTTTGTTTGCATATGGCCTCAGTTTATGAACACAATTTCTTCAGCTTCCAGGCTTCCCTAGGAGCCCCCAGTCTCTGAGAAATGCTGAATACCAGAAAAGTATAATAAACCATAAGCGGTAGACAACAACCTCTTCAGAGAGGCCATGAAATAAAAAATGCTGACAGGTCACAGAGGGGGCTGTGTGTCCAGCCAGAGCGAAAACTTTCACCCCTGGACTCAGAACCAGACTTACAAGAAATCAATCTAACAGCTCCCAGCTCGATTCTCTTTCAGTAGCTTTTCCCTTCACAGTTGGTACCTTTTCCTTCGTTACTTACTTCTCACTCTAATTTTCCCCTTCCCCTCTTCTCCCTTGCTTTTATGAAAGGAGCTGGAAAACTCATTCACATGAAGGGATAAATGACTGATAACCTCCTGCAGACTAAGAGAGAAGAGAGCTACGCCAAGGAATAAAGCTATAGTGGAATGCTAAGCATCTCCAACAGCTGGATAGGCGCGTTCTCCCAGCTCCCTCTTGCCCCATCTGGGGTGTCTTGAAAGAAAGACCTCCCAGGCCATCTAATCATGCTGATAGACACGGAGATCCTGAATCTATAGGTAAAAGAGCCCTCCTGCAATGTTGAGAGCTGTATATAGTCACATGGTGGCTCAGTTGGTTAGGCGTCTGCCTTCGGCTCAGGTCATGATCCCAGGGTCCTGGGATTGAGTCCCACATCGGGAGGATGTGGGACTCCCTGCTCAGCGGGGAGCCTCCTTCTCCCTCTGCCTGCTGCTCCCCCTGCTTGTGCTCTCTCTGACAAATAAATAAAGAATGCTTAACCTTATAGCCACATGGCCTGAAGATAAATCTGGAGGGAATCTTCAAGAAATGGCTGGGCCTTGTCTACACCCACCATTTTTGTGAGAAATTTCCATTGGGTATCTTAAAGGCATCTGGTTGTAGAACTTTTAACTCTTATCTTAACCCAGTAATATGGAATGTAATCAGAGAGATGAGTGTGGGTTTAAGGAACTTTAAGAAACATAATTGCTCATTTACAGTGCACTTCTTTATAGCTGCAGGCATGGGGACAAGACTCGTGCCAGCTTCCTTGCTAAGGTTTGAATTATGTAGCATTAATAGGACTCTGAGGAGAGTGTAATAAATATAGCTTCCATTTATGAAACAGTGCTTTGCTTAATGCTCATGACCATCCTATGAAACAGCCAAGGTCATCCCCATTTTTCAAACAAGAAGAAAACTGAGGGTCACAGGAGTAAACACCCCTGCCCAATCTCATATAGCTAGGTATTGGCAGAGCCAAGATTCCTTCTGATTCTGAAGACCTTAATCTTTCCTTGAACTTCCTTCTTCGCATTTGTAACTCATAGTAACCTACTGAAGAATGAACTTGTAATTCCCAATAAAATGTATGCAATTATACATTTAACTTCCCAAACTAGAAGTGAACATTCAAACTAAGTTTTCAGTCATTTGTTTGGGTCGGGCTACATGATATTCATTTCTTCAAACAAATATTTACTAAGTGCCCGATAATACTGTTGGAGGGTGGCAGAGATCCAGCAGCAAACAGAACGGTCCAACAGCCTTGTTTTCAAGGAGCTTATATTATAGTCAGGGTGCAGTGGAGAATAAACAAGTAAGGAAAGTGTAGATGATGTCAAGTAGTGGGAAGTGCTGTGGAGTAAAATGAAACAAGGGTAGAACATGGAATGTGGGGTTGGGAGTTGCAATTTTAAGTAGTCTGCTTGGAAGAGGCCTCACAGAGAAGAAGGGGTTTGAGTAAAGGTATGATGGAGGTGGGGTGGGGGAGCAAAGCAGGTAAATATCTGGGGACAGCTCATTCCAGGAGTGGGGACAACAGGGACAAATGTCTTAGGGTGGGGTGTGTCATTTTCGCTCAGTTAATTACAAAAATAATTAATTTTATGAAAAATATCAGTCTTGTAAGTTGTCTGGTATAGTAAATGCCAGAATAAGAGAAAAAAAAATCTTTAATCTCTTGAGAATCAGAATGAGGGGTTATCCCTGGAGAGGACCAGGTCTGCTTGGAGGGTGAGGCCTGCTAGAGTGCTGGAAATGCTTTCTAGCTTGATCCAGATGGGATTAAATGCTTAGAGTCATCTACTGTACACTTAGGTTTGTGCACTTCATTCTATGAGGTTATACCTCAATAAAAATTTTTTAAAAATGTTTTTAAAAAGAGGCCTTAGTTTTTCACTTCTGGCCTCTGAAGTTCCATATTTACAAGCTGTGTAATATCAACATTTTTAGTGCACATTTCATGGTTCCTTCTTTCCCAGCTCTGCTCAAGGCCACCAGGGTCACTCAGAAAAACAAAAGCTTAAAGGGACCAGGGTTCAAGTCTTTGCTGGATGACCTTTGGAGAGGCGATCATTCTCTCGGGATCTGAGTGTTTAAGCCATGAAATAGGGCCAGGAGTGATGGTATCCACCTTACAGAGTTACTGGAAGACCAACACAAGGTAAAGTCTGTGAAAGTTCTTGTTTTAACAGGGTAGGGAAACAAAATATACACCCCAAAATGTGTGTCAGTGGCTTGTGGATTATTTGAGGCTAATTATTTTTAAGAAACAGAAGACTCAAGGAGACACTTTGACCTTCCCCCTAAGTGCCCCCCAAAATTTAGTTGGAAGACCTGTTCCAGGAAGAGAGCTATCACCACAGAGGATGACAGTATAATATGAACTAGGTGTGGCAGACAGGAACTTGGCAAAGTCTGTTTGTTAAAATTCCTCTCTGGGTCCCATTGTTTCTGTAGTGTCCAGCAAACATTTGTTTACCAAACAGTGAGCCTTTTTCATCTTCCTATGAATTGTCTTCCTTCCCTTTGAAGTCCCAGACTCCTACCCCCTTCTCCTTCATTCTGGATGGCATGTAAGCCTCAACTGCCTGGCTGACTGTGGGCCTCATACTCTTATGGAGCCCTAGAATGTATGTAATTAAATTTGATTTTCTCCTGCTAACGTCTCAGGTCAATTTAATTCTTAGACCAGCCGAAAGAATCTTGAAGAGGAGAGGATACTATTTCCTCCCCAACAACAGCAAGACCACAGAACTCTTACTTAACGTTGTAATTAGGCACATAGCCAATGCTTCAGTGGTACTGCCTACCAGGTCGCCGCTGTGGTCAGCTACTACCTGGGCTCTATGGCTATTTGCTCTTGAGCTTGTCACCCTCTGGTGGGCACTGGGCACTGCATGTACAGCAGGTCCTCAGCCACAAAGCATTCTATAGCAAGGGGACAAAAGGAGTCCTGTTACTTCGGGGTAATACTCTGTTGAGAAGGACCGCCTAACTGAGTGAGTCATACCCTAAAATCTCACAGGGTTTAATCAGTGGCCCTTTCTGTTACCACCACCTCAACCCTGCTGGACTCAGACATGAGCTCCCTGGGAGAGAGCAGGGAGATCAAAGTGAGAGGTAGTAAAGTTAATTCATATGTCTGGACCCACATCACATAATGGAGCCCACGGCAGTGGCCCAGCCCAGGTCACAGAAAACTGGTGTCCTGAGTTCTGTGAGTTCCTAAGTCAGCTTGTACTTTTGGGAAACACTTATGGGTGGTGGAGGTGGGGGGGGGGGGAATGTAACACACCCCAATCACAGTCCTCCACCTCAGCTTTAGCTAGCTCATCTTACCCTGAAAAATAGAACCTGCTAGCCAATCACGCCATTTCTGCATTGCCACTTCTCAGGCTCTATAAAACTCAAACTTGTCCCAGATCCCTCAGGAAGTGTCCCCCTGTCTGTGAGGCACTATGCTCCCCCAATCCATGGATTATTTTCTTGAATAAAGACATCAGACTCACTACCAAACTGCTTTGGTTTTGTCATTTGGCAGAGGCGAAGGCCCTGCAGTGCTGAGAAGAGCACCTTCCCTCTGTGGGTAGGCAGCTTGATCACGCTTTTCCTCCCTAGCCTAGCTCCTTTAGCATGAGTTTTCTGAGGATGGACTGCTTGCAAGGAGACAGTAATGGGGAGCATTTTCTGTAGAGAACTTAAAAACAGTAATCAAACTGAAGTCAGTGGACCTGACATTCCACTGCAGTTCTAAACAAAGTCATTGAGAAAATGCTCCCTGCCCCACCAAACCTTATATAGGTCCCAGTTCTAAATAGTTGCCATGATTACTGTTGAGTTTATACATACAGATACATACTTACATGATTCAAATTAGCCCCTTTTTAGGGAACATTGTATTCCATATGGCAATTAATTTCAAGAACTCCCAGTTATATAGTCCTGTTTCCCTGACCCACCCTACCTGAAAGGACTCAGCCAAAGGACTCTGTTTCCAAGGGTATGTTTGCAAGGGCATGATGGTTCAGAATTGTTGGAACTCTCCTCCAGACACACTTCATATCTTCACTCCCTGCGGTATCATATCTTCTCACATTTAAACAGCTGATTTGAAATAAATGGTGTGATACATATATATTTTGGTCTTTATTCACGGTTCTTGGCTCAGATCCCCAAACTCTTGGAATTTCCTGAGTGATAAGAGCAATGGGAGCATCTTTTGTTACAATATTTGGTCGTTTTTCCTCAGTTCCTGAAATCACTTCAGAGCCATAAAGGTAAAATGAGTGTCTTGTTATTCATAACAAGCTCCTTTCCACCACAACTGGGTTTATGTTAATGAGGTAACCTTCCGGAAAGCCTCTAGGGATGGGGGCTGGTTGTCAGGGGAAAGAACCAACAAGGCTTTGAATGTTGGAACTTTCAGTCCCACCCCTTCCTCCTATACCTCTAGGGAGTGAAGTTGAAGAGATCACCAATGGCCAATTATTTAATCAATCGTGCCTATGTAATAGTGCCTCCATAAAAACCAAAAAGGAGGGTTTCAAAGAGTTTCCAGGTTGGTGCCTCCATGAGCTAGGAGGATGGCACTTCTTCCCAAACTCCACTGGGACAGAAGTTCTTATGTTCAAGACCCTTCTGGACCTCACCCCTATGTATTTCTTTTATCTGCATGTTGACTCATATCCTTTAAAATCCTTGGTAATAAACCAGTATCCAATAAGAAAACTGGTGTCCTGAGTTCTGTGAGTTCCTCTAGCAAATTAATCGAACCCAAGGAGAGGGTCATAGGTACCTCTGGTTTATAGCCAGTTGGTTAGAAGAACAAGTAATAACCTGAGATTGGCGTCCGAAATGGGGTGAGTCCTGTGGGACTGAGCCCTTATGTGTGGGATCTGACACTACCCCCAGGTAGCCAGCATCAGAATTGAGTTAAATCTGTGGGACTCCCAGTCAGTGTCCACTGAGAACTGGAGAATTGCTTGATGGTACTGAAAAAAAAACCCCACACTGGAAAATGTAACAGCACAGTGAGTGTAGAGGCAGTGAGGACTTAGTCTTACTTGGGTTTGAATTCTAAAACACTGGAACAGAGTGTGGACTGCAACGTATACTATGTTCTTTGGTAACAGTTCACTTTGGACCATGCATAAAGTATTCTACTAAATTTGGATGATCTCTTTAATATTACTGTTTATCTTTTTTAATTGCTATTTTATTTTATTTATTTATTTATTTTTTTAAAGATTTTATTTATTTGACAGAGAGAGACACAGCGAGAGAGGGAACACAAGCAGGGGGAGTGGGAGAGGGAGAAGCAGGCTTCCCGCGGAGCAGGGAGCCCGATGCGGGGCTCGATCCCAGGACCCTGGGATCATGACCTGAGCCGAAGGCAGACGCTTAACGACTGAGCCACCCAGGCGCCCCTTAATTGCTATTTTAAAACTGTAGAACTAATCAAGAAAATGATTATTATGGAAAATAATTTTGAGGAATGGAGGACTGAATAAAAAAATGACCTATTCCAGGCGTCAAATACACTAGGCACACCAAAGATTGAATTCCAACTGTGGATATATTTGCTCTCAGGCTGCGTACTCGCCTACATTATTATTATTATTATTATTATCATTTTAAAAGGATTTTCTTTTTGGAGCACCTGGGTGGCTCAGTCGGTTGAGTGTTCGACTCTTGATTTCAGCTCTGGCCATGATCTCAGGGTTGTGAGATCAAGCCCAGCACCGGGTGCCACACTGGGTGTGGAGCCTGCTTAAGATTCTCTGTCTCTCCTCCCTCTGCCCTCACCCACCTGCATGAGTTCTCTCTCTTTCTAAAAAAAATAAAATAAAATAAAGATTTTATTTTTAAGTAATCTCTATACCTAACGTGGGGTTCAAACTCACAACCCTGAGATCAAGAGTCATATGCTCTATGGACTGAGCCAGTCAGGTTCCCCTCCCCTACATGATTATTGCTACCATTCTAGGAGGGTTTCAGATATAGCCCCATTAGGATGCAAGGGAGTGATGCAGATGACCTATAAGATCTCTGTATTCATTCACTCAAAAAAAAAAAACAACTACTTATTGGACACTTTTATTGCATGCTTGGCATGTTCAGAATACTGCACTTGGCCCTAGAGAAGGTTATAGAGCTAAGGAAACTAAGATTTTCTTTAATTCCAAAATTGAGAAAAATAGCAACAGATCAAGGTTAAATATCTTAGTCTTTAAATGGCTACAATTATGGTATCCTTTCCAAAATACACTTATTTAAAAAGGGGGTTTATAGGAGGAACACACACACATATAATGTAATAGTTGATAAACAGAAAGCCCGTTCATGTCGTTATATATTTACAAGATGAGTCCTAGCCTGCTGTTGAGAGACCAGTAATTGTAGAGAAACTCCCTCATAATGGTGAGCAACGCATGCTCCAACACCATCCAAGCATTTAGAGAGCCTCTTGACGTGTCTCTGGAACATGTTGTAAAGTGCATTTTCCTGATTTATTTAATAAAAGCAATTCTTGCTCATTATTCCTCTTATTATCATTGGTAATAATAATAACAGGGTGTTTGAACATGTTACTTTAGCTCTGGGATTGGCCAGAAGGGAGGCTTATATCCTACTCTATTACTCATCTAATAGTGGAGACCTGTGAACCAAGTGGGGTGTGCACGGGATGGAGAAGAGACCCTGCCTTAAGGGCTGGGGGAAGGGTGCTAGTGCTACAAGTCCATCTGCAGCAGGAAGAGCTCCTCCCATCCGTGACATTCCTCAACAATAGGATGCTGAGAAGATGCTGGTCCTGTCAGTCTCTCAGACCGTGTCTGAAGGATGTCAAACATCACAAGTGCAAATGCTCCAAAATTGAGGTAGTCTTTGCTTTTGAGCCCGTTTCTGCCATTGTGGAGCTGTGAGGCCACGTTCTTTCTGTGACGTGCAGGCACCATGATGGCCTCCTTCAGTAAACCTTTGAAGAGACGGCTTAATGGAAACAGCCATAACGTACAGGGAAGATAGTCTTTTATTTTGGACACTGACCCAGAAAAGGCAAGGGTGGCAAAAACCATCAGATGTTGAAGCCAACGCTCTCTGTCAGAGCATGTGTGGAAACTTTCTCCCTGGTTTAAAAACAATAACTAGCAATTTCACAATGTGCTGGAGTCTATAAGAGGCTTAGCCTTATGCCTCCTTACCTGTGACCAGCCTGACTTCCTGTAGAACATAAGTTCAGTCCTCTTTGCCCTGGACACAAAGGAGCTGAAAAATCAACGGAGGAACACCAGGAAAGAAGGCTCCAGCATTGACCTGGGCTTAAAGTTCTGCTCCTTCATTTACCGGAGGTGGGAACTTAAGTAGTAGCTCAAATATTCTGAGCCCCATCTTCCTCATCTGTATAATGCAAACCATAATGTCAAGCATACAGGCCTGTTAGGAGACTGAGGCAAAACTGTATGTCCAACAGCCAGCACTCAACCAATGTCGTTCTCGTTACCTTCCGGCCCAAGGAGGGCTGTGGCCCTCAGGGCGCTTCCCTGTTACTCAAAGTCTTGAGGCATTCTCCTTTCCATATTCTAGAAAAGGCCAGAATAAAGAAAGTGAATTGGATGATTTTCATTTATTTCCTCCCAAGGAACTTAAAGATAAATCTGATCAAGATATTACCTCACTGGTGTTTAAGGGCAAAGCATAATAACTCCCATGCTTTAGATAGAGAAACTGAGGCTTGGAATTGCTTAAAATCATGTAATAAGCTGGAACTTTTACCCTGGGAATACTAGGGGTTGAGATGTTTTTGTTGTTTTTTTTTTTTTCCCTCTAAGGGTGCTTTCCACTATTATCACATTGGTGCATAAGAAAATTCTATCTGCAGTATAAGTAAAATGAATTAGAACCAATATTAGTAAACAGAGCTCTTTACAGTTTACAAATCATTTCCACAAAAATGTCTCCCTAATTTTGTAAACTGAAATTTCAAAAGTATTACTTTCAAGATGAGTATGACTATTATCATTTACAATTGAAACAGAAATTCTAAGACGTTCCTTGACCTGTCCAAAGTCACAGTGCTCAAATAAGGACAGCCCGGATCAGTGTGGCTCCAAACATGTTTCCACCAACATGCATCATACACTATTCTGTAAAGTAGAAATTGTATGGGTATCCTGCTTAAAGTATACTTCCTGACCCTCACATCTCTCACCACCTGCCCTCTTCATCTTTTCTCTCACTCCATGAGGGTTCCAACTTTCAAATCCTTGCTCCACTGTTTGGCCTGCCTTGATTCATGCCTTCCTTTCAGATCTCAAGGTATCCTGATTCTTCACCTCATCTATTGTGCTCCTGACTCTCCAAGAGCATGCTGCAAGGCATGAATTTGTAGATTCCTACTTTACCTTCTGACTTTAAAACTCAATCCTCCATAAGGAATAATCCAAGATTTGTGGCCTTGAAGTTTATGCAATTTGGGGGTGTCTCTATAGGCAAGAAAAACAAAATTAGGTACAGAGCCTTGGAAGAAGCCCTTCCAGGTTAGGGGCCCTAAAACTCATGCTTCATGGGTTCATAGAAAATTGACAGACTGCGTCTGTCCCCATGTAAGATACAACTCCAGTCGGGCTACCTGTTAAGTGAAACTACCTGGGGCCAGAGGCTGAACCTGCAGGCTTACCCACTTCACCCTTCCAGCATGGTCGAGAAGGTGTGATAATTTCCATTCGACTCTTCTATAGTTTATTGTTTTCCACTTAAGTTTGAGTTTTTTGAACTCAAGGAGCCTGCTTTCTATTTCTTGGTAAGACCCCTCATTGAGCCCAACATAATCCTGAGTTCAGAAATGTTTTATGAATGAATGGATGTTTGAACAGATGGATAGAGTGCATGTCCAATAACTACTTGTTGAACTTATAGCAGAAAATGTAATGATTTTAATAATTACCCCTTACTGAGTGTCTATTATGATCCAGTCATTCTTTATACATTATTTCTGGTTGGAGCAATCCTGCAGGGTGGGAATTATTATCTCTAATTTATAGCTGAGAAGACTGAGACTCTTAGTGGCTAAGTCACCTGCCCGAGAGCCCATCACTCTAAAGCCCGCGTTCTTTCCACCTCACTCTACACCTTAGAAGCAAGAACCAGACTACTTGGATCGAGTGAACTGAGTCCAGCCCTGCTGGGCACCTGCTCACCAGTGTGTGCTTCACCTGTAAATGAGGAAGTGAAGGGAAGTCCCTTTCCGTGTGAGCAGGCTTTGTCTTCTGTCTCCCCTGTTCCCACAGCACCTTGGACATGCTCTTCTCAGTAACATGCTAGTCCCATGATTTAAACAGTGGGCAAAAATTCTCTCAGTGGGTCTTCAGTAGGAAGTAGAATTAAATAAAAGTTAGCCTGGCAAACAAAATAAACATGCCAAGGAGACCAGAGTGCTGGAGACCATGCTGGTGAACCACCACCAGGGCCCCAGCAGCGGGGAGGAGGCGGGCAAGATACTCTGATGCTTTTGCCTTCTGCCCTAGACTGCTCTGCAGATAAACAAGCAGAATGATGCCCTTTGTGGTAGGACTGTGATCATAAGGGAATGTGAGGATGAATGCCAGATTCCCACCAAGGGCTGGTAATGAGGAGATCTCTCTTGGGCAATTTTTATTTGATGAAAATATGGTGGTGCTTTTAAGAGGTTTCAAGAGCCTTAGGCAAAAGATGCTCTGATAACTTTGGAATGAGGTGCTCAAAGGCTTCCACCTCCATTATGCCACTGAATTCTCTACAGCCCTTTCAGGGTGAGGAGGGAGACAGTCATAGTGATTCCCATTTTATACAGGGGAAATTGGGAACCCAGGATCATAGAACCCAGAAGGTCACTGTATTCATCCTATATTTGGCACAGCATGTGACTGTTCCAAATACAAGAAGTTTCTAGAAGACGAGGTATAGAATTTTCTTTTGTATTATACTTTTGTATTGCACTAGCTATCTAGCACCACAGAAAATTTGGTATTCTCAAATGCTGGTCAGTGCTGGGGGAAGTGGTTGTGGGAACATGGTGATAGGGACCATGGTGACTGGGGCCCCCAGCAGAGACTTGAATTCATGCGAGAGTACCAGCACAAAGGACATGAGGTAACTCACTTGTCCCCAAGTCCTTGTGTACTGAGGCCCAAAGACCTTGCAGAGTCCTCCCAGCTCAATGACACACCACTCATGATGTGACCCACAAAAAGGGGGGGTGGGGATAGTGGAATCAACCCGCTCTTCAGTTTATAGTCCAGGTCTGTGGTCCATGATTCAGTCAGTAACTGATTTCCTGGAGGAATGTCTGGCGTTGTCTGGAGCATTGGCAGATCAGGACATGGACTGCTCAGCTCCCCTTTTAAGGAAGGACTTGAAGGGCATATCTAGATAATAGGTGCCAAATTTTAGCTCCCTCGGGGTGCACTTCAACTTCCTTGGAGGGGCCAGGTGGGAGTGAGGTGGTCATATGAAGATCCAGCGATTTCTCTCCCGTGTGGGGCTCCTTGGTTGGGTAGTCCTTGCTCTGCAGCTCCCCATCGAGCTGGCAGAGACTTTAGGTGTACATCTTCTGGGTCCTCCTGCCCAATTCTGCTTGCTCTCCTTCTTTCGCACATACTCCCCTCAAAATTCTCTGTACTCCTAACTCTACCTCAGCGTCTACTTCCTGAGGAACCCAACCAATGCACCTTCCTTAACCTTCAAAGCAACAGTGGTGCCTAGTGTCAGAGGAAGCTAGAAACATTAAGATCTTGCACCCAACAGGAGGACAAGGAAGAACCCAGCCCACAGGTCAGCAGAGGAAGAATAGCCTAAGTGACCAGAGGCGTGCACGGCAGTGGCTGGCCCCCGGACTGAATGTGCGCTACCATCAGGCTGCCTTGTAAGCACAGCTAACTGCACCCGGGAGGTCATACCAAGGCACCAAACTTTCACTCCACTGTCTAAGGAGGGAGTGAATTGAAAAGTAGGGCTTTCTGCAGTCTAAATCACTCAGAAGCTTGGGTGAATGCCTGCTCTAAGCCTCAGGTGCCTCATGTGTAAAATAGGACAAGTAACACATGTTGTTAAGGGTTACCTTTCCCCTGATGCAGAGATGATTCTGTTCTTAAGCTCCATGTCTCGATCGAATACATCAATCTTCTTGCCCTGCATTTTGTGCCTTCATGAAAAGACAGGGACTTAAGTCACACATAGGCTTTCAGATGGCTGACCCACATCTGAATACTAGTCTTCCACTCCATTCCACAAGCTGAGTTTACCTGATTGTGCGGGGAAAGCTACATGCCCCCCCACATAGGTACATTCAGCACCCGTCTGTGTGTGATCCAGGGGAAATTTCTTGCTGGGAGGGAGCGCAGTTCCAGTCTAGGGCGGTACCAAGATGGCTTAGTTAACCCCAGAGGTGAATTCAATCTGGGAGATGCAAAATCTCCAGCCTCCAGAGTTCTGTACCAAGGGTCAAGAACCAAGTGTGTTTTAAAAGAACATTGTTTTTATTAAAGTAGGCTGTGTGTTAAGAAAAGTATGTAAGTCAAAATGTTCAACATAATTAGTCATCAGGGAAATGCAAACGAAAACCACAATGAGATACCACTGTACAACCACTAGGATGGCTGTAATCAAAAAGACAGATAACAACAGGTATTGGTGAGCATGCGGAGCCATCAAAAGCCTTCTACACTGCTCGTGGGAAAGTGAAATTGTGAAACCACTGTGGAAATTGTTTTCTGGCAGTTCCTTAAAAAGTTATGACCCAACACTTCCACTCCTCAGTGCATACCTGCGAGAAATGGAAACGTGTCTACACAAACACGTGTACATGAATGTTAGTAGCACATTATTCATAATAGCCAAAAGGTGGAAACAGCCCAGATGTCTGTCAGCTGATGAACTGATAAACAAAAATGGTATATCCGCACAATGGCATATTAGTTGGCCCTAAGGAAAATAAAGTACTGACCCATGCCACAACACAGGTGAATTTTGGAAATAGTACGCTAAATGAAAAAAAAAGGCACCTGCAGAAGACCACATATTATATGATTCCACTTATACGAAATGTGCAGAATAGGCCAATCTATAGAGACGGAAAGTAGATTAGTGATCGCTTATGTCTGAGAAGGAGGGGGCTATAGGAAGATGATGGTCAAAGGGCACAGTTTCTTTTTTTGTGGTGATGAAAAGGTTCTAAAATTGTAGTAAATGATTGTGTATATCTGCATACATTAGTATATACTAAAAACCATTGAATTGTATCATTTAAATGGATGAATTAGGGCACCTGGGTGGCTCAGTTGGTTAAGCGACTGCCTTCGGCTCAGGTCATGATCCTGGAGTCCCAGGATCGAGTCCCGCATCGGGCTCCCTGCTCAGCGGGGGGTCTGCTTCTCCCTCTGACCCTCCCCCCTCTCATGTGCTTGCTCTCTCTCATTCTCTCTTTCTCAAATAAATAAATAAAATCTTTTAAAAATAAATAAATGGATGAATTACATGATATGTGAATGGTATCTCAATAAAACTATTATTTAAAAATGTTCAACTCAAAAAAAAATGTTCAGCTCAATGAATTATTTAAAAATGAGCAACTCATGTAACCATCACCTAGGTCAGGACGTAGAACACTCTAGAACCCCAGAAATCTCCCTACCTCCTGTGAGGATATGTATTTTTTGTTTGTCTGACTGGCCCCCTATCTCCAGAGATCTTACTGCGTATCTTTGGAACAGGTCATTTGGTGTGACTGGTATTGATTTCCACTGGGTCTGCAATAAAACATGGTGACTTCTCTGGTGATCTTTCTCATGAAGCACGGAGTTATGTTCCTGGTTCCCATTTTACAGGGGTACTGACAAATTTGGGCTCATCCCAAAGCATGTGGGCAGCATGGGGAGAGGACCAGATCACGTGAGGAACAGCTGAGGAGCCAGGTCCGCCTTCCCTATTAAAGGGTGGGCACTTGGAAGCCAGGGTACCTGTGTTGTGCTACCCCTATGGGACATCTAAGAACAGGAAGCAGGGCAGTCCTACCATGTAGTGTCCAGCACTATGGGTGGCCCTCGACACACAAGCATCATCAAAATCAGTTACCGAGGGCCTAGAACGTGTCAGGCACTGCATTATCACAAAGACCTTGTCAGATCGGTGTGATTACCCACATTTTGCCAAATGAGGCGTTAACCGAGAGGAGAAGAGCTGCTGGTAGAGATGGATGGCACGGTGTGGTCCTCTCCAGCCCCAGCATCTTCACCCTGCTCTGAATAAAGGTACAAAGTTGCTCACAAGAGTGTCATAAGAAGCTCTCTGGAAGAGCGGGGAGGGGAAGCTGAGAGGAACAGGGAGCTTCCCAAGCTGGTTGTAGGTGTGTCTTTGGGGTTGCAGAGGGCCCCTTAGCCTGTCCTTGACCACTCCCCAAGCTCCCGTAACCATGCTCTAGACTCCCTATAGGCCGGAGGAAAAGGTTTTCTTACTTTGATTCCAAAATCCATTCCCAAGGACCAAGGAACATCTCCCCAAACACAAAGCCAGTAGTATGTCTATGACATGGAGCCAGGGAGACCCAGGGAGACTGGGGGGCTGCCAGGAAGGAAGGAGAAAGAGGGAGGATACCAACATGTCATAAAGGAGCTGTGGCCATGGGGATGACACTGTCCCAGTGGGTGGTCCTGCCCCTTTCCTGGAAATTCACATTTCAGATTCTATTCATCCATAATGCCTCTTGCCATGTGCTACGTGCTGAGCTGGATACTTTCCTCCATGGTAACCTCCGTGGAACCCCACAGCATCCCTGTGAAACATCCAACATCATCCCTAGTTTATTTGTTCGTTGGTTTGTTTTTGTTTTTGTTTTTTGTTTTTTGTTTGTTTTTTGTTTTTTGTTATTGCACATCATCCCTGGTTTAAAGATGATGAAGCCAAGGCTCAGACCAGCAGCTGCATGAACCTCTCAGTGAAATGTTGGTCTAAAAAAGGCTATTTCGGGTTTATTCATGGCTTCTCATCTAACCCACTGTTAGATGACCTGCACACATTACTCCTTCCCAGGCCTCAGTTTCCCAATCTGTAAGCATGAAGCATGGGCATAAGGGCTGCCCAGCAGCTTGAAGAAATGGTCTGAAAAGAACAAAGAAAGTGCTTTTCGAAAAAAGAAGTCCATACAGGGGCACCATTTAGGTGCAGCCCCTGGTTTTGGCCTAAATTGCTCACAGAGTTGACCATACAGAAAATTACTCAGACGGCTGAGATTTGGGCAGATGGTGTCAGGATCTGAAAGTAAAGGCTCCATGCCCCAAAGTCTCAAATGTTTCTGTCTCCGAGGCTCGGGCCAAATCTGTGTGTCATAAATTTGCTTTCAGTTTCCTTTGACAGAGGTGGGGAGCTGGTGGGTGGGGGAAACCTACTTTTTTCCTCAGATGCTGTAATGCATACTTAATTGGCGTGCAATTACGATCACCCAGTGAGGGCTCTGACAGCTTCTCGACTTCTGAACATTAACCCGGCAACCCACGCCACATCCCTGCGGCCTGGCCCTGGTCCAGGCTTCTGAGTCTTATCTGTCAGACCCTTAATAAAAACAGGAACCGGATCCTTAATGACCCAGTGGCTCCCTCTGGCTCCTTTCTTGCCTGCTCTACTCTTGGCTCTCTCCTATAGACTCTAGGCTCTGAAGGAACGGTTTTCTCAGCTCAGTGAAGGGCCACAAACGTCTTGGCTTCTATAGCTGTGGCTCAGAGTTTAGCCTCTTATGGCTGGAAGAGCTTTGGAAGTCCTTAGATTCATTCCACTACCGCCAGGTCGGCCACATGTAGGGCTCCCAAACCTCTCCGCCTTCTCCTTTCTTCAGGTCCACATCTGCGCAGGCCTTGTGAATCTTTTAATCAGATCAACCAGTTGTGGCCAAAGATTCTCACCATCCCGTGCCAGCTAGATCCTCAGGCAGGCACAGATGGTGACTTGGTAGCTCACATCTGCACCTGCCGCTTTAGAGGACTTGAGAAGTGCAAGTCCTTGTATGACTCAGGATGTCTGAGGTGGTAGTCCCTGACCTTGTCCTATGGCCTTGGAGCACTCCCTCCTCCTTGGTCTGATAGCACTGACTGTGTGTTCAGGTGTATCAACAATCTCTTGTAAGGCTTTGTTAAGTTCTCCTGAGTGCATGGGCTATTTTCCCAAATACAACCTATTCGCCTTAAGGAAGGGAGAATGTATCTTACACTTCATCGGATTTCCCACTGTGCCTAGCATAGAGCCTAGACGTTGTGGTAGTAATAATAACCATGAGTTATGAGTACCTAGTCTGTTTCAGACACTGTGAAAAGAATGGTTAATACATTCTCTTGTTTTATTTTGATAAGAATAGCACAGTGAAATACTGTTACCATTTTAAGGCAAAGAATCGAGAATCAGGCTCATTAAGGGACTTGTTCCAGGTCATACAACCTATAAATACTGGAATTAGCATTCAAACCCAAGACAATCAGAGAGAAAGTTGTATGAAGCTAAGCTATGCTATGCTGTGTAACAAATAAACTCTGAAATATCAGTAGCCATATACATAAAGAAAGTATATGTCTTTGGTGCCTGGGTGGTTCAGCCGGTTAAGCCTCTGCCTTCGGCTCAGATCATGATCCCGGAGTCCTAGGATCGAGCCCTGTTGGGCTCCCTGCTCAGCAGGGAGCCTGCTTCTCCCTCTGCCTCTGCTGCTCCCCTTGATCGTGCCCTCTCTCTTGCTCTCTCTTTCTCTCTCAAATAAATAATAAATAAAATCTTTTTTTCAAAAAAGAGAGAGAGTATATTCCTTACCCACTCAAAAGCTGCTGCAGGTCTAAGTGTCTCCCCAGGGTAGCTTCCCTCCTTGAGGCCACTGATCAGCCCTGTGTCTTTCCATCTCTTGTTTCTGCCTCTCTGACATGTGACTTTTCCGATCCATCCATCTGAGAAAGAGAGGGTTGGAAGGGTGTGCCAGGCTTCCACAGTTAGACGTAAAGACGACCAGACTGTGTGACTTGCACCCATAGCCTGTGAACAGATCACTCACATGCCCCACCTGACTCCTCTGTGTTCAGGAAAGAGGAAAATCAGAAATGGGGAAGCCCTAGTAATCTGCTACAGAAGCTTATGTGTATTCCACCATGCTAAGCTGCCTCTAAAACCTAAAATTAAAAAATAAAGTGTTTTCTGACTGACATCACCACTAGGGTATCACTGGGATACAGAAGATTATAAGGGAGGAGGTGGGGGGCAATTCACTCTTGAGAAAAAACTGACTTTGATACGTTTAATCAGCCCCCAAATCCCCAACCTAATTATCACCCAGACAGAGGAGCTGGACTGCCCTTCCTTCCCCTTATTCTGATCCTCCGTGACTTCTCATTATGGTGCCCCTAATATTCGCTATACCCTAATCTTCCTGTGCACAATGTGCGGGTGGTATGCACAGCAGAGGGGGTCACCAGGAGTCAGACACTCTGTGTGGGATGCTGGGCAGCAGACACATGGCTTTCACATTCGGGTTCTCATTTAACCGTCACCACAAACCTATTTGGTGTAGCTCCTGGTACTTTCATGCATGTATGGAGCAGGAAGTGGAGCCTCCGCGTAATTACGTAACTTTCCCGAAGTTACGCACTGGGATCTTCTGATTCCAAATCCTGAACTTTTCCGGTGCAATCCCACTTCATTTTCCCCACCCTCTTTTATTTCCTTAAGTGGATTTCAACTGCACTGAACTGTATTAATAATAATACTTATTTCATGATACACTCTTATCTTTGTTTCGTGCATAACCCTCTTTGGGTTTTTTGTTGTTGTTGTTTCAATTTTTATTTTTAATATGACAAACTCCCAGAAACATACTACCCAACATGTGGCTTTTCTTCATCCCATGCTCCCTGCCTCCTCCACTGATACAATGTAACCAATATACTAAATTCTGGAGGCATCATTTTCTTGCTTTCCTTTTTACATAATTTTATCTAGTTTATATGTATTCTTATGTTTATTTGTTTTTAATTTTATAAAAAGAGTATAATTATCATAGGTTATATTTTGGGATGTACTTTTGCACTGAATATAATACTACTAAAGTTCATCCATTCTGTGTCACAGCGGTTCATTCATTTTGAACATGGTATAATATTATTGTATGAATTATTCGTGTTACAACCTACTTTTTTATTATTGCTACTGAGAGCAATGCTGCCATGAAATGTCTTTTGGGGTGTGTGTGAAAAATTTGTTTATGTAACTAGGAGTGAAATTACTGTGTTGTAGCATATGGGAAGATTTTCCAAAGTAGTTGTAGCAATTTACACACGCGTAAGAAATGAGAGATGTGTGGACCTCTATCCTCTTCTACATTTGGTTTGGTCAAATTCTTAAAGTTTCCAACAGAACAGATGCATCTCTCTGATCACTAATGAAGTTGAGTTTTTTATTAGCTATGTGTGCTTCCTCTTCTGTCAATGCCTGTCCATGTCTAGTGCCCATTTTTCTACTGGGTTGTTTATGTTTTTCTCGTTGACTTGTAGGAGTTCTTTGTGTATTCTTTAAGCCAATCTGTTTGTAAATTGTCTTTTCAATTTCTTCAAGGTGTCATTTAATGTTCTTTGCTTTAATATTTCCAAAATTATCACTTTCTGTGTTTTGTTTGAGAAATCTTTCCCTGCTCCAAGGTCTAAAAGATATTCACTTATGTTTTCTATTAAGCCTAGAATTTGAAATCTAAAGTTAAAAGTTGTCTTTTTTAACTTTTCTCTTTGACTGTTAAGTCAGTCTGAAGTGTTTATTTTTATATGGTGTGAGGTAGGGAACAAATTTCCTCTTTTCCCATATGGATGACCATTTTTTACAGCTTTGTTTGTTGAAGAGCTCCCCGTTTCCCCTCAATTGGCAATGCCACCTCTGCCACATTTCAAAGTTCTAAATCCACACAGGTCTGTTTCTGCATTCGTTATTCCATTCCATTAGTCAGTGTGTCCATCCCATGGCATTGCCTCAATGTCTTAATTACTCAAGCAGAGTGAGATTGTCTTCTCCTGGTTCTACTTACCCCCAACACTGGCAAAGACATCATCTCTCTCTAGAACCATCCAGTTCAGATGGATTTCCTTTTCTCCCTAACCTGCTCAATCACAATCTGAGACTCACTTCACCCAAAGAGTCTCTATACACAGAAGGAGTCTGGCAGGTCAAGAACTTGATTCAGTGGGCATTACCCCCTGGGTATTCTTGCCTGGCTCACCCTACAGTGCCCAGTGACCAGGGTTGCACACTTGCTTGTCTCCAGCCCCAGGCACAAGGTTAAGACAAGGTGCCTGGGGCTGGAGACAAGCAAGTGTGCAACCCTGCTTTGTCTAGACAACAACTCCTGTCATCTGCAGATGTGCTTACACTGCCCCAGCTAGGCAGAGTCCCTATTTCCAGTGTTGCTAAAACCCAGGGAAATGTGTAATGGGAAGAGAAGAACTCCACAACCTCTGGGATTGGCCCTAGTTTGTGGATGCGTGAGTCCTGCTTTCCTAAGACATGATCCAGCCCAAATTAAAGAAGTTCTAATTTCAGAGTTTCTCTTGTTCTTTGTGTACCTAATGGTGGAATATCTGGGGTTTAAGGATACTCCTAAAAGGGGTTTTTAGATGTGCAAAGGGAGATCTCAGAAAATTCAGTTGGATGTTGAGATTAAAAGTAAAATTGCTGGGGCACCTGCGTGGTGCAGTTGGTTAAGCGTCCAACTCTTGGTTTCAGCTCAGGTTATGATCTCGGGGTTCTGGGATCCAGCCCTGCATTGGGATCCACACTAATCGGGGAGTCTGCTTGAGGATTTCTCTCCCTCTCCCTCTATCCCTCCCCCTGCTCGAGCACATGCACACACATGTGTGCACACTCTCTCTCTCTAATATAAATAAATAAATATTTTGAACAAACAAACAAATAAATAAAAGTAAATTGCTTTGTGAGCTGCCAAACAGACATTTTGAAGTTACACAAGGTTGGGACCCTGGAAGAGAGGAGATGGGTGCAAGAGTCTTCAGAGAAAGGGTCCCCAGCAACTGAGTGGGGGCATGGCCAGTGAAAAATCTTCCCTGTCAGGAAAGGGCCAACAAGTTTCTAGAAACTACGATGTCTGACCTTCAATATGTAGTTTTTTCCCCTTACCTGTGCCACACAGCTAGCTCTTCCTAACCCTTGGGAACGTCTGTTAAGCACAATAGCTGTGAGTTCGTGTTGCTCTAGGGGAAGGAGAATCAGCTGTGGTCTGAACACTCGGCAAGACAGAGGGGAGGAAGAACAGCTGCCCCAGTGTGGGGTAGGGAGCAAAATGTAAGTGAGAATCCCGAATTTCTTAAGGGCAAGGATTAGAAGGTAAATATAAACATGAGAACATAAACTCCCAAGCAGGATCATGGGAAATATTGGAGAGGACTCTGGGAAAGACTCTGGGCTTCCAATGGTGCTGAAATAGATGTTCAATCCATATTATTTGGATGTTAAGGCAAAGGTAACAACAGAAGACTGGAAAATGTGGATTCATTTAGTAAATGCATGGATACAGGGGCCATTGGGGGTGCGATGGTCTTGAAACCTTATGGGGCTTCTTTAAGTCTGGTCATTTCACAGTTGTTTTGTGGAAGGAGCAGGGATGGCAAGTGGGCGACCCCAGAAGCTGAAGGATTAATTTACCAGGGTGAAAGACAAAAATCCATCTTTTAGGGGTTCCTATGTCCTAACCGCAGACCCTTCTCTGAGCCAGGGCCAGCCAGAATCACATGATAGTTGCGATCTCTCTTTCTCCCTCCTTCTTCCCTACTGCCCTCATGTATGATGACCAGAGAGCACCTGTCAAGTCATTTGAGGATAGTCTGTACCAGGCAAGCTTGGATAAAGGAAGAAGTGGCACTGAGGGGCCCTCTAGTCATTTACTAAAACAGTCTCTCTCTGTCTCTTTCTCTCTTCCCTCACCACCCATATATTTTTCTATTATGGCAAAATATACTTTTTAGCCATTTTCAAGTGTACCATTCAGTGGCACAATGTTGTGCAAACATCACCACTATTTCCACAATTTTCTTATTACCTCAAGCAGAAACTCTGTGCCCATTACACAATAAATCCCCATAATTAATTAACAAATAAATAAACAATAATTCTTCACCCATCCACCCCATCTAGCCCAGGTAACCTCTAAAGCACTTTCTGTCTCTGTGAATTTGACTACGCTAAGTACCTCATATAAGTGAAATCATCTATTTGTCCTTTTGTGTCTGGTTTATGTCATTTAACAAAATGCTTTCAAGGTTCATCTATGTTGTAGAGTGTATCAGAACTTATTCCCTTTCATGGCTGAGTAATGGTCTATTATATGTATATACCATATTTTGTTCATTCTCTGTTGATGTAGACTTGAGCTATTTCCACCTTTCGGCTATTGTGAATAATGCTGCTATGGACATCGACGTACTAGTATCTGTTAGAGTCCCTGTTTTCAATTTTTTGGGGTATATATCTAAGAGTGGAATTGCTAGAATATATGCTAACTTTATGTTTAGCTCTCTGAGGGACCACCAAACTGCTTTCCATAGTAGTTAGACCATTTTACATGCCACCAAGCAATACATAAGTGTTCTAATATCTCTACATCCTCTTTCATTTATTTTCTTTTTTTTTAAATTTTGATATTAGTTATTCTAATTTGTATGAAATGATATTTCATTGGGGTTTTGATTTGCATTTTCCTGATGACTAGTGATGTTGAGCATCTTTTGATGTGCCTATTTATTGGCCATTTGTATACATTCTTTAGAGAAATGTCTATTCAAGTTCTTTGCCCATTTTTTAATTGGGTTATTTGGTTTTTTGTTGTTGAGTTTTAGGAGCTCTTTATATATTCTGGTATTAATCCCTTATCAGATATATGACTGACAATTTTTTCCTCCCATTCCGTGGGTTGTCACTTCACTCTCCTAATATCCTTTGATGCACAAAAGTTTTTAATTTTGGTGGAGTTCAATTTATTTATTTTTTCATTTGTTGCCTGTTCTTTTGGTGTCATATCCAAGAATTCATTGCTGATTCTAATATCATGAAGGTTTCCCCTATGTTTTCTTCTAAAAGCTGTATAGCTTTACCTCTTATGTTTATTGTCTTTGATCTGTTTGAGTTAGTTTTTTAAAGATAGTACAAGATAAGTTTCTAATTTCATTCTTTTGGATGTGGATATCCAGTTTTCCCAGCATCACTTGTTGAAAAGACTGTCCTTTTCCCATTGAATAGTCTTTGTTCCCTTGTCAAAGTCCTTTGGCCATACATTTGAAGGTTCATTTCTGGGTTCTTTATTCTGTTCCATTGGTCTATATGTGTATCTTTATACCAATACCACACTGTTTTAATTACTGTAGACTTGCAGTGATTTTTGAAATCAGGAAGTTCAAGTTTTTCATCTTTGTTCCTCTTTTTCAAGATTATTTTGGTTATTCAGGATCCCTTAATATTCCATATGAATTTTAGAATGGGTTTTTCTATTTTCACCTATAGATAGATAGATATAGATACTGATATATATATATATCATGTGTATATATATACCAATATATTGTTATATTGATATATGTCATTGGGGTTTTGTTATTAGTATTGTTATTTTAACAATGTTAAGTCTTCCAATCTGCAAACACAGAATGTCTCTCCATTTATTTGTCTTCAATTTCTTTCAGCTAAGTTTTGTAGTTTTTCATGTACAATTTTTTTTGCCTCCTTGATTAAATAGAGTCCTAAGTATTTTATTCTTTTTGATTGTTTGACAAATGAAATTATTTCCTTAATTCCCTTTACAGGTTGTTCAATATATAGGAACAAAACTGATTTTTTGTGTGTTAATTTTGTATCCCGTAACTTAACTAAATTTGTTTGCTTAAGAATTTTTGGTGGAGTATTTAGGGTTTTTTATGTATAATATCATGTCACCTGTGAACAGAGATCAGTTCACTGCTTGTGTTCTGATATGGGTGTCTTTTATTTCTTTTTCTTGCATAATTTCTCTGGCTTAAGCTTCCAATACTGTGTTAAATGGAAATGGTGAAAACAGACATCTTTGTCTTATTCCTGGCCTTGGGGGTGAATGTCTTTTTTTAGAAATGGGATCCTTTCACTCTGCTGTCAGAAATGATGTTTTAAATGCACCTGGGAAGACATTTGAGGGCTAAATTCATCATAACAAGTGAATAATTAATATTAAATCCTCTCTTTGGAACAATTCTCACAACCTCAGAGAACATTGTAGCTGAAGGCCCAGAACTCATGGGAACTTTGGAGAACGTTTTAGCTGAAGGCCCAGAAAGGTAAAGTGACTTGCCTAAGCTCACATAGCAAATTGGATACCATGCTGGGACTAGAAGTCAGGACTTCTGACTCTTGTCAAGCGTTATTGACATTATAGCACATAGTAAAACACAAAAGATAGGAACCTGCAACTCTGTAAATGAGAAAAAAATTTCAAGAGAAGCAGGAGAGGCACAGAAAGGGAGTGAAGCTTTGGGGAACTAGATAGGTTTGGAAGACAAGTCCTCACTACTTTACAATTTGGGTAGAATGGACCTAGAAACAAATTAAGTTGCACAATCCCTACCTGTTGGGGGTTTAAGTTAATGAATTGACATATTCATTTAAAAAATATAGTGAGGCCTACTATGTGCCAAGTACTAGGAATACAGCATTGAACAAAAACTCAAGGTTTTGCCCTCAAGGAGCTGACATTTTAGTGCTACTCGCTCCCAATCCCCTTTTTGACCATCTCCATCTTTCTTTTAATTCTCCATGGAGTGAGCCACAACCTACAAAGTAGAAAGATTCAACTGAGGTCAGAGATTCTATTAAAATAACAACAATGGGGATAATAGCAACTTTGAGGATTCTTTGGGGGATGTGAAGGATCTCTGGTGGCCCCTGTCTGTCCCAAGGACAATGAAGAGTTGATGGTAATCCCACTCCTGGTGCTGAGCCATGGCTGATTCAGTGGCAGAAGTCCTTCCACTCTATTCTTAGGACATCCTTGGAGCTCAGTCTCCCTCTATAGGTTGAAGATCCCACACTAAACCCCAACTGTAGCTGGGATGCTAGCCCTATTTCTGAGAAAGGTGTGGCATGGATCTGAATGCCAGAAAATCCTGTCATAGAGTTCAATCCTAAAAGCTACAGGGAAAATAATCACAGGACTCCTTGGCTGGCAGCACCCTGGCTTATCATCAACATTCTTAGGGTTGTTCCTTCTCACCAGCTGGGTCTCTCTACTTTGCCTGCCTCTCTCCTGCTGTCTCACTTTCTGCCCCAGCATCAGCCCCGGAAGATGAAAAGGAAGAGCAGGGAGTAGGCAAGGTGAAAAAGCCTTGAGAAGACATGAGGTGAGTCCCCACTGAGGTTCAGGGAAAGGCCAGTGGCAAGAGTTGGAGGACTTGGATTCTAGTTCCATCTCCTTCTTTAGCTAGTTCATGTTCCTAGCAAGATCACTTTACTGTTCTTGACCTCAGCTTCCTCATCTGAAAAGTGGGGAATATATTAGTTACGAGAAGGCTAGCTACTATAGCAGTGAGAGCCCCAAATCTCAGTGCCTTAAGACAAGAGAAGTTTCTGTTTCACTTAAAGTCCACCTGGACAGTGGGGTGGGGTGCTACTCCACAATATCATTCAAGGACCCAGGCTGGCAGAGGCTCTGCCATCTTCACCATGGCATTCAAGGATGCCTGGCTGTCAACATGCAGCTGCCAGACCGGGGAAGAGAAGAATGAAATGAGGATTTCATGGGAGGTATCTACAGACCAGGTCTATAAATGGCATATATCACTCTGCAGACATTCAATGCCGACATCTCACTGCAAGGTAGACACGGACACAGGTGTTCTTAGGAGGTACAGGAAGCTGACAAAGACCCTGCACAGATGAGGTTCATTTTCTAGGGCCTTGCTGCTAAAGGTGTGGTCCATGGACCACCAGCATCAGCATTTCCTGGGAATGTATTAGAAATGCAGAATCTCAGACCCTACCCCAGATGTACGCAATCAGAACCTGCATTTGGGGGCACCTGGGTGGCTCAGTTGGTTAAGCGACTGCCTTCGGCTCAGGTCATGATCCTGGAGTCCCGGGGTCGAGTCCCGCGTCGGGCTCCCTGCTCAGCAGGGAGTCTGCTTCTCCCTCTCCCGCTCCCCCGTCTTGTGCTCTCTCTCTCTCTCTCACTCTCTCTCTCAAATAAATAAAGAAAATCTTTAAAAAAAAAAAAAAGAACCTGCATTTTAATAAGAGCCATAGGTTGGGGCGCCTGGGTGGCTCAGTGGTTAAGTGCCTGACTCTTGATTTTCGTTCAGGCATGATCTCAGGGTTGTGTGATCGAGCTTGGCTTAAGATTCTCTCTCCTTCTCCTTCTGCCCCTTTCCCCCCTCTAAAAAAAATATAAATAATAAGAGCCATAGGTAGTTTGTGTGCACATTTCAGGTTTGAGAGGAATCCCTTAGTGAGGGGTAAAGAAGATGCTGATCCAGTACCCTGGTTACTTAGTTAACAAGGGCTGTGGAGTCTGATGAGCCTCACTGAATCCTGTGTCTTCCACTTGTTAGCCACATAATCTTGGGCAAGTAACTTAATCAAATTTTAGTTCCTCCCATGGTAGTAATAATGGTTCTTACCTTACAGGGTCATTGGGGTTATCAAATGAGACAATCCATGTAAGTCCTCACCACAGTGCCTGCTATATAGTTGGTGCTCAGTGGATGTTAACTAGTACTAGTCTTCTTATTGCTGTTATTTTCCCACAGAGTTGATCCCTTTAGCTTCCCTAAACCAACCCCAGGACAGGGATACCAAATACATGGCATGCATCTCACTACTTTATTCTCCAGTGTCCAAATCACTCTTTTCCCAGAGTCCAGACTTGCCTGAGAGTCTGTCTCACACAAGGCTCCAGGTAGCTCTTATTATTTAATTGAAGTAGGTATGCAAGATAAAAACTATTTGCCATCTCTGGTTGACTTGGGCATTTGCATTGACCAAATCTCCCTCTTACTCTCAACTGTATTGGTATTCTTTTTTTTTTTTTTAAGATTTTATTTATTTATTTGACAGAGAGAGAGAGAGATAGCGAGAGCAGGAACACAAGCAGGGGGAGTGGGAGAAGGAGAAGCAGGCTTCCCGCTGAGCAGGGAGCCCAATGTGGGGCTCAATCCCAGGACCCTGGGATCATGACCTGAGCCAAAGGCAGACGCTTAACGACTGAGCCACCCAGGCACCCTGAATTGGTATTCTTATTAGTGACTGATATGGGGACAAGGAAAGGGAGGAGGACAAAGACCAGCAGAAAATGTCCAGCCTGGGAGACTCTGAGAATGATGGGGTCATTGCAAATGAGGGGTCAGGAGAGGGAGTTGTTCTGAGGAAGGTGCTCAACTGGAGGCATGTCAGATTTGAGGTCTTTAAAACATCTAAGTGGAAATATCAGAAGGTATGAAGACACAGGACTGGATTTAGGAGAAACTTCTGGGTGGGAAACAAAGATCTGGTCACACCTGTGGCAGACACTGTTGATTATCCAACAACCATTTTCCCCTTCTTCTTAGCTAACTATGCCCCACTTTTGTTCGCATGTAGAGTGGTCAATGTTCCAGAGGAGATAAGACCCAGATCTAGCCTCAGACCCTAGCACTGTGGGTGAATCTCGATTAGCCCAAACAGTCACAGATAATTCCATTCCCCTTACCAGGGATTTGGGAATGTAATACAGTTCTGGACAATAAAATATGTCTGCATAGAGGATTCTAAACATTTTTAGGGTTCAACTCTTTAAAAAAAAAAAGATGAAAAGAGAATCTTCCTTTTGTCTGTCTCTAGATGTGGCTCTATGAGATAGACTGCTGAAGCTGCTGCAGCCACTTTGAGACCATGAGGGGACAAGGCTGAGGGCAAAAACCAACATGCTAAGAAAGATGGAAAGAAATGGTCTCTGGTGATATCATCAGTCTATCAAATTATCCAACCCCAGAAATGACCTCAGGACTCCTTGCTATGTGGTAATGAATGTTCTCCTTATTTAAGCCAGCAGAGTCAAGGTCTCTGTTGCTTGTTGCCAAAAGAATTTCAACCCATACACAACCTCTGCAGAGAAATATCTATATTATAGACGTGACCATTAAAGGCATGAGAATGCATGCCTTTAATGCATGGAGTGTGCAGGGAGGAAGAAAGCAATGGGGGAAGGCCATTGGTGTGGTGAGTGAAGGAAAGGAAAGAGCAAAGGAGACAGAGAAAGAACACCATCAGGGGCAGGAAGATAATGAGAACACCCTATGTCATGCAAATAAATGGAAAGAGAGGTTCTAGGAAAAATATAGAGAGTGGTGCAGAAGCCAGTGGGAAGGGAGAGAAGACAATTATTTGTTGGTTGACTGACTACCCGTATGTTTGATTGCTTGTTCAACAGCTCTGCTCCCCCTCACCAGCTACTCCAAGGTGGCCGGGATGACCCCAGTGGCCAGCACTTGAGGAGCTTTGGCCCTTTGGGTGAGAAAGAAGCATCCCTCTGCAGATATGAAAGCCACATGCCCAGGGCTTCCGGGACAGTGGGGTTTACAGAATGCTGCCCATTGTCAGACCATGAGTCCTGACACCTGGTCCTGACCCTATCTTCTGTAGACAGAACACGAAACACAAAGTTTTGTTTATCAATTGTAACTTGAGGGAAGTCACTTTGTTGCCTTTTTGTAACCAGTACAGGGAACAACGCCAGCTTCCTGGTACTCTCCTCCCTCCTTCTTCCTTCCTCCTTGCTCCTTTAGTATACTCCGCGCTTCCTGCCTTTGATCACAGGGTTCCCTCTGCCATGAACATCCTTCCTCCTCATCCCATCTCAACTTGTTAAAGTCTCTTCCTGTCCTTGAGGACTGACACCTCCTCCATGAAGCCCTCCCCATTCCCTCAGGTGGAAATCCTCCCTGGTACTTAAATGATCCCATTCCACTTGGCTTGAACCTCTGTTTCCCTAAGCACCAAGGGGAGAGGGGGGAGTATTGGGGGCATGTGTGGTTTCCTGGGAGACAAGAAGGACAGAGAAAGAAATTCACCTATACAAATAATGCAAGGTCTGCACAAAATCTGTCCCATGTGTGCAAAGGGTGGGCACAGGGGAAATAGAGAAGTGACCGGATCCTCTCCTCCCCGGTACGAAATAGCCCTTCCTCTCTTCCCTCCTCAGTTGACCTCTGGGGCAGAACAACCTTGGCAGAGCAGGCTGGGTAAGTCTGCAGTCATCGCCTGGGAGCAGTGTTCCCAGGTCGGCCTGTGCACTGCTGGCCTTCCCCACCAATGGAGGGTAAGTGGCCTCACAGGCCCCCAGATAAATGTCCATTTCCTTTTGGGCCAGCCTCACTCTTGGGCCTCCCCTCTGCTTGGCCCCTCTCCGCCTCTGCAGTCTTTTCTGCTGGGCTCCAAGCCCAATGTCTAGCCACTCTCTCTGTATCGCTTCTTTATCTGGCATTGTTTCTTTCTCTGTCTGCGCATCTCTCGCAGTCCCTGTCCTTGTCCTTCCTCGCCCTTCTTCCTCACTCCCTAGTCCTCCCGACTGAAATAAAGATCCTCCAAAGAAAACAGGCTTCTTGCATACAGAGACACTGATCCGGGGAACTAGGAAACAGATCCAAAGGAGGTGATGCCTTAGAGTGTCTGGTACCTGACAACAGAGAAACTTACATGTGTTATTCAGATTCAATTGGACCTTGGAGTAAAATCATGGATCATGGGGAAGCCTGGGTGGCTCAGTCAACTAGGCATCTGACTCTTGATTTTGGCTCGTGTCATGATTTCAGGGTCCTGGGACTGAGCCCCACATCAGGCTCCAGGCTCGTGGAGAATCTGCTTGAGATTTTCTCTCCTACTCCCTCTGCCTGTCCCCCTGCTCACGAATGTGTGCTCTCTCTCTCTCTTTCCCTCTCAAATAAATAAGTCTTTAAAAAAAATCATGCGTCAGGGTCCAGAAAGCCCGAGTTAGAAATGCAACTCAACCCCTTTCTAGTGTCTTAAACCCCCAGCTTAAACTTGTTGGATTGTATGCCCTTATCAGTTTTAAAATATATATATTTATCCCTCAATATATGCACATTTAACTATTTTTAAGTTGTAAATGAAATAAAATTATCAGTTGTGGCAAAGAATGCCAGCTACCTCCTATTATCCCTTTTCCTTTCTTCTATAGGATTAAACACATGGCCATCTGAAATGAAGACTACACTTCGCATTGCCGGAGCAGTTAGCTAGAGCCATCGGGATCAAGTGCTGGCCAATGGGATTTGAGGGGAAGCAATGTGTAAATTCTGGAACCTGCCCCTTGCCCTCACCTCCCGCATGCTGCCCTTTAGAGCGTGGGCTTGGTAGTAAGTCCATCTTGGACTCCGTGGAGTAGGATAAGATCTAGCAGTGGTGAGGAGACAGGAGAGAAGGAGCCTGGGTCTCTGGATGGAGAAGAGACTGATGGAGAAGAGACTACACCCAAGAGGGGATCCATATGCTTTTATGTAGTTGAGTCTCACCATCCTGCAGCTGAACCTATGTTTTAACTGTGTTGTACCTTTATGGAAACATTGTGTACATCATAAAACATATAGAAAATATGGACCATTTTATATTTTATTTATTTTTACTTATTTTTAAGATTTTATTTATTTATTTGACAGAGACACAGCAAGAGAGAGAACATAAGCAGGGGGAGTGGGAGAGGGAGAAGCAGGCTCCCCTCTGAGCAGGGAGCCTCATGTGGGGCTCGATCCCAGGGCTCTTGGATCATGACCTGAGCCGAAGGCAGAGACACTTAACAACTGAGCCACCCAGGCGCCCCTACATTTTATTTTTTAAATAAACTTTTGTAGTGAGAAAAAGTTTAGATTTATAGAGAGTCTGTAAAGATAGTTCAGAGAGTTCACATATACGCCATACCCAGTTTCCCCTATTATTAAATCTTAATATAGTATGGTAGATTTGTCCCAATTAATGAACCAATGCTGATACATTATTACTGAAAACCCATGCCTTACAATGGCATTTTAAAAAAATAAATAGGAGTTTCCCATCTTCTTCCCAAGCCCATGTATCTCTCACACCCCCCATATATGTGTACCCCAGGAGAACACCATTGCCCTGGTTGATGGGGGTGTCAGTCCCCTTGCTAGTCACATAGCACAGAATGAGACACGGAGAGGTGACGCAAGGGGAAGGGAGGCCAAAAAGGGTGAGTACTGAGCAGGTGCCGAGAAATGGAGTGAGTGGTATCATCGAGGATCAGTCCAGAAAACTTGGAGGTCTGGTTTTGCCAGGAGATACAGGGACGGACAGAAGGGTCTGGCACTTCCAAGGTGGTGACTAACCCATGTGCAGACCCAGGAGGGGGAAGGAGCAAAGAAGAAAAGGGAGTGGCAGTCAGGTAGAATCTGGTTTGCATTAGGAATGTGGCCTGGGGGCACCTGGGTGGCTCAGTCGTTAAGCGTCTGCCTTCGGCTTGGGTCATGATCCCAGAGTCCTGGGATCGAGCCCCACATCGGGCTCCCTGTTCAGCGGGGAGCCTGCTTCTCCCTCTCCCTCTCCCCCTGCTTGTGTTCCTGCTCTCTCTCTCTCTCTCTCTCTCTGTGAAATAAATAAATAAAATCTTAAAAAAAAAAAAAAGGAATGTGGCCTGGGAAGCAGCAAGCAGCGAGGCTGAGGCAGGGAGCCTGGGTGGTAGACTTCGGCCCTGGGTCTTGGGTACTTTCCTTATTACAGAGCCTGTCTGTGGGTTGTGTTTTGTGTTTTTTTTTGAGCCCAAGGCACTGTCTGTTCTGCTGGGGTCTATGTGTCCTGGCTCCTCATTAAAGCAGTGGGATTTTCCTTGACCCTTGGGAATCCATATATCTGGAAGGCAGCCATAATCTTCGAGAAAAATCACAGCAAGGCTCCCCTTTTCAGGCCAAGCCAGGGGATAAGAGCTATAGGGGCATCCAGGCCTCTTCCAGCATGTGTATGGAATGCATCCACTTGTACACTGCACACCCTTCCTGACAGCTTCTGTTCAAATTCTGACTCCCAGCAAGGAGCAAGAACCAGGTTCTTGGTGGCTGGGCAGGGAAGATGCCTATGGATTGAAGGAGTTCAGAAAGCTGGATGCCTGGGGTCATCTGCATTTTCTCTCACTTGGAGAGAAGAGAGCCCAGGGAGTCGTACCCAGGGGCCCAGTGACCTGGCCATCATCTAAGTCTGGTTTGTAGAAACCCATGTACAGAACAAGGGGTCACAGACAGCCATGGGTAGAAGGAACATAAGGACACTTATGACAGTGTATTGAAACAACCTATTCATCTGTCTAAACTGTAAGCATCCCTGCTTGTTCCTGTTGGGGATTTCCCTGTCTCGCCCAGTGCCTGGCATGCAGTACGTGCTCAGTACATGTGTGTTGAATGAATTCTCCATCTAAACATACTTATCTCATTTGTGGCAGAGCCAGTAGGAAGCCTGGGTATCCTGACTAGGAGAGTTGGGTCCTACTGTTCTTTTCACTACACTGAACTACCGAGTTGCTTCTGGGCCTCGGTCTGGCATAGCTGAAAATCAGGGTACCTTTTGGTTCTGCCAGCCATCTTGCTCCTCCACTCCCAGTATATCCATGCCTGCCCCCAACTGGGCTCTTTAGGACACGGGGCTAATGAAGACATTGTAGCCACAAGGTCATTGCTCACGTGGGCTGGTTAGCTTTGACCAGGCTGAGCACCTGGCTCTACACAGTCTTCTTGTCGATCGGAAGGTACAAACAAGTGCCGACAACTTCATTCAAACCCATGACACTCAGTAGGTCCATAGAGCCCCGAGAATAAAATCCCAAATCTATACGGTGAAACTAGGATCCTCCATATCTTGGCTGGAGCCCCCTGTATCTCCAACAAAATTTTCACCCTCTCACTTGGACCCTACCTCTAATCACCCACTCCCCTAAACATCTGTGGTTTGGTCAAATGTAATATGTGCCATTCCTTACACACAACATTTCCTGTTCCCATGCCTTTGCTCAGATATTTCTATGCCTGGGAGTGCCATTCCCCATCTCTCTTTACCAAAATCCTACTGTCCTCCGAATTCTGAATCAAATTCTCTTCTAAGCTTTCCTGATTCCTCTGGCCACCTGTTGGAAGGTGAAAATCCTCCATCCTCTATGTTCCAAGAGCCTTATTTACTCCCCAGTATTATTGCTAGTTTTACATTTGTGTCCGGCAAGAGACTGTGAGCTATGGGGAACATGGATGCTTACCCCTTTGTTTTCTGCCTCTCTCATCCCCATCTCCAGCACTGAACCCAGAAGAGATTCCTGGTACATCCTACACAGACGGGAAGGGGGAGTGGTCAGTAGCATTTTCTCTGTGTTAGAAAAGTAGAGCTTCCTTCTTTGTCCACACTCTGGATCAGAACACCCCAAGTGGACTGTCTCTCCTGTAAGCTAGGTGAAGCCACTACTGTGTGAGGAGGTGACACTGGATCTTGGGAGCCATGAGATTAAGCAGGGATCACATGAATTAGCCTGTCCAATGGCAGGAGCATCTAGCCTCAGGAGGAGGAGTCTGGGCTGGGAGAAACTGGCTGGCCCAGTCCTTGGGAAAGGTCACCCAGCTCCCCAAATGGGCAAGAGGACTGAGTTATGGAATCCCAGGAGGCTCAGTAGACCCAAAAGAGGAGAGGGAGCAGTCCAGACATGGCCGTGAACCCACCCAGGCCCTCTTCCTGCTCCCCCCTCCTCCCATAACCCATTGCTCTGCCTTCCCTGCCCTGAGGAAGAAGAGACAGAGGCAGGAGTGAGAGCGGGAGAGACCATGGCTTGCACATGTTCCCTTTTTAGAATCTTCTTCAATACCCTTGTAAAGATGGGCTCCAAATTTACCACCCCAAATTTTATTTTTAATCCAGGACAAAACATATAAAATTGGTATTCTTTGTAAACCATCTCCACCTGGCACAAAATGAATGATTTGTTAAACTCCTGTTCAAAACTATTTCCTCTGTGGAAGGGTCGCCCAAAGCAGGCATGAGGACTCTTGTTGCCTCAGCCATCCTATTAGGCGGTGTTCAGGGGCACACTCCACGGTCACCAGCTCCTACCTGTCTACCTCTTCCCCGCTCCGAAGTCACTGTGCCCAGAGCTTCAGCAGAGCTGGTTCTTATCAGCAGCCTTTTCCCAGCATCCCCCAGGCCACCCCTTCCCCCATTCCCTCTGCACCTTTTCCCTCCAAGTGCCGCTGGGGTCCTCAGATGGAAGGCGCTTGGCAGCTCCATGGGTTTCCCAGGCAGCTGCTACTCCCCTAGACTCTGAGTACTGGTAACCTTCGCCCCGATGCAGCCATGGTTGGGCTTGGAACCAAAATCATTAAATTCATCTCTCTCTTACTCTCCAAAGGGGGTGGGGTGGGCTGGCTTCTGGGAAGCGACCGGACTCCCCACCACCCTGTGCAATGCTCAACTTGTGACTCCGGGCAATAGCGAGAAAACAGGCTAGGACTGAGCTCTCCATGCCTACTTGAGAAGGGCCCACTCACCTGCCTGTGAAACACACAGGTTTTTCCTCTCTCACCAGTCGGATTATCCACAACTGCCCGATCAAAGTAGTGGATTATCCCCACTGTTGGCTCAGATAATGCAAAATCACGAAGAACCTCAAACCAATTCTGTTTGGCTTTGGAGAACTTGATGATTTTCTTTCCCCCTTTCCTGCAGCTGACTTTCCTGACTCTACTGAATATTAAAATCCATGCAGTCCCTGGACAGGGATGGAGGAAAGCTGATTCCTGATGAGATCTCGCCACAGACAAGTCTCAAAACAGACAATTATGTAGAAATGTCTAAAAGAGGCTGTTCTCTGAGAAGTTTTCAAAAAGCCACAGGAATTGCAGAGAGTCTAAGTGCTGTCTGTATCTGTTTAATATTTCCTCGGCTTTGAAAACAAAACCAGAGTCATAAGGTATCAATGGGGGAAGGGGACTGTGAGACCATTAAATCCAACCCCCAATTTGTGCAGATGGAGAGCCTGGAACCCACATGGTAGGTAGGCTGCAGTTTAACATGACAGCACATCTCCTCCTCTTCATCACAATTTTGAGTCATATTCCCCTTTACCCAGAAACCATCCTGCCTTCCCAGCTCCCTTCACACAACAGCTCCTCAACACAGAGATTTCTGCCCAATTGCTATTTTATGCACCTGCTGGGTGTGTCCTTTTTGCGTGTGTCATTATGTACATTTTAATGACTTATTTCCCCTATGAACCTATATATGCTGGAAAAAAAATGAGTCCTATGGGTTTCTTCTTGTAAACTCCGTGCTAATGACTCATTACCTAACGACTTCTCACTAAGTGCCTCCTGGCAGCCATATAGGTCTCGTCCAGCAACGACCCAGAGTTCAAGTCCCGCCTCTGCTACTTGCCAACCACGTGATCTTGGGCAAATGACTTAACTTCCCTCTAGAAGTGGCCACCAAAGGAGGGCTTTAGTCCATATAATTGTGATAGCCACCCCCCAAAACACACAATGTGTAAAGTAAAAACAATGCATAGCGAAACCCAGCTTCTGAACGAATCCCCTGGCACGGCCCCAACCTGATCATAACCTCCCTCCCTCTCAATCTGCTCATCTAGAAAAGGGGGCGGGGGAATAATAACCTAGCACCCCCTTTTTACAGGAAAGTTACAGGAAAGTTAAGTAAGAAAGTCTATGTAAAGGACTTAACATTTTGAAAAACTGTTCAGGGACGCCTGCGTGGCTCAGTTGTTAAGCATCTGCCTTCGGCTCAGGTCATGATCCCAGCGTCCTGGGATCGAGCCCCGCATTGGGCTCCCTGTTTGGCGGCCGTTCAGTGGTGACTGGGGGATAGGATAGACTCAACGCAGGATGAAAAGATAGTGTTAAGCAGAGGAAGGAACAACTTTCAGGAGGTCTGGGAAGGTTTCACAGAGGATGAAATGCTCGAGCAAGAATCTGGAGCACAAATAGGAGTTTCCTGGGCAGACATGTGAGTATCACACTAGCTGGAAGGAATACCCTGTAGAAAAAAATCCGGAGTCTTTAAATGTAGCTCCTCCAAGGTGCAGGAATAAGTAGGTAAAGGGAAGTGAAAAGTGGTGGGAATGAGGCAGCAGAAAGAGACAGCATGGCCGGGAGGAAAGGGAACTTTGAAGTGCTAAGAGTGGGTTCCGATCATCAGCTGCATGAGCGAGTTCCTTTACCTCTCCATGCCTCAGTTTGCTCATCTGTAAAAAAGGTGGGATAACAAAAACAGCTACTATCAGTAAACAACACTCGTTACTTAGTAGACTGCACATACACGGTAGCCTGGGGCGGGTCTCGTAGGCGTCACCAGCCTGGGCTTCGTCTGCAAGCTAGGGGGGTTGCAGGCTGCGGGAACATTGGTCTCAGAAGAATCAAGAGGGTGGAGGTGGCAGCTGTGGAGAGGGGTACCCTTCAGGTCGCTGCAATATTCCAGGAAAGCCGGGGTCCAGAGATTTGGGGGGGCTGGGAGGCAGTCCCACTAAAGTGCAGGAAAAACTGAATGAGGTGAATGAAGGATACAGAAGGGGAATTGAGTGAAGCCTTTACCAACTAAAACTGTACATTTTTTGGTGTGGATTAAAAGAAAAAACACCATGAAGGATACATGGTATCCTATATATGATATAGTATCCTATATATTATAACTCTACTAATATTAGCATAATTATTCCTCCTATTTTTACTGAGCTGTCCTTCTGGAGGGAAACCTGGCCCATCCTCCTTTCCAGGATGAAAAAGCTGAGGCCCCAGAGAGGCAGTCACTGTCCCAAGACCAGCAGTGCGTGTGGGGGTAGGGATGAAACAAATACCGCGGACTCCCTGGGCAGTGACACCAGGGACATCGGTTCACCTGCCATGTGTAGGAGTGACTGTACATTTTCGTGTTTTAAACTATTATGTGCTATTGAAGTGGGTCTTAAAATGTCGTGTCCTGCAGAAGAGGACATGAACTCTTTTACGAGAGGCCAGTTCATGTCAGGGAAACCCCTGGACTTTCACGTGATTCTAGCCTAGCAAGAAGCCTCCTCCGGTGGAGGAAAAGCCAGATAGGACTGCCAGGCTGGACCCAATCCTCCCTCTGGTTTCGATGGGCAGTGCACCGTATGCCCTGCCTGCTGGCCCCAGACCTTTCCAGCATCCCACACACAGGCTCCCTGAGCCTCACCCTGCCCCCGCTCCGAGCCCCCGTGCTTTGCCTATGCTGTGAGCAGGCATGGTCGACCTAGCCCAGGCTGGCAGGAGGAGGGCTCCCCACTCCCCCCAGCTCTCTACCCTCCAGCTGTCACTCCACTCCTTGCCCACCATTTGGCAGAGTGCAGCCCCCACTCCCGTCCCAGTCTGGTCCAGCAGGCGCAGCTTAAGTTTCCAAAGAAACTCTGACTTTCCTGGGGTTTGGAGCAGGCTGGGCAAGGAGGGAGGAGGGTGGTTCGGCCAGCCACAGTTCCAACTACTGCTGGCTTCTGGAGCCCTCTCCTCCCGAGGCTCCCAGCAGGGCATGGCCCCTGCCACTACAGAGCCTTGGCAAATTCTGGCAGAAGGGGTGGGGTGGCCCATCGTGGGTTCCTCTTTCTCTGCTTCCTGACATGCAGGATAACATCAATCACTTACATGTCACTTTCAACCTTTCAAAGAACGTCCTAAATTTTATTTCACTTGAGCCTCACTCATGGTTTCCCAAGCAGGATAATTCAGATTACCTCCTTTTGGCCAAAGGAAAAATAGAGACCAGGGGGAGTAAAATGACCGGTCCAAGGTTCCCTTCCTGGTTAGCTGGACTGGAACCTGTGGAACTTTCCCGATACCCCACTGCCCCCACCACACCTTCTCTAGGTGGCACAGTGCACTCCCTGAGGTGGCTGTCAAAGTGTCTTTGATCGTTTCATAGCCTCCTCTTGCATAAAGAGTCTGGAGGTGTCCCATTTAGGGGGCACGAGGGGCAGTGGAGGGAAAGCAGTTCACTCTTGGGCAGCCTCACCACATCTGCGCTCGGGAACCTGCCCCCCATCTCCCCACAAGAATGAAGCCCTTTCCAAGCTTGCCAGAGACACATGATTTGTGATCAACTTTGTGTCCTGGGCAAGTCTTTTCCTTTATCAACATGAACATCCCAGAGGAAATATGCTTTGTCTGTGCTTTTCCATGGGGTAATGGGAAGCTTCAAAGTATACAGGAAATCAGAAAAGACTGGGAAGTATGAGGGCAGAAGAAGAAAAGGCGTGTAGCATGTATGGCTAGAGATGGGAGTTTCTGGGCTTTGCCCAATAGGCGCCCACCACCTGGCAGCTTCTTGTGTGGACTTACTGATTTGACCCCACTCTAGCTTGGGAAGAGTATGCTTCCAAAGGCAACCCATGACTACTCATTCCTGAATCTACAGAACCAAAACCGTGGAGTCCACGCCCCTGCCTCTGTGCCCGCCCATCCCTAAATTCCCCCAAATGATGAGTCTGAACCTAGTCTTAGAGACCGCCAGAGAAGGACATGCCTTGATGATCTATGCCTGGGTCTAGACTCAGGTGGCTTTGATGTTCTTCTTTGGTCTAGCCTAAATCCTTCTGGCTGCATTTTAAAAAGACCTCTTCGGATCTCTGCCGAGGAGAGCAGGCACCGGGCCAACAGGCAGGAAATGAAATCATGATGCTGGTCATTTTCCTTTTTTCTTTCCTCTCCTCTCCCCCCTCCTCCTCCCCATCACCCCACTGCCCCCACCCTTGGGACTGCTTGTCAGATGTTTTCACGGTGATGAGCAATGCCTGTATGTACAGTGCCTTTATGTGTTATAGATTTTTGCCGTGAGCCTTCAGGCTTCTCCTCGCAGCCCTTACAAGGGAAATCCCATAATGAAGGATTTCACGGAGCTCCACGGGCTGGGAGAGGCTTTTCTTTCCATCTGTCATTTTACTTCAAGCCTTGACCTTTCTGTTCCCATGTAAAGCAGTACCGGGAAGAAACTGGGATTGGGGAGGGAGTGTCTGAGCTGAGACCCTGGACTGGGCTGTGAGTAAACTAGAGCAAGTATCCTCAGGTCTGGAGAGCACTAAAATGGGGAATTGAGGAAGACACTTCAGAAGATGTGGATGGGAGGTGGCGATGGGGGTGAGGAGAAGAGTTTAAAGATGGGAGAGCCCTTCAGTTTAGAATGAAATCCTGAATACAGGTAGGGCAGCAGAACAGTCTGGGAGACCCCTGTCCAGTCGTCCCTGTAAGACACTCAGGGACACAGAGGCTTTGGAGTCCCAAAAATCTGGGTTCAAATACTGACTCTACACCTCACTTGCAATGACCTTGGGTCAAGTGCTTAACTTCCTCAAGCCTCGGAGTCGTCCTTTGAAAGTTACGGGTAATACATACAGACTTCATAGGACTGCTTTGCAGATGGAATAGGATAATGTCTAGTGCTCAGCACAGCACCTGCAGATAGGTAGCTACCAGCACAGATCTACCTCACCTTACGATGGGGCTACATCACATGACCCCATCGTAAGTTGAAAACATAGTAAGTCGAAAATGCATTTAATACACTAACCTCCCAAGTATCGTAGTTTAGCCTAGCCTACCTTAAATGTGCTCAGAACACTGACATTAGCCTACAGTTGGGCAAGATCATCTAACACAAAGCCTCTTTAAAATAAAGTGTTGAATATCTCATGCAATTGACTGAATACTGTATTGAAAGTGAAAATCAGAATAGCTGTCTGGGTCCAGAACTGATTTTAAGTGTATCGGTTGTTGACCCTGGGATCACATGGCTGACTGGCAGTTGCTGCTCACTACCCAGCATCGTGAGAGAGCATCACACTGTGTATCTCGAGCCCGGGAAAAGACCACAATTCAAAATTGGAAGTACAGTTTCTACCGAATGGGTATGGCTTTCACAGGATCATAAAGTTGAAAAACTGTGACTTGAACCATAGGAAGTCAGGGACGGTCTGTGCCTTCAGATGAGGCTAGAACCAGACACAGCAGCACCTGGAAGATAACAAACCAGAAAGCCATGACTTGCTCTCCTTGCTGACCAAACTCGCTAAAGCCTCCAGAGGGGCCTCACTCTGAGACAAACAGCCGATGGGAAAGCAAGCTTGGGGCTTTGATGCCGGTGAAGGGCCATCGTTTGACCAACTTTCCCATGTCAGGTCGATGGGGACAGTGAAAAAAAAAATCCCAGTCTCCAAGGCTCCACAGCCAAATACCCACCCGGCACTGCTTTGAAAGGGCAAAGCCTTCGAGATGCACAAGGATTGTGATTGTTTGAAATGTTGGTAACATTTCATCTTCCCAGAGACCTTGTTCATTTATCAGGGTTCTTAAAACCCTTTTGTTCATAAGCTTGTGGTGAGCGCAGGAAACATTCTATCTAATATCAGAGCACAGCTGTTCCCCGACAGAGAGACTTAGGGAGAAAGCCCTTAAAAAAAGGAAGGGGGAGGGGGGGGAGGAAATCCCACCAGGGATACAAACATGGGAAAAGCAACTGGGGGCAGAAAGACAGCCCTGTGAACTACAGCTGCCTACCAAGAATATGCGTTTGGGGAAGTGTGAGAAAAAGAATCGCCACGCTGACAGCAGGCCTCTGGAGCTCCCAGTAAACACTGTGACCAAGGCAAGGCCCAAAGCTGGGCTCCTCCTCTCTGTAGGGTTCCTGGCAATCGTGCACGAGGCCCCAGCCAGGGCCCCTAAAAATGTTTGAAGTAGGTGTGGAGCCTTGAGTAACATCTTCTTAAGGGCCAGTGTGGCTGGGGGAAAAAAAAAAAAAAAGCCTAGTGGAAAACTCTGTCCACCCGAGGCCACAGAAGCCCAGGAAATATTTTCTAAAAAGGGCTTTGATTGCTCCTGAAAGCACAAGACAGAGTGAGCAGGGCCAGGCCAAGGCGGGCCTTGTGTGTCGCTAGCCATTGGCTGTGTGAGGTTGGGGCAGACAGGTCCGGAGCCTAGGATTTATTTTCAGCTCTTAATTATTTAGCTGGGAGTCCTGTAGAACTTCAGATAAAAGAAAATCACCTCCACGTTTATGCAATGTCTGAAAAGTAGAAATGTTTTGAATGTAGTTTTTTTTTTTCATTATCAAAGCCAAATTAGGAAAGGGAAGAAAGATAAAGTCAAGAGGTAAATTTTCTCAACACTGAAAATTACAGTTGCCTTGCATTGCAATACTGGTATATTACAGAAATTACCAGCTTGAGCTCCGGAATCAGAAAGACCTGGGTGTAAATGCTGGTGCTGGGTGACCTTGAGAAAATGTTTCAGCCCCTCTGTGCCTGGGATTCTTCATCTGCAGAATGAGACTAAAGGCACCGATTTCCTAGGGTTGCTGTGAAGGTTAATGAGCGTCTATGGTTATAATGTTACTTTGTTGCAGTCAGAAGAGCCTAGTCAGGCAACTTGGGTGGTCTTGGCTTGACCATTAACTGGATCCTGTACAAACCCCTGGCCTCAGTTTCCTCTGTCTGAGGCAAATGATACCTGTCTACCCTATCTGACACCAATGCCATGGCTCAAAGCAGCTTATGAAATGTAAAGGCATATATAAATTTGATCCATGATTATTACAAAGTATTCTTAGCATGTAATTTATTTCCCCTTGTTTGCAAACATTCCAGGGCAAGAACTTTGAATGATCCGCTGATCATTCCACCTGATACTTGAAACCTGATTCCCAGCTTTGTTTGGGTCCTGATTCTAACAAATCAATTGCAAAAGAGAAAGACACACACACACACACACACACAGAAAGGTGAACAGAAAACTAGGATTTTGATGATATTAAGGATTTATCATTAATTTTTTTAGTTGCAATAACTGTATTATAGATACAGATATAGATATATGTATGAGAGGGTTCTTATACAGTTACACATGGAGTATTTATAGGTTATATTATATGATGTTTGGATTTGCTTTAAAATCATCTGTGCAGGAGAGGGAGTTGAGGATAGGTACAGATTAAAGAAGATTGGTCGTATGTTAATAATTGTAGAAGCTGAGTGAGGGGCACGTGGGAGTTATTTATATTATATTCTCTATTTTCTGTTTGAAATTTTTCAATGATAAAAGGGAAAAAATACAAAAGAGGAATCAACGAATGAGTAAGCATCCCTGACAGCAGCTGAGGACCAAATAGTCCTAACCAGGGACTGCCAGATATTTTGGATACAAGGAAGATGCACAGTAATGGCAAAAAACTTGAAATTGGACAGCCGGCCACAGACAAAGACTTTCTATGTGACCAAGTCACTTAATTTTTTCCAGGCTGCTGTCTCCTCATCTTTAAAGTGAGGAAAAGGAACACAAATGCCCCTTTCGGCTTTAACACGATACCATTTTTAAGGATTTCAGTATCGAGTACACTTCACCAGATTTTTTTTTTTTACCTTTTCAAAGACAGATTTTAATAGCCAGGTTCTTTACATTTCTATGATGACCAAAACTTTTTTTTGTGGTGTTTTTTTTTGCACATGTTGCATCTTACCATATAGGAAGTATGTGAATCCATTCAGGCAGGTATCACTTTTCTCATCTTACATCAAGGAAAGTGATTTATAAAATGTCAGCTCCTCAGAATGTGAGTTACTTCACCAGATTTTCTGAATGGAATATATAAAGCTTACTCGCAAGTAAGTGAAACCATTTAAAATGTACCAGAAGTGCTCTCAATTTAAGGAAGTACCAAGATAAAGCGTCTAGATAAACAACGAATCTTTTGGTGAAGTGTATACCCTTTTTCCCAATTTATTTGTGTCTTCCAATTTGCTTGTTACAGTAGAAGGTCGATTGACCAAAGCATGAAGCATTTGCAGAAGTTCTTCCAGATGTAATTTTTTATGAGCTGGATGTTAACTTGAAAAAAATTCTTTATGTTTCAATTCTTCTTACAAAAAATCTCTCAAAACCAAGAGGTGAATTTCCTATCTTGGCAAGCACAGAGAAATGAATGCAACCTTCTTGGTGATCTCAGTTAGGGGATTCCTCTGACTTGAGGTCGCCACTGGGCACCCAGTCTTAGTGTCCAGGACTGGAGATGTAGACAGACAGGCAGAGATCAAGTCAAGTGGACACTGCTGCCTTGGCATCTTCTGGAAGGTGCATTTTCAACATCAATCCTGGTATGAGCCAGTTTTACTGTATAGTCTCCTACAAGTGGAAAACAGACAGGGAAGAGCAGTTAATAAAGTGGTTTTGATTTGCTGAAATGGGTCATCTCCCTGTACCCCTCATTCCCAACTGTTTTTCCCTTCTCTGTTTGCTCCTAGGAAGTGTGTTTACTCACAACCCTTCTGACACAAAATGTGGGGCTTTCCCCACAAACCAACCAGTGCTCCCACTAACTAAAATTCAATTCTCGGGGTTAGCACAGATGTCATGCGTCAAGTGCTCAGCCCCGCCAGACTGCCCTACGTCTGATGCCAGTCACAAGCTCCAGGTTGCCAACTCTGCTCCTGACTGACCAGCTATAAACTCAGGGGTTCCCAAAAGACCCTTCTCAGGTTTCATCATTTGCTAGAATGGCTCACAGAACTCAACAACAGTTTACTTACTATTACCAGTTGATTATAAAGAATATTATAAAGGATGCAAATCAACAGCCAGATGAAAAGGTCCAGAGGATTAGGTCTGGAAGAAGCTTCTGTCCCCATGGAGTTGGGTGTTCCCCCCCTCCTAAGTGAGATAATGGTAAATTATCTCACCATTAAATCACTGGCTATTGGTGATTGACTGAATCTCCAGCCCCTCTCCCCTCCCGGGAGGCTGGGGGAAGGGGCTCAAAGTTCCAACCCTCTAATCATGCCCGGATCTTTTTGGTGATGGGTTCCATCCTCAAGCTATTTGGTGGCGACCACCAAGAGTAGTCTTATTAGTGTAAAGAATGCTCATATCACTCCTCTCACTCAGGAAATTCCAAGGGATTTAGGAGCTCTGTGTCAGGAACCAGGGACAAAGACCAAATATCTGCTTTTTATTATATCACAGCTACCCTAATGACTTTGAATAAAATTTTCTAGGACACTGCCTACAAATCTCTCACTTCTTTAAGAAGTACCTGAGTTTGTCTAGCAAGGATTTGACATTATTTTGTCCTCTCAAAAGTACTTTCACTCACTGATCATGGAAAAAGCAGACTATAAATGTCTTTGTACAGTCAATAAACCAACATTTATTGAACAACTACTATGTACAGGCACTTGCTAGGAGCTCTAAGAGATACACAAAGGCATAGGAAGGTTCCTGACTTCTTTTTGTTGAGGACAAGTCAGAAACAAATCCCAGACTTTGATGCCCAAGGTTTAGATATTGTGTTTGAGTCCTGGCGTGCTCCTTAGCCACGAAGGACTTGGGTCTCTGTCTCCTTCTCTGCAACGCACTATGATGGTAACACTGACTCACAGGATTGTTGGTGGGATTAAATGAGATCAGCCCTGGAAAGCTGTTTCAGTCATGTTCAGCACATGGTAAGTGCTCAGTAAGTGTGCTGTGAGCATCTGAGAAATGTATGTATGCAAGGAGCTGCTAACACCAGGAGACGCCATACCAGAGAGGTGGCAGGCACCCACCACCCAAGGCCGAATGAAGAGCAGAGAGGGCATATTTGCTGTAAGAATGGAGTTACTGGGAGGAAAGCTCCCAGGACTGACTCGGCTGGATTCCAGAGTGTCTGAGGCACCAATCACCTGAATGATTGGTCTCAGCCCACTGGGGACCCCTGTCCTGAATGAACGTGGACTGGCCTAGACCTCAGAGTACCCAGACTTTCTGGCCCCTGAAACTGAGTTCTGGCCATCAGGAGGGCTTCATGGAAGAGGTAGCAGAGGAGTCAAAGCTCCAAAGATGGATAGGGTTTCAGAAGGTTAAGGGCAGAAATAATGCAGAGGTCAGCTTCAGGGTGGTCCATCGTCTCTCTCTACAGGCCTCTCCTCCGGGCACAAGCTCCATGGCCTGTCAGGGATGTATCCCTCTTTCTCCCTGAAACCTCCCTGCTGCCACCTAAACAGAAAGCTACTCTTTCTCGCCTGGCTCTTGGGAGAGCTGCTACCTACATCCCTTATCCCACAGAACAGCCCTTCTCAGATCTGAATGCTGAGGTCACGCCAACCCTTCCCTTGGGTTTTCTCCTCTCCCAAAGACCATGTTCTGCTGGTCTTCTAGAAGCCACGATTCGTCCCTGTGCACTGCCCAGCATGGGGATGCCAGCCCACGAGTGGGCTTTGCGGCCTCTCCTGGCAGGGCCTCTGGCTTGCGGCTGCAGTCTCCACTGCCCCCATCCCAGAGGTGCAGGGACGCAGCCGTCACTGGCACCCCCTCCTAGTCCAGCTCAGAGACTCCATTCTCAGCACCCTGGCTTCCCGGTGCAAGTTATCACAGGAGAGCTCAAGAGGAAAGCGAAACAGAAACTGAGGCATGTCTTCCTATTTTATCACAAAATGTAAGCAGTCAAATGTAATCCCAGCTCTGCCTCTTATCAGCTGGGTGAGCTTGGGCAAATGACACAACCTTTCTGTGCCTCAGTTTACCCACTTATTAATAGTAGTCTTTATCATAGCGTTGTGAGGGCTGAATGAGTTACTATAAAAGAAGTACTTGAAACAGTGCCTTGAAAGGAGCGAGGCACTATTTTTTTTTTTTTAAGATTTTATTTATTTATTTGAGAGAGAGAGAGAGAGCACGAGCAGGGGCAGAGAGAAGCAGACTCCCCGATGGGCAGGGAGTCCAATGCGGCGCTCCATCCCAGGACCCTGGGATCATGACCTGAGCGGAAGGCAGATGCTTAACCGACTGAGCCACCCAGGCGCCCGAGAAGCACTATTAGTAAAATGTTATCATTATGGTTAAGACAGCAGGGTACCGAACCAAGGAAGACATTGGAGACATCACTTAATGTCTCTAAAGGTCGGTTTCTTCATCTTCTGAAAATGGGAAGAATAATAGTATCCACTTCGTTGTACTGCTAAGGGACCATACGAACGGCTTTCTGTGAATGATTTAGAACCCTACTTGGCATATAGTATGGCAGGAAAAGGCTTAAACCATAAAGAAAAAAGAAATCTTTGAAGAAAGAGACACACAAACACAGACAGACCCTGGCTAGAAAGGTGATGACCAAACTCACTAGAGAATAGAAGAATCCCCGCAATTCCGCCTCCCCAGTGCAGGCGCCTGCCACGTTGCCTGCAGTCTGCAGCCCCTCCAGAGAGCTGCCACATCCGGGACATCGAAGCCCTCCCTCACTGGGCCTGGCCTGGGGTCTCCTCGCACAGCTCAGTCATGGAAGTAAAGTCGTGCAGAATGAACAGCACGCTTAAACATGCCTACTCGACCCCCAGGAAACCAGGGGAGTAAAAAGAATCCTCTTTAGAATGCTGTGGTCAGAAGCCCAGGCCTTGGCTTTTGAAAGATTGGTTCAAGTCCCGAGTCTGCCAGTTACTGACTGTGGGATTCGGATAAGTTTTTAATGCTCCCTAGCCTCAGTTTCCTCCTTCATAAAATGGGAAAGGTGAACATTATCTCACCATGGAATTGTGAGAATTCAACCTTAGCACAGTGCCTGGTAGATATGGGTGCTTCATATATTTTGGCGATGGTTATCGACTCTGGATTTCTAAAACCCCGAAGACAGCAGGGTACTCTGTTCAGGAAGTCGTTTTGGGGAAAAATCTGTACCTTCTTCATTTTCCTGGTTGGGGGCGGGGGTGGTCAGGAAAAGAAGGGTGTGACCATGGCCTGAGCCTCTGGAATGCATCTGCCCAGTGGGCCAGCCTTACCAATCTGTGCCCATCCCGCTTCAGGGGCGTGGTCCTCCTCTGGCTGCAATCGTCATTCCTGACACCATCAACACCCTTCCTTCTGCAGAGATGTGAACACTCTGGCATTGTTTCTTCCAGCCAATGGCGGCTCTCTGGCCTGCGATTGGTACCTCCGGGATTCCATCGCAATCCAGGCATCCCAGCTATGTCAGCGTGACTCACGTTGTGTGTGTGTCTGACATCCACATGGCCCCGGAGAAGGCTGGCTCCAGCGAAAGGTTATTTGGAATGCTGCTGAATGTTTGAGGGCTGTCAAGTTATCTTTTTGGGGTTAGGCCATTAAAGTCGCATCTGATGTTTTATGGAACAAATGAGATAAAGTGCATTTTGAAATCCATGGGGCAGAGAGAGGATTTTTATGGATGTGGACACAGTGGCAGCTAAAAGTAGGTAGGGTTTTGTTGTTTTTTTTCCTAAAACCTTGCAGTTTTTCTCCCACATAGCTATTTCACTTCAGTGCAAAGCAGAAACAATCCCCAAACGGGAAGCATGAAGACTGCCATACTAACAGATTCAGTAAAACCTGGAGCTGCTGGGTTACCTGGAACAACATGGATTCATCTATCTGGCTCCTGTCATCCCAATCAGCGAGCTGTCTGCTCTGTCCTTAAATTTTCTACCCAATCTTCATCACACATCCTGCAGAAAAATTTCTTCCAGGCAAATCTAAATCCCTCTTGGGTGTTTTTTAGTCCATGCCTTTGATATGTTTCCATCCCTTCATTCCCCCTGAGGTGACCAGTTCTCCAGAGGCTCTAGCCCCACCAGCCTGCTCTTAGCCCTCTGAGCACACCATGCATTTTCCCACTTTTGTTCCTGAGCTTTGTCAGAGCATCTTTCCCTTCCATCTCTGCTACTATTCATCTAACCAAATGATCTAACAAAGAGTCCAGACAAAGAACAGGCACACTGCCAGGCAATGGTAAGAAGATAAGCAGACCAAACCTCAGAGCCTTCTCATCCTCTAAGCCCAGACTCAAGTGTCACCTCTTCCACACAGGCTTGTCATTCATCCACTCAACTGAACCCCTTATTCTGTCTCTTCCTGCACTCCCATAACATTGAGGTGACCCCCTCTCCCTTATACTAATGTGAAAACTATGTGTGCATGTGTCTGATCCCCTGTAGACTGTAAGTTTGCTGAAGATAGGAACTTCAAGATGTTCACTTTCTATCTCAGACCACTTAATTTATAGAATTAAGACCCCAAGGTTTTTCTCCTCCCACAGACACCTGAATGTTCAAAGAAACCAAGTACAACGATGCTGGATGGAACATTCTTTATGAAGGCAAAACTGGTGAGGGAGGGTGTCCCAATGCCTACTGATTTTAAGTACTTACATTATGATACATTCTTACTGTTGAAAACCATTCTGCATTTACAAAGAATGAAGTTGGGGTGCATGGGTGGCTCAGATGGTTAAGCATCTCCCTTCAGGTCATGACCTCCAGGTCCGGGGATCCGGCCCCACGTCAGCCTCTCTGCTCAGCAGGGAGTTTGCTTCTTCTTCTCCCTCTGCCGTTCCCGCTGTTTGTGCTCTCCCCATCTCTGTCTCTCTCTCTCTCAAATGAATAATTAAAAAAAAAATCTTTACAATGAATGAAGTAGATCTATATGGACTGGCATAGAAAGACTCCAAGAGGTTATTGTTAATTGCAAAATATCAAGTTACTGAACAGTATGTTTGGCATGATCCTATTTAGGTTTTAAACTCTTACTCAAAAGAAAAAAAACCCCAAAAAGTAAAGATCTCTGTGATGCAATTGAGCAGGTAATGGGTTCTCTGAAAATGTTGGGAGAAATCATTAAAAAATGAATCATATGTACCCTAAATATTTCTTTGAGGTTGATGTGCATTTATTTACAATCTCTTGATATCAGCCCCAAGTTTTGTTTGTTTGTTTGTTTTTTATAAGTAGGCTCCGCACCCAACCTGGGACTTGAACTCCCGACCCTGAGATCAAGAGTTGCAATCTCTACTGACTGAGGCAGCCAGGTACCCCAGTCCTAAGCCTTCTTCTTTTTTTTTTTTTTTTTAGCATGGGTCTGATACAGAGTTCTACATCATCTTTTCTATGTAAGCCACACCCATAACACATCATCTACGATTTCTAGTTTTATTTGCTGTAAGTTGGAATGAGAACTTAAAGACATGGATACAGTTATTTGAGTGCAGGATCCTAACTTAGGATATGTAGAAGCTGAGTGACCTACAAGACTTAAATAACCTCTCCAAGCATCAGTTTCTCATCTGTTAACACAGGGCATAAGAATAGTAGCCATAAGTGACCAAGAGAAAAAAGATCCATTCTGTGTGTACTATGCCTAGAGCTTAGTAAGGTTTAGCTAATCTATGAAATATTTTACTTTCTTCTTCTTATTTTTTTAAAAAGATTTTATTTATATATTTGACAGAGAGAGACACAGCGAGAGAGGGAACACAAGCAGGGGGAGTGGGAGAGAGAGAAGCAGGTTTCCCACAGAACAGGGAGCCTGATGTGGGGCTCGATCCCAGGACCCTGGGATCGAGCCTGAGCCGAAGGCAGACGCTTAACGAATGAGACACCCAGGCACTTCTTACTTCCTTATTATTATGGTGCAATAAGAAGCAACAGGGAATCACTCTACCTGGGACTCTGGCCACCTTCCCTTTCTACGTTATAGATGCTCAAAGTCCATAAATACCAGGGAGAACAAATACCGTGGCATGAACCATAGGTGAATGAGAACCTGCTATGTGACAGCACCATGCTAAGTGGCATGGCAACACAGTACTTAGCTAGTTTCTGTTTCAAAGGACATTACAATCTAATGACAAAGGGTTGAATACACATGGGAAGGTGATAATAATAATATGGAGTATCAATTAGGATATTTTTAGTTGAAATGATTAAATAAAAACTAATAAAGTAGCCTAAATACTAAATTTTTTAATTGGCTGGAGCAATGGAAAACTTAAGAGGTTGAGGCACTTCAAGAGATACTTGATCAGGGCTGTGGGTCCAGTTCTCTGTGACTTTCTTAGCGCTGCTGTACTATATGGGTCAGCTTTGTTCTCAGGCTGGCTTCCTGCTAGTAGAAAAAAATGGCCCCAGCAATTCCACTCTCACACCTGAGACCACATCATCGAACTACAGTCCTCAAAGTTCCTCCAGACTAGTCTAGTTCACATATTCATCCCTAACTCAATCACTCTGGTGAAATAGTGGGATTATGTTGATCAGCTTAAGCCAGTGAGGGTGAATTCATCCCTACATCTGGTGGTGGAATCAATTTATTGAGTACTTCTTTCCTGCGTTAGGCACTGTTCTACTTGTCTTTACACATTTTTCTGCACAAGAACCCTATGAGGTAGGTGCTACCAACATCTCCAGTTTGTAGTTGAGGAAACTGAAATCTAGAGAAGTTAAATAATTTTCCCTAGGTTGTACAGTAGGGCCAGGATTCATACTTCGGCCCACTGACTCCAGACCCCACCTTCATAACCGTTAAACCATAGAGTCCCCCAAAGCATAAGTCCCAAGGTGAACAGGCTGTGTGGTGCAGATAACACATGCCAGGTAAATTGAGAAGCAAGAGCATTTGGCCAGAGTGAGGTGATGATGGAAACGACAGGGCTTGAGTTAGGTCTTAAGCAAGTGCGAAAAAATTAGTTCAAGTGAAGTTTTATTTATTTATTTATTTATTTGGGGGTGGGAGAGGGCAGAGGGAGAGGGAGAGAGAGAGAGAATCTTAAGCAGGCTCCATGCTGGGTGTGACATGGGGCTCAATCTCACAACCCTGAGACCATGACCTGAACTGAAATCAAGAGTTGGACACTTAACTGACTGAGCCACCCAGGTGCCCCTAGATCAAGTGAACTTTTAGAGACAGGAATCATAGCAGAGATAACAAAGTCAATGACATCAGACAGCTAAGTCTGCTACTTATATAGAAGCTGAGTGACCTTTTCCAAGTTGACTTCTCTGAGCCCACAGGTGAAATAAGAAGCCATCAGAGTGAATCAAAGGCCTCTGAGGAGAATCTAAAGAGAGAAGGGGGCAGAGAATATAATACTAGAAACCCTGAAAGGGACCAGTGAGAGTAAAGCCAATTCCTGTGGAAAATGGAAAGTCCTTTGGAAGAGTAGAGAGTAGGAAGCCACAACCCAGGGAGTCACCATAGTGACAAGTCTAGAGCAATTATTCAATGGTGACCTTACGCTGCCAGCTAGGAAACAAGAAAGAGAGGGAGAAAGTTGGAGCCTTGGGAACTAGAAGGCTATGCTAATAAAGATACCTCCTCACAATCACTCAATTCTGGAACTGGATGAGACAGTGGACAACATGTAATACAACCTGTTTATTTTACAGACAAGATAGGAGACATATTTGAACACTTATATAGAGAGAGGCTTGTGGGCAAAGTGCCTAGCACAGTGCCTCATAAATAGTAGATGTTGAACAGATAATAATTCTTATTATTTTTTGGAGTGACTTAACCAAGGTCTCAGAAGTTGGTTAGTGACCAAAAACATGAGCATCCACGTCTATTAATACCCAGTGTAGTTCCTCCCATTACTCTTAGCTTTTTTTCTTATATGGCAAATTTGAGATGAAGAATGCCAAATTCCACCGAAAGAAGGGGGAAGAAAGAAAAGTTAGTTAGCTGCTCACTCACCCAGAGCCAGCAACACTTTCTAGTATCCAAAGTGGGGAAAACAATCATATGAGGAAAATGTTGGATTATTCCAACATTAGATGAGGACTTTGGAAATCAAGATTTGGATGTTGGTCTGCCATTAACCAGTTCAATGATCTAAACAGCTTGGGCTCCCATTTACTCATCTATAAAATTAGAGGTTTGGAAAAAGTAATCTTAGTTTCCTTCCAACTCTGAAATTCTATGAATGTAGGTTCCACTCTTAACACTGCAGTAAATTTCTTTATTAGAGAACATACCCAAATTGTTAAAAAAAAAAAAAAATATATATATATATGATATATATATATAGGATAAAGGTTGCATTACAAGATTAAAAGTGAGAAAAGACATGAGAGTTGGCTTCAAACATCTGAAAAATTCTCAAGTCACATAGGGATTAGATCTACTTTGTGTGAGGCTCCAGAGGACAGAAATAAGACGGAAGAGTAAAAGCAATAGGGGCAGGTTTCTGCTTAATACAAAACAGATTTTTTTCCATGTATTTTGGGGACTCTTATATTAGGTGCATGTATATTTATAATTGTTAGGTCTTCGGATGAATTGACCCTTTTATCATTATAAATTGTTCTTTCTTGTGTGTGTCTACTAACAATTTTTGTCTAAAGTCTATTTTGTCAGGTGTTAGTATAGCCACTTCAGCTCTCTTTTTTAGTGTTTGCTATATATTTTTTCATCTTTTTATTTTAAACTTAATTGTGTCTTTGCAGCTAAAGTTTGTCTCTCATAGAGAGCATATGGTTGGATCATGTTTCTTTATCTATTCTGCCAATCATTTCCTTTTGATTGGAGTGGTTAGTACATTTACATTTAATGTAATTACTGATTAGGTAGGATTTACATCTGCCATTCTGCTATTTGTTTTTTATATGTATTATGTCTTTTTTGTTCTTCTATTTTTCCATTGATGTCTTCTTTTGTGTAAAATAGTATTATCTAGTGTGCTATTTAAATTCTCTTGTTTCATTTTTCTTTCATTTCCTTTAAAAAAAATTCTTTTCTTAGGGTGTCTTAGGGATTACAATTAACATTTTAATTTAAAAGAATGTGGTTTGGATTAATATCAACTTAATTTCAATAGTACACAAAAAATTTTCTCCGATATAGTATTGTTCCCTTTTGCTCTTTTGTGCTATTATTGTCACACAAATTACATCTTTATACACTATAAGCCTATCAGCACACTTTTATAATTACTACTTTATTCAGTTGGCTTTTAAATTAGGTAGAAGAAAGTTGTTACAAAAAAAAAAAACTACATCTATATGGCTTCTTATATTTACCTATGTGGTTACATTTACCAGTGCTTTTTATTTATTTGTGTGAATTTGAGTTACTATCTAGTGTCCTTTCATTTAAACCACAAGAACTCCCTTCAGTATTTCTTGTACAGAAGATCTGTTAGCAACAAACTCTCTCAGTTTTTGTTTATCTGAAAATGCCTTAACTGTTCCTTTATTTTTGAAGGATAATTTTGCCAGATAGAGAATTCTTGGTTAACAGTCTTTTTCTTAGCACCTTGAACATGTTATCCTACTGCCTCTGGCCTTCACGGTTTCTGATAAGAAGTCAGCTCTTAAACTTATTGAGGATCCCTTGTATATGATGAGTTGCTTTTTTCTTGTTTTCAAGATTCTTTCTTTGTCTTTTGAAAATTTGACTATGATGTGTGTAGGTGTGACTATCCTTAGGTTTATTCTACTTAGAGTTTGTTGAGCTTCTTGGATATGTAGATTAATGGGGTTTTTTTTAAAAGATTTTATTTATTTATTTGTCAGGGAGAGAGAGAGAGAGAGAGCACAAGCAGGGGAGTGGCAGGCAGAGGGAGAAGCAGGCTCCCTGTTGAGCAAGGAGCCTGATGCAGGACTTGATCCCAGGACCCTGGGATCATGACCTGAGCCAAAGGCAGCCACTTAACCGACTGAGCCACTCAGGTGTCCCTAGATTAATGTTTTAAAATAAATTTGGGAAGTGTTCAGCCACTATTTCTTCAAATATTTTTTCTGCCCCTTTCACTCCTCTCCTTCTGGGACTCCCATTATGTGAATGTTGGTATACTTCATGGTACCCCACAGGTCTTTGACACTGCTTATTTTTCTTCATTTCCTTTTTCTTTCTGTTTCTCAGACTGGGTAATCTCAGTTGACTTATCTTCAAGGTCACTGGTTCCTTCTTCTGTTAGTTCAAATCTGTAGTTGAAGCCACCTAGTGAATTTTTCAATTTAGTTATTATACTTTTCAACTCCAGAATTTATATTTACTTCTTTTTAATAATTTTTCTCTTTATTGATATTTTCTATTTTTTATACTCTAACTCTTCAGAAATGGTTTCCTTTAGTGCTTTGAACATATTTAAATTTTAAATAACTTATTTAGTATCTTTGTCTAATAAATGTAATATCTGGGCTACCTCAGGAATGATTTCTATTGATTGTTTTTAACCCTGTGTATTGGCCATATTTTCCTGTTTTTCTGTGTGTCTCATAATTCTTTTACTGAAAACTAGACATTTCAAATAATACAAGGTGGCAACTCTGCAAATCAGATCCCCCCACCACCACTCTCACACATGTACTACTAGGTTTATTGTTTTTGTTGCTGTTTGTTTACTTAGTGAATTTCCTGGACTAATTCTGTAAAATCTGTATTCTTGGTCATGCCCAACCACGGAAGTCTCTGTTTAGCCTGCTTCATGGTCAAATAATGATTAGACAAAGATTTCCTTAAATGCCTTGAACCAATATGTCTCTGAGCCTTTACCAAGGGACTCTAGTGTATGTGTGGCCACACCTTCAACAATCTGGCAAGCAGTTTAAAACTCTACCTTAGCTTTCTGCTTGCACAGAGGCTCAAGATCAGCTGGTGGCAAGTAATTAGGGCTTTCTCAGGTGTTTCCTGAGCACATGCAAAGCCATATACACATGAATGTGGCCTTCTGGGTTCCCAAGAACATGTCAGAGCTTTTCAAAGTCCCTATGGACAGCACATGTTCTGGTGTTTCCTTCTAATTTTTTTAGCCAGCCTCTTATTAACCCCAATGGGTATTGCCCACTGTTAAATGTTAAACAACTGCCACTGATTGTTTTGGACAAACATGCTGGGAATAAGGCTGTTCGTGGAGAGCAAGCTCTGAGTCAGGTGAAATAATGACAAACCCTGAGATTGGAGCTTTCCCAGAAAACTGCTAAATAAGTCAGATAATGACATTTCTCTGCCTTTAAAAAGGCAGAGAAGTTTGAAAAGGTGACAGGACAAAAGAAAATCCTACTTGGAGAGGCAAAAGTCACAGGCAGTTATGGACTGGTAAAAAAAACAAGGCACCCAGTCCATAAGTTCAAAGTAGGGAAAATCTTCAAAATTAAAATGAGTGGAGTGCCTGGGTGGCTCAGTTGGGTTAGGCATCTGCCTTCGGCTCAGGTCGTGATCCCAGGGTCCTGGGATAGAGCCCTGCATCGGGCTCTCTGCTCAGCAGGGAGCCTGCTTCTCCCTCTCCCCCTTGCTCATGATCTCTGTTGCTCTCCCTGTCTCAATCTCTCAAATAAATAAATAAAAATTTAAAAAATTAAATTAAAATGAGCAATAAGTATCTAAGGCCAGTTGGAGAACATAATAAATTTGGAAACACAATAAAATACTGACAGAAGAAACAGGAAAATTAGGGAAATTGTAATGATACAGCTTAAATGAAAAGATCCATGCAAAGCCTTAACTTCTTTAGTTTTTAAAATGAGGGTTGCTACCTTAGTCCCAGCACTGTCACTAACATCCTATATGTATGTGGGTGTAACTGAACTGCTATCCCTTAGTTTTCCAAAGAAGAATTAGAGTTTGGAGTTTCCCAAATTTTAATTTTTGTATGTAACCTTCCTGATTTTTAAACCCCCATATCTATATATCACATTGTCAACTTAATTTTTAAAAATTTGAACCTTTTTCTAAACACTACTATAGTTTTTGCCAAATTATGAGTTTGATATGTTACATTTTCTTTTAATACTATTAAAATAAACCTCAAACCATTAAAATACACAATGCTCCTCCAGGTACCAACTACCTCACTTTGGTAGACTTGATGTGTAAGGTTCTTTCCACTTCTGTGATTGTGTGGTTGGGCTTTCCCCTATCCTTTCTATTCAGGTTATAAGATTACCTCTTGGTATATGTTTCTCTGAGGACAAGATAGTTTGGAGTTTAGGATGGACCAGTTTGTGATCAAAACATGTTGGCAACAGCCACTGAGTAACTGATCCATGGTGGTGGTAAAAAGTGGGTTGAGACACCCCAGAGGTGAGATCTGGTACAGAAATGTTCATGATTTCATAGAGTGTATGAAATACATTAATAATCCCATATACTAGAGCTGAACCAATTCTGAGAGAACATGACATAGTACAGTTTGACAATAATAATAAACCTCGCTTAACTCGATCTCAGCATTTACGTTACGCCAGAGTACTGGGCTAAGCACACTGCCTTTACTCTTTACAACCACTCTGCTAGGTAGATACTATTATCTCCATCTTACAGATGAGGAAACCTAGGCTCAGAGCAAAGCGATTCATCAATCCTCTTGTAACAGCCCTAATGAGGCCCTTTATTTAATCACTGGAGGTAACCCTTGCCATATTGGAATGGATTGCAGAGAAAGCTCACTATATGAGCAGAAATCTTCCTCCTTCTACTGTTTTATCAGAGACACTAGTTTTGTTCCCTAGGGCTACGAAACATAAGATAAGATCATCTGTAGTTTAATTCATCCAATTTATAGATGAGAAAACGGAGTGCAGTTTTGGGTTTCATTAATAAGATCAGCCTCCAAAAGATGGGATGACCATTTTCTCTTTCCTGTCTAGACTAGTCTGCCTCAAAAGCACTGGGGATGCCAGAAAAGTGGTACCAGAAAAGTGGGTGAGGGGAGGCAAATGGCGGTCCATGGCCCTAGTGTGTTTTGTTGTAACCATTTTAATGGTCTGCAGGTTTCTGAAGTTGCTCCATGTTGTCCTTTCTCATTAGCCACACATTAAGAAAGGTACCACACTTTAAGATGGATATCAGCAAACTAGTCAGGTCCAGAGGAGGACAGCCTGCTAATGAGGGGCCAGCATCCAACTGAATAGCTGAAGAGAAAGGGTAGTCTAGCCTGGGGGAGAATGGGTGAAGGGATGACATCCTCTAATATCTGGCCAACTGTCAACATAAATGACAGAGATGGTCAATCTGCCTTGTGTCAGTGGCCAAAGACACTGTTTGTGGGCAGAGATTGCCAGGCAGCAGAAAGTTCTGGGCCCCTTACTAGCTATGTGACCTTCAATATGTCATTTAACCTATCATCCTTCAGGATCCTGATGGTACATGGTTCTTGGGAAGAGTCTATATAGCAAAGGACCTAGTTCAAGGCCCATCAATAGTAAGTAGACACCAATACTGCTAAGTTTAGATGCTGATGAAGTATTTTGTTCAACCTAAGAAAGCAATGTATATACATATAATAGACAATGAGGATACCTTATAGGACATGTGGTTCTCATCAGCAGAAATGTTTGATCAAAGGCATCATCTTTATCTGGCAGGGACACTAAAGAGGTTCCTCTGTGATAGATGGGGTATAGACTGAGAGACCCACGAAGTTCCCTTCCAACCCCAAACTGTTGTCATCCCATATAAATCTTGCCCCAAGTTACACAGTTTGTGGCACAACGGGGACTAGAACCCACCTCTTCCATCCCTCAGTCCAGTGCTCTCTTCATGACATCATATATCATACATTACAAAAATAATGTAGAATACTGTCTAGAAACTATTCCAAGTGTAATTGTTTATTCATCACAAGTTTCAAGTTTCTCCCTGTAGCCACATTTTAAGAAGGAAACATGTCTATAAACACATAATATTATAAAGAAAATAATTTAAATCTAAGTAGATTTCATTGGAGTACAAAGAATCCCAATGAATAAAGCTTCTCACATGTTCAAAGCAATGAAAAGTGATGAAGAAAAGCGGAACACAGCAGAAAGTTTTATTTGCTTATTCCTAGTTTATTAGGACATGCCAGACAGCAAGGAGGGATGTCCTGTGTAAAGATGGTGACTCTGGAAATTTGCTGTAATCCCTTTTCACCAAAGTAGCCACCTGATGCACTGAGCTCCATTAGCTTAGAAAATGCTTCTTTTAAAGATGCCCATAAGGCTCTGAGCTGTCACTTAGTCACCTAAAGAAGGACATGCAAATTAGGGTCCATTCAAAACTATATGTTTATATGTGCTCGAATGGGGGCTGTGTTTGAGTTGTAGGAATAAAGCATTTGGTTGGTTTACCCCTTGTGCTGGGTAAGCACTCTGGGTAGCACTCTGGGTAAGCACTCTGCACTTAAGCACTCTGGAACAAGTATATATTCCATATATTTTTACATTCCCCATATATATTTTCATTATGCACACACACATACACACACACACACGTTTGTTAGGTCCACACCCAGCATGCAGCCCAATGCAGGGCTTGAACTCACGACCCTGAGATCAAGACCTGAGCTGAGATCAAGAGTCGGCTGCTTAACCAACTGAGCCACCTAGGCACCCCTACATTCCATATATTTTTTGAAGAATGCCATCCTATTCTATCAATTTAGGATTATGAAACCATCATTCTCTATTGGCTGACAACATGCATCCAAGTGCCCACCTATATAGGGAACTGAATTTAAAAGGTTCCGATCTGGGATGAGTTAACATCTCCCAAGATACTTAGGGAGTGAGACTATGCCTCAATTCACAATTTAAGAATTGTTATGTAAAACATAAAATACATAAAACATGCTAGAAGATAAAATTCCTATTGATGATGGTGATGATGATGATGATGAGGAAGATGATGATGATAAAGCCATGGGGACATAACAAACATTTTAGAGCCGAAGGGGAACTTAGTGATCATTTACTACAGCTAGCTAAGTTTGTAGATGAGGAACTTCAGAAATAGAAACATTTAAGGCATCTGCAGGTCACAGTGCTGCTTCGTGGTAAAGTAGGAACCAGAGAGAGGGCGCCTGGGTGGCTCAGTTAGTTAAGCGACTGCCTTCGGCTCGGGTCATGATCCTGGAGTCCCGGGATCGAGTCCCGCATCGGGCTCCCTGCTCGGCGGGGAGTCTGCTTCTCCCTCTGACCCTCCTCCCTCTCATGCTCTCTCTCTCTATCTCATTCTCTCTCTCAAATAAATAAATAAGATCTTAAAAAAAAAAAGTAGGAACCAGAGTGCAAATATTCTGAATTCTACTCTAGTGCCATTTCACCAACATGATGCTGTGGCAAGGACAACATTTTCTGCATCAATTTTAGAAGACATCCAAGCTACTAATTAGAGGTCTATATTCTGTTCTGTCAGTGGCTGGAGGAATTCTGGGACAAGTAAATGATCTGCTCTGACCTCCACTTCCTAACCAAAGGAGTGAAACACTAATCGATACCCTGTCGGATTCAGGGAGGATTCATTCAGACGAGAAACAGATGCTCTGGGAAATACATCTACTCTAAGAAAGGAATGCTCTCAGATGGACCAAGAAAGCAGCTCCATCTCTGGCAACTTTAAAAGTCGCCAAAGTTAGACTGCATCTAACCAAACCCCAAACATGTAATCCAGACATCCAACCAACTAGTCCCAACAGAGTATAAACAAATTAAGAACATAATTTGAGAATAATTTAAGAACATTGTAAAAAACACTGTGCAATTCAAGTAATAACTACTTGACTGGACCGAGTTCTAGAGAAGATAAATTTCCTATCCCTGGCTCAGTAGGTTGTGTAAGATGGGTAAAACATGGCATCTCATTCTGTGCCTTTTGTTCTATAGTTTTATTATATTTAAAGCACTCATTTCTCATGCTTAATCACTAGAAAATGTGCTTTTCAGGGTTAGGGACTGTATTCTTCAACTCTTTTTCCCTTTTGCCTGCCTTCCAAAACATTCATTGAGTGTCTAACTATTATGCCCAAGACATTCCCAATGCCTAGCACACTGTTTGGCACATGGTAAGGACTCAGTATTCACTTTAAAAAATGAAGGAATACATCACAAAAGCTAAAGGCATTCTTCAAAGCACAGAAATCTCCACATATTTGACTCCTCCATTTAAACCATTAAAATTCTACCTTACAAATCTGAAGCATGCCCCCGACCTGCTTTGATGTATCTGTGCACAGACCTATGATGTTATCAGTTTAACACATATGTGATCACTCAGCATGGATACTATATAGAATTTCAATCACAGACTCCTAAACACAGAGGCATATTCTGTGACTGACAAAATATCATGAGGTCCTATAGTACATTCCCCTGTTTCCAAGCAAGACTGCATCTAATCCATAGTAGAGAACAAGGCTTTCCTAAAGCTGAAAGATTTCCACTCAGTGAAACATACAGGCAGCCTAGGTAAAGTCTTAAGTATCTAAATGGAAGGTAAGACTTTGGTTTCTTGAGCTAAGTATGATTTTCATCCCAAATGAGCCAATTTCACTGGAGTGCCATTACTGATTTACTTAAATCGTCTGCTGGATGACAAAAAATTGTTGGTAATTACACTACAAAGAGTATTTATATGAACTTTTCTTGTATAAAGGCAAGTAAATTTGAGCCTTATTCAGTATTTTGTTAGGGAAATTTTAAATTAGATATACCATTTTATTTAAAAAGAGAAGAATTAGAAGAATATAAATTTAGAAGTGGGGGGTAGAAAAACTATTTGCCCAGTTTATTAGAATTACACAGTAGAGATCTCACGCACTGCTACTTGATACAACAAATTTCCTGAGTTTAAATGATTTCAGGAAGACCCCCACACAAAATGGCCTGTGCAGGTCTAGACTCCCTTCTCTCAAAATATTTTTTTAAAAATAATGTTTCATGATCCTGAAATAATTGGTGGCCAGATGTCAGACATTTCATCTGAAACCTCATGTAGACTAACCCAAACCATTTGCTTCAGGACATCTTCCTTGACACCAGGAAAGAGTATTTTGGTCCTGGGTCTCTGCATTTGCCTGACGGACTGACTGGCTGCTCTCAAAAATGAAACATGTGGGCATGATGAAGGAAAGCATTTGGAAGTTAGGCAAAAGAATTTTCTTGTTCCTTTTTAATCGTGTGTGTTTTTCTCCCTCTAAGCAATAGGTAGAGTAAATTTTGGTGACTTTTTATTTTCAAAAGTGCAAAATTGAATGCTTTTGGTGTTACTTCCCAGGACAAAAACTTAATGTAGTATTCATAATTTTTTTCTTCCAATTTGATGACAATTTTTAAAGAAAAAGAATGTGAAGGTTCACACACTCATTGAAAGGAGAGAGAGGAATCATCATCACCATCATCACTAAATAGGGTTTGAAGGAACTCACCTCTGCACATCACAAAGAAAGAAGTATTTGGTTTACAGTTAATGGGACCACAATGAAAGTATGAACTGAGATGACTAACAGCAGAAATAAATTAGGATTTTCTGCTCTAATTTCACCTTCCACATAAACCCCTCTGCTCTGGATTTGTGCTTTTCTAAGTTGTTTACATAATGCATAGGCGCAGACTTTGTTTCAAGTTCATGTAAAAGCAGATGCCCTTACTTAAGGCTGAGCAAAGAGGAAATACATTCCTCCTGAGTCTAAATCCAACCTAGCTTGGATTGTCTAACACACTTATACAAACTGCTTGCTTTCAGGTCAACCCTAAAATAGAAAGACTGTATCTCTCCAGAGGTACACATTTTGAAGATTACAAAATTTTAAAAACAACCTGCTTCACATTTTAAAACTCATTCCTTTTTATGCCAACAAAAGGACCACCAAGAAAATAATTTTAGAAAAATTTTCAATCTGCCTCCTGTAATTTGCCACCAGCAAAAAACAAAACAAAACAAAACAAAACAAAACCCCAAAAAGCCCCAACAAGAAAACTATTTCTCCGGTTTTTATTAATTAGTTCATAAAAGTTTGGAGAATATGAACTCAGCATGTTGTAGAATTATGTTATAAACTATACTAACAGATGCTGGCAATCCTTGTGTTTAAAGATTGCAAAATAAAATATGAAATAAGGAATATTTGTTAGAAATATTTTATATCGCTTCAATTTGGTTGTAACTGATACACAGCTGAATAAAACCATGAAATCAAAAGAATATTCAATCACACCCGGAACGTGGACATTTTAAAAGGGAATGAATGAACTTGGACAAAATTGAAGTGTTTAGAAAACAAATAAAAATGACTATTGCTCAAAAAAAATTTCTGGTGGGGGTAGTCTTGACATTTTACTAAGAATTTAGATCTACAAAGTGCTTAACCTGACCTCCCACAACTTAGGTGTCTGAAATTAAGCAGGAGCAAAATTTAAAGGACATTCATCTTTTAAGTTTTTAAAACACTTCCCTTGGCTCTTTCCTTTTTTTTTTTTTCAATAATTTATTCTATTTTTTTTACCTTTGTATACACAAACCAAGTATCCATCAAACCAGGCACCAAAAAGCAAGCCCTCTTAAATACAGTTCCCTCAGATTGAGCTTCAACAGCAAGTATTGCCATTACCACTAATTTTAACTCTTCTTCTTTTTCAAAAGATACAAAACAGTGTCTTGGGTCAGATCAGCAACCATTAAACGAAAAAGAAATAAATAATAAGTTAAAAATAGAGGGAATGTACTAAAACGAATGAAGAAAGTAATACTCAAAATCAAACTCTGTCATCTTAAAAAAGAAACACTTCTACACTTCATATCTGATTGGAAGAGAAAGCTTCTCCTTTATATTTGAAACAAATAATTCCACCTCAAATTCACATTTTCAAAGAAGCCCCCAGCTTTCTGCATCTGATTCCTGCAACAGTCTACCTCATTGAGAGAAAAGCCAGTTCACATTTACTCCTTTTCCCCAAACAGTCCCACTACAGCTCCTTGTAAATTTCAGCATCTAATCAGAATTGTCACTGTGGGTTCAGAAAATGACATATTTTAGATATCACCCCCCAGACTGAAAGATTAAAAAGACTTTGCCCAAATTTAGGAGAAACTGAAGGTGCATGGGCTCTCTCTGCAGTTGGAGTTTCCAGCTCCTGCAGTCTAGAAGGTTCTTCATGAGTACGGACACCACATGGGTACCCAGTGAGCGGGAGGGGAGTCGCCCTGCACTTTTGCCCGTCTATTTGTGGAACTCTCTGGACAAGCAGATTTCTAGACGGACTTTCTCCTCGCACAGTAAAATTCATCCAATATCGCTCATATCCATCTTCGGGAGATAGATCTTACATGTAATTATTAGAGCATCAACCAACCCAGCTGGTGTTTAAATAGTGAATGGGGCGGGGGGCGGGGAGGAATATGTAGCACGTGAAAAAACTCCTGGTGTGAAAGTAAACGCAGAACTCAGGACCCGAACAGAAAAAACACATTCCCGTCTCCTTCACTGGAGACAGGGTCGAAAGCTGAGTGGCCGTGCGTCGCGACCAGCAATCGCGATATTCAGTCTGATGTCGATATGGAGCGGAACTGGACCACGACCCCCCCGAAATGAGCCTTTTCGGCAGCCAAGAGCTGCGCCCGATTTCAAAGTGAAAAAATAAACTCCAAAGGGGGTGGCAGGCGGCGGCGGCGGGCGCGCGGAGAGGGGAGGGTGCGGAAGGAGGGTGGGAGTCCCGGCCCGCCTGCAGGCCCGCACCGCCTCTCCCGCCCCGCGGGGCCGAGCGTGGCCGGCGGACCTGCCCCGCGGGTAGCGCGCCCACTGCTAGGTGCCGGACACGCCGCCGCCGCCCCGCGCCGCTCCCCCGCCCGCCGGCCCCCTCCCCCGCCGCTTCCTCTCGCTCTCCCAGCCCCTTCCCCCCACGTGTGGGTGACGTCAAAATTCCGCGAAAAAGCCGCGTGGTGGCTCCCCGAGCGGAGGCGCGATTCCGCCGCCCAGTGGCCCCCTCCCGGGCGCGCCGGGGGGAGGGCGAAGCACCGAGACGGCGGTTCCTTTTCCTCCGGGGAGGCAGGGCCCCGCCGACGCCGCGAGCCAGGCGCCCCCCGCCCCAAATCTTATTGGAAAATTCACTTTTATAAAGCTAATGCATTTCCAGAGCTATTTTCGGCCTCGTGAGGCGTGTCCTGCAGCTGAATCAGACAGGAAGAGGGGGAAGTTCGGGTCTTTTTATTTTTTTATTTTTTTTCCAAGGGAGGGGAGTGAGATGCTAGGTGGGTGAACAGACGGCAGGCGCAAGCCTTCCTGACCCACGCCTATCGCATCTGCTGCCTCAGGCACACAGACCCGGTCCGAGCTGAAACACACCGAAAGGGCAGTCTTAATACACAGGCCGGGCCCGACGCTGCCCCCCGCTGGATCCTGAGCGCCCCAGAGAGGCGACTGGTGGGGCGGGGGGGGGGGGGCGACGACAGGGTCCCGGAAGCGTATTCACACCTGGAGTCCCGGGGCCCGGGTGTTGGGGTGTTGGGAAGACTTGCGTCGGCTTGTCCCCACCCACCTTCCTTGCCTTGTGCCCTCCATCCCGACCTGTCCTTTTCCTTTCGCACGTTTTTCCAGTTCGCTTTCATTCCCTTCCTGTGACCCCCCCCTTCCCCCCCCCCCCCCTTCTCTTTCTGTCCCTTCTTTTGTTCTTTTCTGGTATCCCGGGAGCCAGGAGCTGAGACTAGGACATTTGCCACCTACTTTTAAGTAACCGTCGGGTTTTTGGTTTTCATTGTCTGATCATCCCTCAGTGGAGAAACACAGACCCAGCCCAACTCTTTGGAGGACTTAGGGGGAGGGCGGTGGTCCCCATTCCCGAGCCTGAACTCACTCCCCTCCCCCCACCTTGCCCGAGCGCCCCTGCGCTGAGGCAGCGGGGCTCGAACTCGCGCGGCTCTGAAGCTTTGAGCCGACAGCGTGATCACCTGGCCCGCCGGCATCTGCCAGGTGAGCTTCGGAGTATGTGTGCTTAGCGTTTGCAGGTTCCTGCAGAAATGTGCCTATAAACACCCAACACCCGGCTGCACCCTACACCTACAGGGTTTTGTACACTTTCCAACCGAAACTCCAAAACGTGGGGAATAGGGGGTGGGGAGCCGGCACGTAAGGGAATAAAAGTCCAATAAAACTTATGTTCACTAAAGTTTATCACTGATCCTATAAAGGACAGGATTTTTTTTTTTTCTCTTGAGGGCGAAAAAGGGATAAGGAAGAACCAACATTTTTTTTTTTCCTTTTTTTCCACAGGGACCAGTTTTGACTTAAAAGAGCACAGGAGCTTGGGTTTTTTTCTCTAAACCCGAGTCTATACTCAAAGAAAACGCGCACGTTTGCCCAGAAGGCAACGTGCCTTTTCCCGCGTGCTAGGCGCAGTGCTTTTTAACAAGCAAAAATTAAGGTTTTAACACATGGTCGGAGTGGCGACCAAAAGGGAAAACTCAGTTTCCAGTCCAAGCCTCCCGGAGACATTCCTGCCAACCTCCGCACCCTCTCACGCCCCACCCCATGCGTTGGAGACTGAAACCCGACTGGGGGACGGATTCGATGCGAGGATAATGTTCGGGAACAGTCCGTAATAGGAAGGGGAAGTGAATGGGGGAACTCGAGGCGAGCCTGCCACGCGGGAAGCGTCCGCGCTCGTGGGCCTGGGTGAATGGAGAGGCCGCGGGGAGAGGGGGCATCTGCCCGCGCCTCTCTGCGCCCCTCCCCTTCGCGGCTACAGCTCCCCCAGTCCCGCGCCCCGCCGGAATTTCTCCGGGAAGCCAGACGGGGGTAGGGGTGGGGGTACAGGGGAGGGAAGGGGCGAGAGGCCCCTCGGCTCGCTTCCGAGATTTGAGACGTCACCACCCAGGCTCTCTCCCCAGGGTGGGCCAGGCCCGGAGGACGACCACCCGCCTCTTCCCCTCCCCCTCTCCTCCCCACTTCAGGAACCCCAGGGCTGGGGATGCTTTTCCTGCAGGGAGGTGGAGAGAAGACCGTGCTGGGTTAGTTATCAAGTGATGTCAAGAGGCTGGAAGCCTTCGCCGACTTCTGTCCTTGCCTGTCGGGCTAGATTTATACTTTAAAAATACCTCTCTCACCCCCCCCGCCCCCCCCCCCCCCCCCCCCAGCAGCTTTCTTTGAACGGCTCATAGGTGGCTGAGGTGAAGTTTGAGTAATTCCTTTATGGGGTCTTAAAATGTAAGTTAATATATTTATCCGGAGTGACTCAAGCTTGAGTCGGGAAGTCCAAGTTGACTAAAATCAATAGGTAATTGTTAGGGACCGACTCTATTCCGAGGAACACTGTACTCAGCCTGAGTGTCATCGCTGCGCAGGACTGTTTCATTTTGAGTTGCAACTTGGGTTTCTCAGTGAGCTTTTTTCTTCCCGAAAGCTAATGGCTTCCACAGCAATTAGACATTTTCCTCGCCCTCCCCCTTCCCTCCCCTTTCTTTACCTACGGTAGATTGGATACTAATTCCCTCGGCTATTGATAAGGTCGCAGGCGCCCCGGCCTCTCCCGAGCCCTCGCCCGCCCCAGTCCCCGCTCTCCCTCCGCCCTCCCTTGGCTTCCTTTTGATGTAGCGGGGAACGCGTCCTACTAAAAAAAAAAAAAAAAAAGAAAAAAGAAATCGGCCCGGGAACAAACACCGCCCCGGAGCCGGAGCCCCAGAGCAACTGGCTATGCAAATAGAGGGAGGGGAGACGGCGCCCCAAACTCTTACTCACCCTTTTAAAGCGATATCCCCCCCCTTCCCTCCCCCCACCCCTTCCGCCCCACCCTCCTTTAAAGGGGCTGGCCCCGGGGCCCGAGTTAATCGCTAGCACCTCTGGTTTATTCACTCCCCGCCTTCTCTATTCCACTCCCCCCGCCTCCTTTCAGGGAACCAAGTGTACAGCTCACCCAGCGCCCCCCCCACCCCGCTAGCTCTCCACGCCCGGGTTCGGGCCCCCTTTCTCGGTGAAGGAGGTGCTCGGCCGACCACGGTGTGTCCCGAGCCCTGACCCACGCCATGCTCCCTGCACGTGTCAGCTCGGCCAACTTGCTGGGGGCGCCGGGCTCTCTCCCCTTCCCCCCGAAGTGAAATAACACTGAAAGTTGGGGGGTGGGGTGGAGGGAGGAAGGAGGTGAGGAAACGCCACCATATCCCCTGTAAAAGCAGCCTTGACCCGGGGATGCATTTGAGCACATGTCAGAGCCGACTGCGCCGGCAGCGTCTCCACCGCAATCCCGCTCCGGGGGAGAAAGCCCTGGCTGGCGGGTGAGGCGTGAACCCGGAGGGGTCCGCGAGGATGCAAAGCGAAGGACACAGGGTGGAAGTCTTGGGCCTCCGGGGAAAGGAAGGGGTGGTGTTGTTTGCGCAGGGGGAGAGGGGGGGAGCCAAACCTAATCCCTCCCTCGCCCCCCTCCCCTCCCCTCCCCCTCCCAGGCTATTTCCTAGAAAGCTGTATCAGTGTGGCCACGCTCGGCGCAGACACCTCGGGCGGCTTGTCAGCAGAGGCAGGGGTGAGGAAGCGGGTTTTTCCTGCGTGGCCGCGGGCCGCGGAGCAACCTATGGTAGCCCTGCACCGCCCCCCCCGCAAGGCCTGCGGCAGCGCTGGGCGCCTCTCCGCTGCTCCCCGTGGCGCCTGTAGCGCCCCCAAGAAGGGGAGGGTTTCTGCTCTAGGGTCACATTCTATCACGTCGGAGAAGCCGCCCCCTCCCTCCTAACACCCACCCCTTCCTCTTCTTCCTCTCCACACACACATGCGGGGGTGGGGGAAGGGGGGACATTGTTTTGGCCCCTTTAATCGGGCTTTTGAAACAGCCTCGAAGTGATCTGGAACTCAAACGTCCGGGACAGAGCCTTTATCTCTGGATATCCAAGGTTGCTATTTTCCAAAATCGCCCTCCTTAGTCTTCACTTAAGGGATCTGTTTCTAAATTGCATGAGTCTACCCCATCTTCAAGTGATCTACCCGTCATTTCTCGTATTTTACATACATGGGCAGGAGTGGAAAGATCAATGTTGAGAAAGCCAAAGTTGGAGGGTCGTAATCTGGCATGATACACCCACAGAATGTGCGAAATTAGAGGGAATAAATAGGAATCGGTGTGTTTTTTGTGGGTTCCCCTATCCGGGGCCCCTGGCATGCGGGGCTGGATAGAGGGAGAGGGCCTCGGAGAGCTAAGGAGAGGGGTGGGGGGGGGCGGGGGACCGCGTTTGAAGTTAGGTCGGGCCAGCTGCTGTTCTCCTTAATAACAAGAGGGGAAAGGAGGGAGGGAGGGAGAGATTGAAAGGAGGAGGGGAGGGACGGGAGGGGAGGGAAGGGGAGGAGGAACCGGAGAGGGGAGCGAGGCGAGAGGGAGGAGAACTAACTGCCCAGCCAGTTTGCGTCACTGCCTCGCAGAGCAGAGAAGAGCGAGCAGGGGAGAGCGAGACAAGTTTGAAGGGGAGGGCAGGCAGAGTTAGCAGCCCCCGAGGCTCTCCTCTCCCACCGCCCATCCCTTTCCTCTTTTCTCCCCCAGCCTCTCCCTCTCTCTGCCCCATAACTTTTCTCTCGAAAACCCCCTGTTTAGCCAAAGGAAGGAGGTAAGGGGAACCCTCTCCCCTCCCCCCTCCAAAAAAACCCCCCAACTTTTCCAGTCCGGAGAAAGCAGGGAAGCGAGCGGACACCCGGCTGGCCATGGAGCTGCTGTGCTGCGAGGTGGACCCGGTCCGCAGGGCCGTGCCAGACGCCAACCTGCTCTACGATGACCGCGTTTTGCAGAACTTGCTCACCATCGAGGAGCGCTACCTTCCCCAGTGCTCCTACTTCAAATGCGTGCAGAAGGACATCCAGCCCTACATGCGCAGGATGGTGGCCACCTGGATGCTGGAGGTAGGTCTGCAGACAGACTCCGTCTGTCCCCATACGGATACTCGGCCCCCCCACCCCCCAGAGCAGGGACCCTAAAACTGGGAGAGGGCAGGCTCCGCGCTCACCGCCCCGCTGGGGTGCGCGAGGTTACCCCGCGCCCTTTGGCGAGACGCGTGGCTTCATTTCTGTTCCCTGCAGGATGCAAGACTAACTGGGGGAGGGGAGGGTGAAAGGGGAGGGAGGAGGAAAATCTGGGAGAAATGAGGCTGTCCTGGGGCGGGGGTGGGGGAGCATCCCGCGCGCGTGTGTCTGCATGTGGCTGCCTCTTCTTCCCACCCCCCTCTCGACCTGTCTTGCGAAGCCGCGGCTGCTTTCCGTGCAGTGAAGAAGGGAGTAGAAGTGTGAAATCGGGGCCACAAAGTAAAAAAAAGCAGCCCCCCAAAGGCCAGAGCAAATTCGTCCTAGCCTCAGGTCCCCGCATGTGGTCGCGACTCCGCGTTGGCACTTAAGGGGGGGGGGGGGAGGGAGGGGGAGGAGGGAGGAGGAGAGAAACGGAGAATTCAGGAGCCCCGGAAGTCGCAATGGAGAAACGTGTGTTTTAGGGGAACCCAAAAGAACCACTTTTTTACCCTTGCTCCAAATCTTTGCCGAGCAAGCTGTGTGCCCACGTATGCACAGCTCTGGACCTGCCGTGGTTTCGCCATGTTGCTTTGCAAACTCCGGTTGGAAAGGCTGGAAAACGTCGCCCGCTCCCCCCTCGCACCCCATTATGCCGGCCACCCCACTTGTAATAGTGCCCGCTTCCCCAACCCCCACCTCACGAAGGTTACTTACAGTTTGGCTTTCCAGTTTCCTCAGTGCGGAGATTTGGGTGGGGTAGGAAGGGGGGGAGGAGGTGTGTGTAGGGGGGGATGTCGGGGCACCCCTAAAGGAGAGGTCAGAGCGCCCCGTGCCTCTCTCCGGCGGCTCCCCGTTCCTCGGTTTTCCCCCAGCTCGTCACCACGATCCCCAGTTTCTGCCCTTGTGGGCCGCAGCCGGACACTCCCGCCGCGGCGCTCACCCCTCCAAGTTTCCCCTCGGGATCCAAAGCCCCAGGGGTCGAGATACAGACCTTTCCGGCACCCGAAACCTCCGTTTCGGGAAGCCTGGATCCTCTTTGGGGTTTTCACGCCAAAAGGGCTTTTCTAAGATATTTCCTCGATTTTTAATTATTTTTTGAAACCGTCTCCCCATGCTCCGAGTGCAGCCGCCGAGACTGCGGCTCTTCCTCCTCTCCTCCCTCCCCCTCTCTTCCCCCCCTCTCCCCCCCCCCCCCCCCCATAGCGGCGCCTGGGCCGCAGGGACCCCCCCGGACATTTTTTTCAATTGTCGGGAATGATAGAGCAGGGTCCGAGGGTCCGAATGAGACCAAGAAGAAGACCCCCGGAGCTTCCAGAATATTTTTATTGATTTTTTGAAAAGATGACGAAATCCAAAAAAGAGAGTGTGAGTGAGTTAGAGTGAGCAAAGAAGTCAGTAGCCAAAGGGAGCGTCGCAGAGCCGGGCGGCTACTGCGCGTGTGTTTGCCTTCCCAGGTCGGATCTTCAATTCACCTCTTTTTTTACGTTGCTGGGGAATACCCCAGCGCCGATGGGCTTTTTAGATTTACCCCGTTTTCCTCATTTTTATTCTTATCACATATTCTACTCCCCTCCCCCTCCCCACTCAAAAATTAAATATTTTTGCTTCTTTCCATAGGTTATGCCTTTTCATTTTTTTTTTTTGTCTTTTCCTGGTACTATTCCCTCCACCCCCCTTCCCCCCAACCCTTTCCCGCTCCCATTGTAGGTCTGCGAGGAACAGAAGTGTGAAGAGGAGGTCTTCCCTTTGGCCATGAATTACCTGGACCGCTTCTTGGCTGGAGTCCCAACTCCTAAGACCCATCTGCAGCTCCTGGGTGCTGTCTGCATGTTCCTGGCCTCCAAGCTCAAAGAGACCATCCCTCTGACGGCTGAGAAGTTGTGCATTTATACTGACAACTCCATCAAGCCTCAGGAGCTGCTGGTAATGACCCTCTCCTTCTTCCCCCCTTTCTGTGCATCCTTCCCTCTTTGCTCTCTCCACGCCTGATAAGCTTCTACCCACTGCTCCCCAAATGAGTCCTTTGATTCCCAAATTACCACACCGCTGGAATTTTCACACTTGTAGGAGTCAGCGCTTTTAATATGAAGTGTTTTTGTGTTCCTACTGTGTGCCAGGCACTGTGCTAAGCACTGAGGCTACATCCATGAATAAGATCCCCGGAGACATTTCTGTGGGTGAAATTCACTTGCAGTTGTGTGTGCAGGTGCGTGCGTGCGTGCGTGTGTGTGTGTGTGTGTGTGTAGGGGAGACTTGGGACACAGTGATAACATTTTAATTACATTCCAAATTTTCAACCACTGAATTCTGACAAAATAGTTCAACTTCTCACATGGTAGGAAGGTCTTCACATGATAAGAGTGTGTTGTGATGTGTCTCCTAATAATCTGGAGTTCAAAAGTACTATCTATAAACTCTCGAGATAACTGTACATAGTAGCTGTTCACTAAATATCAATTCATTGACTTTGGAGCCAAGTCACAATGTGGCCTCTTATTGGAGGAATCTGAGGTCTGGGTTTCTAGATCCAGTGAGGCTGTGACCTCTGTCCGATGACAGGGGTCCTCTCTTGACTCTGATTTTCTGCCAGCAAACCTCCCCAACCCCGCCCCCCCACCCCATCTAACTCTTTTTCCCTGAAGCTTCACACTTAGGGCGTCCATGTTGCAGCAGTCTGGAATGGTAGAGTGACTCCCAGGCCCACCTTCCGTGGTCTGACCACCTTTCTCTGCACTGTTTGGAAAAGGGGGCCCCTCTCTAGCCCCCCCTCCCCTTCGGTACTGGCAAGGCCTGCACAAAGTCCACAGGGCTAGGACTGGCTGCTAGAACTGAGCTCTTTGTGAGAGGCCTTCCTTTCTGGGGCTGTGCTGCCATCTAGTGGCAGACATGTGCAAGGATGGGGGAGGAATTGCGGGGAATGTCTAGAGGGGCATGAATGACTTCACCTTTGAACCACTGCCAGATTTCAGCTGCTTCTGGTTTGGTCCGGGAGGCCCAGAAAGGTGCTTTCTTCTGGGAGATCTGCTTCCTTTAATAAGAGTACAAGACGAGTGGTTCATACTCACATTCCCCTGTGAGAAGAAAGGGCTGGAATTTCAAGCCATCTTAGAAGACACTGGTTGTTTAATAATTTTGTCTTTTTTTTTCCCGTCCCAGCCCTCTGTAAAAAGCCAAGGCAGACTTAAAAGCATGTAAAGGAAAAATTGTTAAAATTCGTTACTAGTTCATTTTCTCATGGGAGACCGGCAAATGAATCTTCCATTTTGTTCATTTGTTTCAACGTGATGGTGGACCGTGGTGTTCTTCAGGACACCCCATTTTTTTCCAAGACCAGACAAGTTAATGAACAGTGCTCCGCAAAACCCTGCCTTTTTTTCCATTCCCTATTTCGTTATCCCAGAGGCTGGGATCGGGAGGAGTACTATTTTACACCAGAGAAAGTTGAGGCCCAGCAAGGGGAAGGGAGTCACCCCAGATCACACAACCACTTGGTGCTACAGGAGGGCGGCTGGGGGCTCTGGTTGCTGTCTTAGCAAATGGAAGAGAGCCTGGGGTTTTTTAGGGCAAATGGGGGAGCAGGGTGCACATGCACGCTGGTCTCTGCCTCTCTTTCTTCTGAAAACAATTAATGGACAGGCCCGTTTTCCCTCTAATTGCACATACTTTTAGGATTTCCTTTTTGGCTTGTTTTACTTTGAACACAAGTCCCCAAATGTACCCGGATAAGGGAGAGAAGAAGTTTTTCACGAGGTGGGCTGGTGGTGAGAAGCCCATGAGAGACGGGGTTGCATTGTTCCCCCTCGGCATTGAACGGAGGGATTCCGTTGACTGTGCACAAGCACTTTCACTTTGCCCCAATCACTTCCCGCTGCAACATGGGGCTGCTAATGACCATCCAGTGGGTCCTTCAGTCACGATGACAAAGACCTATGAAACATTTAGGTGAAAGGGCACTCTGTGGCTGAGTGTCCTTTCCCCAAGACTTCTGCATTATGTGTGGAGGGGAAAGAGAAAAATGGCACTTTTTGGCACCAACTACAAGTCAGCTAATTGGTTGCCAAGGAGTTGGGCCCAGGAAACTTATTTTGAGCTTCATCTGTGTGCATCATTTTTCCATGAGGATTAAAAAGACTATTAATCCAGCGATAGAGACATAGACAATAAATTACTACCTAAGGGCCACAATGACCTTGGCAGTATCTTTTCGTAGGTTCAGCTTTCTGGGTGGGCAGGCAACAGCACTGCCTGCAAGTCAGGGTTGGCCAGGGGTGGGGAAGCCGAAGAGGAAAAGAAATAGGATAGAGTCTTGGCAACAGCTACCTGGGCCCTCATTATTGCCTGTCGTGCCTGCCACTGGAAGCCTAAGGAGAGACGCCAACAATTTCCAAGCTTTGGGGGCCACTTGGACAAATGGGCCGGCCTCCCCATCCAGCAGCGTCCTCATGAGCATCCTTAAAATGGGTCTGGATCCCAACACACCCTCCCCCTCCCCCCCTCCCCCCCACTTCCCGGACACCACGTCAGCCTTTGGGTTTTATACTCTTTTCCTTCTTCCTCCCTCCCTTCCTCCTCAGGAGTGGGAGCTGGTGGTGCTGGGGAAATTGAAGTGGAACCTGGCGGCCGTCACTCCTCACGACTTCATCGAGCACATCCTTCGTAAGCTGCCCCAGCCGAGTGAGAAGTTGTCTCTGATCCGCAAGCATGCGCAGACCTTCATTGCTCTGTGTGCCACCGGTAGGAGCAGGCCGGAGCCAGAGGGGCGGGCCTTGGGAGGGGCGGACGCAGGCTGAAGAGCCCTTTGGGGGGTGCTCAAGGGGAGGCTGACGGGGGTCCTACCTGGCATGGGCCTGGGGGGCTTAGGAGATGGGTGATCCCAGGTAACCTAGAGTACCAGGTTTCATGCCCCGGCTGTGTTTTCCTGACTTTATCTGAGCTGGTATATTCTTTTTTCTCTGCTAAACTCATAAATGGTTTATAACGACAGGTGTGGTAAAGGAAAAAAAAAAATAGTGCCTGTTAAAATAATTCTTTATGATGTCTAAAGTGCTCTTTGAAGATTATATATACTGCTCTCTGGTTGTGTTTAAATCTTTAATCTTTTGAGGAAAAGGATGGCTTGGAGATAAGCCCAAGAGGAAATTTGGGGGGTGGGGGCCAATACAGGTTAAAGGAACACTGTCAAGATAAATAACGCGGCTTGCCCTGATAAGCAGTAAGGGAGGCCAAAGGAGTTCTTTTTACTGTAGGGCACATGTGTGTAGCTGTTCCCTCTGCTGGATGGGGGAGTAAACCTGGCTGGCTCTCAGCAAGGACTCACGTTCTGAGCACTAGGTTCTGATGCCCTCGCTTCAAGTGCTGGTATTTTGATTTTGGTTGCAAGCTTTAACATAGCAATCACAACTGGCTTTTTTATATTAAAAGCTTTCCACTCACCCTGTTGATCCCACAATTGATACATAGTTCTTACTGGCCCATTTGTTTTGCATTTCCCTAATAAACTAAAGGCAGTGGTTTGACACTGTTCATTAAACTGAACCTTGGCCAGTTTCTACCATTTTTTTCTTGGTAGTGGCCATGGGAGAGACCCTGGAACCTTAATCATCCAGGGGAGAGACACCATAGGTAAAGAACTGACATCTGGGCAGATGTTTGGTTTGGGGGTGGGAGGTTGGTGGGGGAGTGGGGAGGGCTGGGGTGCAGAGGGATCAGCACCAGTTTGTCAAAGGTTGTTGAATTTTATAGTTGGGACTCGGGGGGTTAACTCCTTTCACTGTCTTGTTACATGGTATTCATGAGTGAGTACAGATGGATCACACAGTATACAAAAGTGTATATGCTCTGTTCTCAGTCAAAAGGTCAGGCTTTGCTACTTCTCACTGGCTGACCTTGGACAGGCTGCTTAACCTCTCTGAACCTCAGCTTCCATCTGCAAAACACACCTGGGGGATACATGATCTTACAGCCTTTTCAGGGTGGTTAGGAAAAGGAAAATCAGAAAGAGATGCATGCAAGGAGGTACTTGGTGAACCAAGGAATGTGTAGACGGTGTGTTGTGGTCCTACTTGTGGGAAAATGCCACTGTCTCCCACTTGTAACTTCATCCAAATCCAGCAGGACCCCTTGCTCTGCCTGCACTGGCTGGAATGTGGGATTCCCTGACATGCACATTGGATGCTTGGGCATGGGTTTTGTCCCACTGGTTTTCCGCGGTGCTGCCCTTCCTGATCCAGACCCGTCCCATGGCGTGTGTATGTGCCCTGGGCCCTTTTGTGGGAGAGTGAGCTGCCCTGCCCACAGCCCCGACGGGGCTGTTGTTCAGAGCCCCCGTGTATACCTTGCTGCCTTTTAGACAGTAGCCTAACCATTCTTTTGCTTCCTCTCTTCTCCTGCTGTCTGGCCTGGGGCCCTAGAGGTCAGTCCCTCATTGACTTGTCATTTTGTCTCCCAGGCCTGGGCTGTCCCTTCCTCTCCATTGTCATGATTCACTGTGGGGGAGGGGTCAACCAGTCCTTTTTTCTCTGGCCCTAGGACAGCTGACCCCTTGACCCTAAGCTCCCCCATTGCCCAGCTGTTAGCCAGAGTTCTGCTTTGACCTTGTCTCTTGACTGACAGATCTTTTGGGGTCTGTCCACCCGTCCCTCCATTCTCATCTCTGATCGGGGTGGAGATGGTGGGTGGGATTACCCAGGCCTGGGTAGATCCCCAGATTCTGTAAAGGCCCATTCTCTAAAATTGGGGATCCCATCCCCCGCTTCTGATCTTCTTGCCTAGATCCTTGGGGTGGCTGCCAACTTGGGGCCAGAGTGAGGAGCCTGGGCCTCGGGCCCTGAGGACAGAGGCCCAAGGGGTGGCACGGGAAGTCACAAAGACTGCCTTTTGGGAGACTTGAGCTAGACTTGGACAGGAAGTGAGGAAGGATAGAAGGAATAACTCCAACTGAATAAAAACCACAAGCCAAGTACTCAGCATTAGGTGTGGACTGGTCAGAGCGGGGCGGCGGGGGGGGATGGGGGGCTTCTCGGAGTTTCCTGAGTCTGGGAAGGATGGGTCTGTCTCACAAGGCTTTTCTTTCTCGATCTGTGCTTGAGCCTGTGTGAAGGACTGGGTTAAATAGCGTCCTTACCGTGGGGGAGTTTCATAGCAGTTGGCCTGACGGCATCAAAGCCAAGGGCTGCTCTTCTTGGAGGAAAGATCTTCCAGTTAGAAGAGATGCTGCACTTCGGGCGGGGCCGGGGTGTGACAGATGGTCGAGGGCCTAAGACTGCCTGGCAAGTAGCCGGCGCAAGGTAACTGAGAACCAAAGGTAGGTGGTGACACCGAGACTGTCCTGTCTGCTCCGTCCTGGTTCCCCCAGCCCTGAATATTCTGCCCGGAAGCCGAAGAGGCACCTGTAGCCAGGGTCTGGCAGGCCTACAGTGGGCCCTGAGGAGGTGGTCACCAACCCTGGGGCGGTGTGGCCAGTTAATGGGGAGAGCTGGTTATGAATGAGCTGGCACTAGTCTCATAGTTTGTATGGGGAGTGCGTGCGTGCGTGCGTGCGTGCGTGTGTGTGTGTGAAAGGGGAAGAGAGAGAGGGCAGGAGAGCAGAGAGGGGCCGTGAGGAGGGGAGGGCAGCTGCAGTTCTCCTTGCTGGCCGGAGGGTAAGAGGGCCGGGCAGAGAGGCGTCCTCCCACCCTCTCCCTCCTCAGCTCAGAATGGCTTCTGGCGGGAGAGACCACCTGCAACTGCCCGGTGTCCCTGTCAGGGCCAGTCATGGTCCGCAGAGGCACTGGGGTGAGAAGCAGACCTTCATAACTGCCGGCCCCTGGCATCCCCTTTCCTGGAGCTTTGGATCCTGGGGAAGCAGAACTGAGCCTCAGCGTCCCCCTGGTTGTAGCTCTGATGGTAGAGTCCCCCAGGTCTGCAGATGAGGAAAGAAGGACCATGGAAGATGACTCAGGATTGCACTCGGGCACTGGAAGATTCTTGATGCATGATATCATGCTCAACAGATGCTTCCAGTTAGTCTAGAAAAGCCAATGACATTGAGTTTGAACTTGGTGTGGGGGTGGGGTGGAGGTGCTTAACCTCCCAGGCCCGTGGCACCCCACATGTCCCTCTTTTTGCCCAGGGCCCCACCTCAAGGTGCTGGGCTAATAAGCTCTTTGCACCATGCCCGTGAGCAGTCCCACCCAAGGCTCCCGACCCCAAGGTCCGAGCCCCAGTGATGATAACATCCCTTGTGTTCCCAGTCTTCCTGGCTTTCCCTAAAGATGCTTCATGACCTTCCATCATGAGGTGTAATCATAGCTGGGACCCTGAAAGGGTAGGTGACTCGGCCCCTTATCCAAAAAGGGAGGTGTGCCCTGGTGGTTGCCAGGTGGGAAGAATTTAGACCACCTTCCCCTCTCTGAAACCCTGCACTGCCTCCAAGGCTGACAGGGTGTGGAGCCGAGGGGAAGTGGCAGTCTCTTCTGCACGGGCACCCCGTGGGGACAGGCAGTGGGACAGGGTTCTCTCACTTCCTGTCTGGCTGTAAAATGAATGAGGGGCAGGCTGCTTGCTATTCTCCAGCCGTCTCCCTCCCCTCCTCCTCCCACCAAGGCCTTTGGCTTTACATTGCCATCAGCTTGGCGTGGCAGTCCTGCCCCATGCGCGGATTATGCGCGGATCCTATTCCGGGGGGTGGTAGGTGAGGTGTGTGCGGCTCCCAGCATTGGTTGGCCAATGAGCATCCGGGATCCTGGCCTTTTTAACTTCCACCTTGCTGCAGGTTGGAGGAGGGGGAGAGACTGGGGCGTCCCTGTTTCTCTTCAGCCTCCAGGCAAATCTCTCTCGCCCCCTAGTGGTGATCCAAAGCACAGCGGTCATTCTTGGACTTCAAGGTCTCCGTCACCATAGCCAAAACAATTTGCGCTAAACTTACGTGCAGGGCCATCTAATCTGTGGTTTCAAACCAGCTTAGCTCAGAGCTCTTTCTTCAGTGAAATCTTCCCAAGGCGTGCAGATACCAAGTCTATGAATGTGGAGCCCTCGCTGCCCTTGTCCAGATTAAGGAGCCCAGTCAGACCCCAGGAGTGCCTATGGTGGTCTTGGCAAGTTAAGTGGGTTGTGCACGTCACACAGCTTGCTGGTGCCATGGCTAGGACCTATCTCTCTGACCAGGGCTTGCTTTGGGGGGCTTTTCTTGCACTTCTGATAGGAAGATCACCCTGTATTCCTTCGTGGGATGTGGGAGGTGGCCTTGAGGAGCTATTCACATTCTGGTAAGTTATAAAGAGCACTGGGGGGGCGCCTGGGTGGCTCAGTCGGTTAAGCGTCTGCCTTCGGCTCAGGTCATGATCCCGGGGTCCTGGGATCGAGCCCCGCATCGGGCTCCCTGCTCAGCGGGAGGCCTGCTTCTCCCTCTGCCTCTGCCTCTCTCTCTCTCTCTCTCTCATGAATAAAATAAAATCTTGAAAAAGAAAAAAAAAAAGAGCACTGGGTCCACATTCTGAAAGTCTCAGCCTTAACCCCAGGCCCAGGATCGGGGATTAGACAAGTCAAGAATTCATCGATTCGGGGTGCCTGGGTGGCTTTAGTCGGTGAAGCGTCTGACTCTTGATTTCAGCTCTGGTCATGATCTCAGGGTCGTGAGATCCGAGCCCTGCGTCGGGCTCCATGCTGGGTATGGAGCCTGCTTAAGATTCTCTCTCTCCCTCTTTCTTTGCCCCCTCCTGCTCCCCTCACTTGCACTCACACACTCTCTCTCTCTCCCCTGCCCCCCAAAAAGAAAAAGAATTCATTGATTTCACCTGTAAAAGGAAGCGTTTTGAAACCGATGAGTTTTACGTTGGTTTTTATTAATACCTCACCACTACTTGGATGAGTAAGCGACCAATAGAGTTGGGATTCCCCTAAGGTGTGCCCCTTGCCTCCACCACCTCCCCAGGAGGGAGGAGGTCGTGCCAGAGGCTTCTAGTATGTGGGCATTTTTCCTTGGCTCTGGGTGAACCACACCTGAGGGAATATAGGGACACTGGGAAGGGAGTGGCCGACTTCTGTCTTCCATTCATTGTACGAGGGCCCTCGGTTTCTCCCACTCCTAGGGGAGGATTCTCCAGGCAGCCCAGAGCCTTCATTCTTCCCGCGGTCTCGGCACAGTTGGCCTACTGTCAGCATCCGCCTGTAGCCCAGGGATGCGGGGCACCTTCCTCCTCATGCCTGCCGATGCTGAACAGCATCTCCCAAGGGTCAGGATTACCCTTCACAGTCCCAGAGAAGGTTCCCATGGTCAGAATAGTGGTAGGACACTGCTGGCTTGCCAGGAGCCAGGCACTGTGTTTTTACATGGATTAGTCCTGTCCTCAGACCAACCCTATGAGGTGGGTACACTTCTCCTGATATGCTGGTGGGAAGATGCAGGCTCAGAGAGGTCAGGTAACTGGGCCATCTTCACACAGCTGGTCGGTGGTAGGACAGCGGCCTCCCTATACTCTACCTTCCAGTTCTTGGAGCTACTTGGCCCAAATGCTTCCCATGTCCTCAGAGAGTCCTCCTAAGTATCTTCCTGCTCCTGTCCCCTTGGGCACCCCCTTTCTTTTGAGAAGTGTCTTTACTGGCTACCCATGCAGTGTGTACCTAGCCATTTAGAATGCACTGTGCTGCGTTCTGTTCCTATGTTTTTGCCTCGGGGGTGGGTGTGGGGATTGATCCTTGCTGCCCGGGACAGGGAGGAACACTTGTGATGACTCTGTTGGAACCCATCACTGGTCAATGCTGCGGAGGAAGGAGGGGTCTCAGGAAGTCACCTCTTACCATTCTGGGTAGGCAACGGAGGGTAGAGATAGACCCTCACTCTCTGACTGTGCCTTTTGCCCCAACATATAGCTTGTTGGTATTTTTGACCAAGAGATGTAGAGATTGCGGAGAGATTTTTTACTTGGTATTTTATTTTTGCTGAAACAAAATAATATGAGGAGAAAGATTTACAAAATTACTTCTATTTCTTCCATCTCAACAGTGGGAACATTTATATACGTTTTCTGTGACTCCTCCTACTTAAGTCACATGCACGGGCGTATGTGTGTTTTTATGCATCTATTTCTGGAAGGTTGTAATCTTGGTCATAGCATGCATGCATGACGTTTGATTTTTCTGCCCCGCCCCCCCCCCCCCCCGGTCCCATCCAAGTGGGTAAGTTTGAACAGTTTTCAATCCAGTTACGTAGCCAGAGTTTAAGGTTTCCAGGAGTGGCTGAGTGGGTTGGGTGAAACTTTCCACGGGTGAGTGCAGAGGTTAGGTAAGTAGAGCTAGTATGAGGACGCAACCCTTCAGATGTTTTATTCAGGTGTTTTTCTCTCTGCTGTTTCCCCTACCAACAGAGGAGGGGGTGTCCCTGAGCAGCCCCTGAGATCGTGCAGAACTAGCACTGCTCTCTGTGGTGAGAGAGGCCTTGTGACTTCCCCAGCCAGTGGAAGCCATGCTGCGTTCTATTGATGCTTGCTTCTTCTTTTCTTGGGAGTGGTTCTCATTCTAGATCCTTAAGGAAGAGCAAAATAGAGCTGGAAGGCACCTGGGGGATTAGCCAGCCTTTGACCTAAACCATGAAGAAAGAAATACATTTTATAACACAACTCAGGATATACATAAATGGACATCAAACTGCTACGAAAGTTTCTCAAGACAGTATTTACTCTTACTACATGATTACTTCCTGATACTTTCTATCCTGTTCTGTTCAGTTAAACAGCAACAAAAACAACCCACCACTGGGCTTCATGACCCAACAATGAGCTGCAACTAGAAGCTAGAAAAACACTGATCCAACCCCACCCTTTATTAGACATATGGAATGCCAGGGGCTGGGAGAGGAAGTGACTCACCCAAGGTCCCACAGTCAGGACTGGGCTTGTAATGCTAATGTCACCTCCTTTGGACTTACCCGGAGGAGAGCCTCGCAGTTGCTCGGGAATCTCGAGGAGGACCCTGGTTTGCTACCGCGGGGGGTGGCAGAGGAGCAGTGCGGTGGCCGCCCAGCTTCCCGCAGCTCTTCCCTGGCGGGGGGGAGCACTACCCAGCCTGCACAATGCTCCCCATTTCTGGGAGGCAGGGAACAGTATCCCTGGGAGGATGCCCCTCAGCATTTTCCTAGCAAAACAAGAAAGGGGGGAGATATAGTCCTTCTGGCAACTTTAGCCCCTGCTGCACCCCCGGGACCACCCATATATACCCCCTGGCTTCCAGAAGTTAATTAGTTTGCTAAAATTAGGAGTCAGTTTTGCGTGCAGTGGGACAACAAAAGCTAGACATGTGTGAGGTGTGCTTCCCGGTCGGAGGCCTGGGACAGAGGAAAGGGAGGGCCAGGGATATCCTCCTGTCGTTCCCTGCCAGAGGCTCCCACCCAGGGCCTTTGTGGGCCCAAGGCCATGGGCTGGCTGCCTCGTCTGCATTATGAATGTCACAGGGGGAAGCTAATGAGGTTATTGGGCAGAGAAACACTCCTGTGAGCCCATGTGGAGGAGACCTACAGCAGAGCGGGATGCAGGGAAGCTGCCTTTGGCACCATCCATGGGGATAGAGAAGGCACCGGAGGAGTTAGTGGACAAGTGGACGGCAGGCTTGGGGCAGAACGCTGTGACATACATCCCTCAAGAGGTAGAAATGGTGAGTGGGCTAAGGAAAGAAAGCCAAGGAGGAAGACAGACTGACAGAAGGCCAGGCTTGCTCTGTTCATGGGATTCGGCCAGGATGGGAGGTGTGCGCATGGTTCAGTGAATCAGCCGTATTGCCAAGAACACCACCAACTTGCTGCTGGACAATGGGGTCACCTATGAAAGTGCTTTAATTAAGCCACATATTCATGTGGCTTAATAGGGCATTGGACAGGAAGAAGGGGAAATATTATGTTACACTGTTTTTATAGTTCAGGAAGAAGGGGAAATGTTCTGTCACATTGTTTTTATAGTTCAAGCTGATGGTGGTGCTGTAATTTGAAGTGTGACCCATGTCCCCCCTCTGTATCTCCCTCCTGCCTCCCCCCCCCCCCGCCCCTTGCACAGCTATAGGCAGTAAACTCTGGAGTAATGCTAGAACCAGAGGTAGTACATTGTGGAGGATTTGCTCCACTCCAGGACTGACTAAAGTGAGTGATGGAGTAACCTCTTTACCATATCAGCACAAGGAGCGGGAAAGGGCACTTGCAGCGCTCAGAAGCCTGCCCGTTCTCATCCACCACATGGGGGTAATTGTGCACAGCTTATATGGTGGATGTGTGAATTAGCTGGCATATAACTCGGACGGGACTGTACACGTGGGTCATTAGCAGCTATTAGAGGCAGCAACAGAAGTCAGGTGCGGGTGTCCTTCTGTCCTCCTGATAACTGAGAAGTAGGTGATCTTGGTCACCCAGCCTCTTTGCGGGAGCACTCAGAGGAAACTGAGGTGTTTGGTCTCCCAGGCTGAGGAGCATATGAGCATAGGAACATCCCCTCTGTTAGCTTTTGGAGAAATGAAAGTGGATGAGTGTTTGAGCTCCTTAAATTCATCCTCATTTTGTACTTCTCTTTAGCAAACCACTCTTTTTTTCCAGCAAGAAAATAGGACCTTTGGGCCCAAGAGCCATAAAATCTAACCAAGTCATCCATCTGATTAGGATGCAGTGGTTAATACTGGTTAACACCTGCTTTCTCTCTCCTCATGTTCTAAGGGTCCTTGGCATTGGGCTAGAAGTTGGGGATTTGTGTGAAACTTGGCCCTCATGCCCTCGATTACTGCTTCTCTCACTTCCCTTTTTTCTTTTTTTTTTTAAATGAAGTCATCTTTTGTTTTGGGCCATATTAGTCCTTTTTGACTGTCCACAAAATAATAGGGCTAGATCACATCAGGATTATTGTTCTTCATAAAATTTTACTTGCTTATGCTTTTCCTGCCTTCCACCATCTAGATCCCTTGGTCTGTCTCACTTGTATGGCACATAAGTTACCTTGTCTGGACTCATCTCAGACCTCCCTGCTCTGCTCCTGCCATGACCCCCAGAGGAGAATGTACCTCACTCACCTTCCTGCCCCTTGCACACATGCTAACCCCAGACAGGACTGTGGGGGCCTTAGTCTCCTCTCTGAGAATTTACTATGTGCACTCAGATAAGCTCTCCACCTTCTCTGCCTCCGTCTCCCCTTTTAGCTTTGGGCCTGCCACAGTGATGGCAAATAAAGAAAAGGTGTCTTGTGAAGGAAGACTCAGGAGAGGATGTGTCTGTAGGGTGAGGGATCACTGTACAGCTTACCTTTCACCATCCTATTTCTGAGTATCTTCAGGCTGGGGAGCCCCGCTATCCTTCCCGGACCTTGACCTTCGGCCTCTCGTTCTCGCAGATTTTAAGTTCGCCATGTATCCGCCATCGATGATTGCAACTGGAAGTGTGGGAGCTGCCATCTGTGGGCTCCAGCAGGATGAGGACGTGAGCTCGCTCACTGGCGACGCCCTGGTCGACCTGCTGGCCAAGATCACCAACACGGATGTGGTAGGTGGACGTCATCTTCTTGGTTAAAACCAGATGTCTCTTTTCTCAGCTCAGGGAAGGAGACACTTGGCTTGATGATAATGTGTTGGAGGTGTTTTTTTTGTTGTTGTTGATAGTGCTTTCTGTTTTCCAAGATCAACACCCAAAGTAGTACAAAATTCAATAGATGAGGCTTCCTCCTAAGGTTTGGAAGCCTGTGTGCCATAAAATAGAGAAAAGAAACTAGCAAGCAGATACAAGGTGGAGGAGGGCTATTTACTAATTTTCCTTTGTGGTGTGGGCTTCCCCGTGGGTCTGAAATGCTGCTTCATTTCCATTTATTTTCTTGTCCTCGGGCTGTTTCTCCCCCACAGTGTCGTGCTCTGCTTACACCCACTCAGGCAGAGACACGGTGGAGAGAGGGCTGGAGCCTGGCTCCGCTGCGCTGGGGGCGGTGGGGGTCCAAGAGGTGCCCCACCTCGAGCACCGTGTCTGGCCTTGACACATCTCTCAACCCCACCCACCTCTCACTTCCCTTTCGTTTAATGTGGTAATGGATTAAGAAGTACTGCTAAAAGAATAAAGAGCCATAGTAATTCAAGGAACTATTATTAGCTATAGATTTTTCCATTCTTGTGCCCCATGGACTGCCCAGAGGCTTGCCAGAATTTGAAGCTCCTTAGAAGAAAGGTCTTGAGAGACGAGGGTCAAGTGAGGCTCTGATTCAGCTGGTAGGAAATTGCAGTCCTTAGAAGGTCTGAGCCAGGGTGGCTCTGAGAGGTCAGAGTGGCCGCTCCTGCGTCTTCCAGCGTCTTCCAGCGGGAGGCTCTCTGTGGGAGGTGCAGAGAGTGCTGAGGTAGCCAGCTGGAGGAGGGGGAGGGCAGCAGCAGAACTGGGGCTGGAACCCGGAAGCTCTGACTCCCCGCCTGGAAACGTTGGCTCCACTCTTGCTGTAGCCCCTGACTCTTTTTGTTTGAGAAAGCCTCTGCTTTGAAGACAACTGGCCTGTCAGCTGGGAGGCCCTCCTGTGTCACCATGGAGAGGCTCAAGATGCAGGGGGACTTCACCGTGCCCCCCTCTGGATGTTCCAGGGAGATTCCGAATGCCCTGCTGTGGCAATAGATTGAGTCAAGAGATAACGTGGCTTACAGGCCCATCGGGGATGCTGAACAGAACGTGGACAACTCCGAGAGCCTAAGGCTGCAGCTTGCTGGCTTTCTCACCTCTGCGTCTGTATTTTGCCTTGGCCTTTATTACCATCTCAAGGAAGTGGTGCAGGGAGGTGGTGAAGGGCCTCATGGAACAAACCCGGGGTCCTATTCTGAAGTAGTTCTTAGATATGCTTTTCAAATTCTAGGTCCAAAACAGGCTTTTCACAAAGGCCTGCGCTACCATGTACTCCATGGTTTCCGAAATACGGATGGCGAAGTCCCTTCCAGTGTGCGTCATGTGAAGAGTGCTTTTCTGATCCTCCAGAGGCAAATCTGGGTCGGAACTTAACATTTATAGAAATGATAAGCTTCCTTCCTTTTCTGAGTATCTCCTATTAAGGCTGCCTTACAAAAGGGACTCCCAACAGCAACCAGCTTAAGACAGGCTCTTCCTCAACCCCCAGAGACAAAAATGTCAGTGACAACAGTTTGACCCCCAGGCACTGTAACCTCTTTCAGATATTTATAGACCTGTCGTGATTGGCTGGTGGCTCTGTGGGTCTCTGGCCTTCTCCCACATGTCCCTTTATCACCCCTTACTGGTTTCAAATGGACAGAGGTCACTCCTGAAGTGTCACGGAGTCTCTTCGGCCGCTTTTCAAGACTGCAAACCAGTGGCTCCTCTTACACTAGGGAAACGGCTTGCCTCTTTCAGACACTATGTAGCCAGTGCATCCAAGGTAGCCATCAGACTGGGTCAAATGGATACGAGAGCCGCTAGAGGTCTCATACGTCCCAGCTGTGGAACTGGAGATGCATGTGTGCCCCATTCTTACCAGTGGGCCTCTGGTTCAACATTTTAATATTAACAACCAAGCATGAACAGAGAATGTAAACTCCATAGCACTTTTTCAGATAAAAATCTGAGACCTCTGTGAGTTCTAAGCTTACCTCTGGGCCCCAGAGGCTTGCTCACTCTCCCCCCAGGAATGTTCTTAGTAAAAAGGCTTGAGCAACATTGGGCAAGGCTGGCCACCTGTGCCTGACTTCCAAGTGCTATAGGTCTCCTCCCATCCGTCAGGCCGTGTTCTCTGAAGTCCTGAGGCTCAAAGTGAAGGAAAAGAAAAGGACTGGAATTCAGAAAGCATTAGTATCTGGAGGGAGGCAAGTTTTGCTTCCTGAGCCCATTTACCATGTCATAAGTCAAGAAGTGATGTGTTGCAAGCACTTACTCTCTGTTTGTTTCTGGAAGTATTTATTAAAGGCTCACTTGTTGAAGACTTGCACGATGAACAAAGCATAGATGGAACCAAGGCAGAAATTGGGACGGGTGGGTCATGTATGGAAAATAGGAGATGATGCTCCTGACTTCAAGGAACTCGGCGACTGTAGGGGAAATCAAAAGCAAAGCATGCAAAATCCTAGCAAACGAAGATCATCAGCAAATGAATGCTGAAGTGTTATGAACTATAAATGTGGGAGGAAAGCAACCCAGAGGAAGGAGCTCACTAGGCCTAATGTGAAACACAGGCCTCCTGGAAAGGGCACTTGGCAATAGAAAATGTCCTTGGAACGGAGAAACAAAATGTGGTATGTATGTGCAGTGGAATATTAGTCTGCCTTAAAAAGGAAGTAAAATCCTGACACGTGCTGCAACATGGATGAGCCTTGAAAACATGCTAAGTGAAAGAGACCTAAAAAGACACATATATGGGGCCACTTATAGGAGATAACTCACATAGTGGAGTTCATGGAGACAGAAAGTAAAATCGGGGTTACCAGGGCCCAGGGGGTGGGAGGAATGGGGAGTTCTTTAATGGGTATGGAGTTTCACTTTGGAATGATGAGAAAGTTCTGGAGATGGATGATGGAGATGGTGGCATGACCAAGGGAATATACTGAATGCCACCGTACACCTAAAAATGGTTACGATGGTAAATGTTATGTTCAGTTTATTTTGCCACAATTAGAACACACGCACACACACAATATGCTCTCAGACCCACGCTCTGAAATGCCCACAGGATTGTGTTGAACTCTCCCATGGAGAAGTCAGGTGCCCAGGACCACGTTCTGTTACGCTGGCTCCGGCAGAATAGGACAGATGGGAACCAGGACCTGGTGTCCCTACAGTTCTGTGCCTGCCCTGTGCACCTTGCTATTTGTGATCTCCTCGAGCTGATGGTGTTCTCTCTCCACGCATTGTCAGGGGTCGGACCGGGGAAAGCGGGTCCCCTGGATTCCATTGAGACGGGCAGACAAGTTTCTCCGGCTCACTAGCCAGCAGCAGATAGCTTTGATTGGAGGGACCCAGGCGGCTCTGAGAAAGTCGGTCTTTGTTGCTCCGTCTGGTTGCCAAAATAAACCGAAACGCTTCATTCCAAAGAGAAAGCTGAGTGAGAAGCCTGACAGTTTTACAGGGAATAAAAGTCTCAGAGGGTGGTATATTTTAAGTACTTTTTCCTTCCAGTCGTAAGTGTTGCTAAAAACAGACGCCAGCCAGCGAGGCGGTGCTGGCTTTGGGGAAACTTCTACCGGGGCTTCCGTTGCCAAGGGTGAGTTTGAGAGGAGGGCTCGAGCGTCCTGGTTCCCCGGTGAACCTTTCCCTTCTCTGCCGGGCAGACTCGGGGTTCCTCTTCCGTCCCCTCGGCACTCGGCTCGTGCTTTGTGCCAGCATTTATCTCAGCGTTCCTTGTCTACAGAGCCTCTTGAACAGGACCCAACTTCTACTGTGCTCTTTATCCAGAGCCCCTGGCAGAGGCTTGGGAATGATGCTGATGAGAGGGAGGGAAGCCGGAAGGAAGGAACGGAGGACACAAAGGCCAGGCATATGGGCTTAGAGTGTGTTTCTTAGTCTTCGGTCTCCCCAGGTCTTTGGGAAAGCCCTATAAGCCTTAATTTACATGCCAGGGTCCTGAGCAAAACACATCGCCTTCACGTGACGCAGTTTTACAAAATGACTGATAAAAACGCGGGAGTCGGGCTCACGGGCCACGACCATGCTGTGAAGCTATTGGGAGATAATTTGACGGAGGCGGACGCGAGTCCCCTGGTCCCTATATTCCTCCTTTTCTGCCTGGGTTACATCAAAACTCTGTCCAGCACTTAAATACGCCCAGAGAAGACTTAGGATACCCCTGCCTTAGGGTCATCCTGGCATGTTAGGATCGTGGTTGCCAGTGAGCTGTTGAAAACCCATTCGCTGTGCAGGGGAGGAAGTCTTGATTTTGACTCCATGTTCTGGTCCGGGTCCCCAGCCTGGTGTCTCTGTCCTCCTTAGTGAGCGGCACCAACCCGCTCGCGGCACACCTTCTCCTGAGGGCCCCCGTACGGCTGGGGCTGTCCTTTGTGGACCTGACGGGGCCTGTGGTCAAGGACCTTGTGAAGAGTGGCCGGAGGGGAGGCTGGGCGCGGGGAGGGGGACGGAATCGAACTGGAGGCTCATGCTTCCCTCTCCTGCCTTATTTCTTCTGCGGGCTTCATTTGGTATGCAAGGAAATAAGCCAAACAGCCTGTGAAGAAAGGAAGAATGAGATAGTTTCCTAAGTTGTCTCTGCCTGAGTTGGCCGCGGGTCTGGGGCTCATTCAGCCCTTTGTCCCCCTGTTGAGTGCAGTGCGTGTGTGGTGACAATGGCGTGATGCAGTTACACTGGGGGCTAATGGTAGGAGTTCCGTCAGCCCATTCATGGAGGCCGAGGAGGGTGCAGGGCGCAGAGCCCGAGCCAGCACGCAGAGGAAGTCGGAGGCCCGTGTAACGAGCTGGCGATCACAAACACTGCTGTCAGGGCTCCGGGCTGGGGGGCAGGGGCCAGGGAGGGAGCCGATGATCATCGGAGTTGGAGGTTTGCCCGACCTCCAGTACTGTGGAGTGCCACCTGTCCAGGCTGACAGACGAGCATTATGGCTTTCCTTTTAATCAGCTTAATTTGGGGCATCTTAACACAATGACCGGTGCTTTCGGAGGCTGCCGGAAAGCAGAGGTCCCAGAGCCGCTGCATTTTGCATGCACGTAGCATCTTTTCACTGGACGAGCTGTCCAGTGCACCCGCCCCCCCTCCCCTGCCCACCAGCTCCTTGGGGCTACGTCTCCCTTTCTTGGAGATTCTCTGCCCTGTATGTCTTTCCTTAGAGTTGGGAAGAAGCAGAGGGTCTTAGGGGAAAGAGTTCTGAAGCTGGAGGCTTGCCCGTTTAAAGCCAGGCTTAGCTTTTAACTCGAAGGAACCAGGGGACAAGCCGGCTTCAGTTCCGTTCTCTAGCTGTACAATGAGGGCGTGTGGCTGTTTGAGCTCCAAAAGCCGTTCAGACCCCCAAATCCCCTGACTCTGTAATTGCCACTGTGTGGCGTCTTGTGATTCTGCCCTTTGGAAATACTATGATTCTGCTCTTCCCCAGCTTTGCCTCCTTTTCTTTTCGGGCCCTTGAACTTGCCTCCCCTCTTTATTTCCTTCTCTCAGCTTGACCTTCCAGCACCAAGCGCCCTGCTGGGTTTGAGGCACGGTTCCTCCTTCTCTCAGGTCACCGCTCCCCCCACCCCAGTCCCATGCGCCATCCTGCCCTGCTGCTCGGGCGAGTCGGAGCTCCTTGGGCAGGAACGGGGCTGTGTTGGGTGGGCATGTCTGGCTCAGGTAACAGCACCACCACACATTTCCCTCTCCCTTCACTTTCCATCAGCTCACAGAAAATTCTTGTGCTCTTTGCAAGTCCAAGAATGGTTCCTAACGATGCTAAAGGAGGGTATTAAAATACAGGGAGTGAGTTCTGTCTCCAGGAAGGGGGCGTGATGATATCTCTGTCTCCACCATCACAGAGTAGACTGACATTGTTCTTGCAAGACAGACACTTGCCCTTAAGTTTTTTTACCCAGTTAAGGATGGGTGATCTGCACTTAAAACTCAAGCTGATAATAGCCGAGCTGTGAAGAAGGGGAACCTGAAGGAGAGTTAGGCCGAGGCCCCAGAGGGCTTTCCAGGAGTGAGGGACATGATTGAGCCCAGAGAGCGTTAGCTTCCCGCTCTGTCGCAGATGAATCTAGAAGAGAGCCGGGGATGGAGTTCAGGGTCCCTCATTTCTGGGGTAACTGCTGTAGTCATTTATCACTTCAAGTAGGAGGTTATCAAAGATCAAGAGCTGGCCATCGTCAGTCACGATTTAGACTGAAATGAAAACAGGGCCGAGGAAAGTGCTTTACATGAAACCTCCCTTCATTTTATTCAGGAAAGCTGGTACGCGTGTTCTTGGCTGGAATGTACATAAATGTGACACTTGAGGCATGTTATCTTCAGTCCCATGGCTCTGAAAGTCCAGTAGAAGTGACTGTCCAATGTCCCAGCCTTCCCTGTAGGGTTTTCTCTAGAACCATTCTTTGAGGTTTCAGGCTGCTGGAAGGGAAGGCTGAATGCCAGAAACTGTAGAATCGCTGGTGTCCCAAAAGCAAAGACTCTAATATGGCCCCAGATCAGGTTCTTTCGCTTTCTTGAGCTTTGTCTCCTTGTGTGGAGGACGATCTTTCTCAGGGATGCTGGTGTGGCTAATGCAGTGATAATCATGGAGTCCTGAGTTGGTCATATTTTTGGGATGGAAGGTGGGCTGACCCTGATGACCTCCCCATGGCACCGAAATACAGCCTCAGAGGAAGGAAAGCTGGACAGGATCGGCAGGAGGCACTAGGGCTCTCGGTGGTGGGCAGGGTCTTCCACACGACCTTCACCTTCACGTCAGGGAGTCTTCACCAAATGGCTGTGCCATGGGAAACCGTCTTGTTAAAGAGGACTTGTTGCTGACACCTGACTGGCATTTCTTTTTGAATTTAGTGGTTCAGAGCTATTGTCTGTCCCTCCCCTACACACACACAGTCCCTCAATCAGCTGAGAATCCTGCCATCTTCTTTAGAGAACAAAAGCCCTTTATGCCACACCCTAAATCAATAGAACACATATGTTAATAATACTCCAGGGGGGGGAAAAAAAAGCTCTTTATGCCGTATGCTTTGGATAGGATTTGTCCTCCATGGAGGCAAGCATGCGGGTACCGTCCCTGTGGTATGAAGGGGTTCTGACACATTCCCCCTGCCTCCTTTTAAACATAACCTCCACCAGCTCCTGAAGGACCTCTGTAGCGGAGGGTCATCCCATCACCACTGGCTGGATTCAACTCATTATTCCCTGCGAGAAAGAAGAAAGAAGAAACTAATATTCATTTCAATTCTGCAGCCCCTCAGTTCTCAGTGAGGAGTTCAGGGGAATGAGGGAGGGCAGAGGGCGCCCGAGACATGAGACAGGGCTTTTGAGGATGGTGTTATGCCACCAACATGGCCTCTCAGAACAAGTCGGCTTCTTCAGATGGTGCTCCAATGGAGAACAAGCCACTTAATCCGGCTTTGGAAGGAAAACTGACCGTGGGCGCCACTGTCCACCTCTGATGCACGACCTTCCCAAGGAGAGTTGAGAGTTGTTTACCTATAGTCGTTTGTTTGCCTTGTTTGCCCACACCAGCTTTATCTTTATTTAAGATCAGTTTTCTTTATCGATTGTAAGGCTTTCGGGTTTTCTGATACCTTCTACTGAAATGGAAGTGCCTTTAGCCTTTGCCCCGAGCTCATGGGGCGAGTGGTCAGTGACCTGGGAGCGCAACCCCTGGGCGTGGGCTTTGGAGGAGGAGCCCAGGGAAGGTTTCCAGTCGATAGTGAGGGGATCGGACAGGGTAGAGGATGTGGCCAGGGCATGCCACAGTAGTTTGAGAGATGTTGCCAGTCCCTGACCCTCAGCTTGTTCAGGATGGCCCAGAGATCTCGGACGCTGGGTTCTGTCTGTCTTGTTCCACACTCCACTCCCATTGCCAGGCACACGGTGCTTGCCTTCAGCAATCTGGAGCAAATGCTTATCCATATCTCATCTTAAAGAAATCGAAAGAGGGCGCCTGGGTGGCTCAGTTGGTTGAGCGACTGCCTTCGGCTCAGGTCATGATCCTGGAGTCCCTGGATCGAGTCCCGCATCGGGCTCTCTGCTCAGCAAGGAGCCTGCTTCTCCCTCTGACCCTCCCCCCTCTCATGTGCTCTCTCTCTCTCTCTCATTCTGTCTCAAATAAATAAATAAAATCTTTAAAAAAAAAAAAAAGAAATCGAAAGAATTCTTTCAGACTCCAGGACAGGTTTCTTGTTATTCACAAGAAATGGGGCTCATTTACTGAATTTAGCACTTGAGATAGATTATTTCAAGAGCTGACCTTTACCCTATGAGTGTTTTTCATCCTTATTTTACAAGTTGGGGAACAGATCCGAGAAGTGAAATAACCTCGTTGCTCCCTGCAAGTATGGTGGGGCGGGTCGCAAATACTATCTCCGTTTTCATTTGTCTTACCTGCTGGGTGATACTCCATCTCTGCCCTTAGCAGCTGTTGTTCCTAATCTTCAGTTTCGTAAAAAGCTGTAGTTTGAAACGTGGAATGGACAAGATAGGAATGGAACATTGGGGCATGGAAACTGTGTCCCTGAGTAGTTCGGTCCAACTTTATTTTAGATCTTCAGAAAATAAAGATAATGCTTTTGTGCTTGGCAAACAGTAGCCTCCAGGCAGTGAGAATTGCACAGTGAAACAAACAACAGGGGAAGCCTACTGCTCAGCTGGGGGTCTGCTTCTCCCTCTGACCCTCTTCTCTCTGGTGCTGTCTCTTATTCTCTCTCAAATAAATAAATAAAATCTTTTAAAAACAACAACAACAACAACAAGGGAAGCCTAGATTAAGCTGTGGGAAGACCCAAGCGGAGTCGATCTAACATATTTTCCATATGTAGATGCTGCTTGAGTGCAGAAACAGAGCGTTGCAGAGGACGGGGGGGGGGGAGCATATCTGCTAAGAGCGATTTTCTTTAGCCCACTTGCCGCTAGGAGCCAGCCCCTCCCTCGTGACACCCATGAATTGCTGCGCATTCCACAGGCACCCCGCTAACAGAAGCTTCTGCCTGGGGCAAACTTAACTCTGAATTTTCCCTACCAAATATAGACTAATATCAAACAATGTTGCAAATTCTTACTTATTCCCAAATTGGACAGTTGCAACGTCCAGAGTTCTGTCAACATTCGTGTTGTAGTTCTATGAGAATTGAGGGTGGTTAAGTAAAGCAGAAAACCGGGCGTTTTTCTTTTTAAGAACCTCCGCAGTTTCTGAGTACAGTTCAGTGCACTCTATTCTTATCCATCCCTCCGGTGCCACACCTGCCTGACTCTGTGGCTCTGTCTGCGGTGCTGGCCTTCGCCGTTTCTCTGTCACCTCCCAGGGTCCACAAGCAGAAAGCCCCCAGTTGGCGCTGGGGTTACCGGGTGCGGTGTGTCCGTAAAGGGCTCAGCATCTTGGCCAGATTCTCATGTGTGTTTGTCTCAGCTGGGCTTCTGCTGAAATACCGATTCTGTTTCGATAGATCTGGAATGGGCCGGGATTCTGCATTTTCCACAAGGGGGTGCCGATGCTGCCTGCTGTGGACCCCACTTGGAGCAGTGTGGTCCCACAGCTCTGCTGGAGTACATCTTTCTACTGGGAAACCGGCACGAAGCCCGTGAGGCTTCCATTGTGTATATTTTCTTCATAAATGCTCTGCACACTGTTGATCTTGCTAACAGCTCTGGTCTGACCCCTTCTCCTTCTAGGACTGCCTCAAAGCCTGCCAGGAGCAGATTGAGGTGGTGCTGCTCAACAGCCTGCAGCAGTTCCGTCAGGACCAGGGGGACGGGTCCAAGTCGGAGGATGAACTGGACCAGGCCAGCACCCCTACGGACGTGCGGGATATTGACCTGTGAGGACGAAGTCGGGCCGAATGGGAGAGACGCGTTCACATCTGCTCTCTCCTTCTCTCTGGTTGTGTTTTGTTCTTTATGTTTTAGGATGAAACTTTAAAAGCAACAACAAAAAAAAATCTGCCCCCACCTAGATCATATTGAAAGATCTTTTAGAAGTGAGAGAAAAAGGTCCTATAAAAACGGAATAACTAAAAGCATTTGGTGCCTATTTGAAGTACAACAGAAGGGAATCCCTTGTATATGCGAACAGTTATTGTTTGATTATGTTAAAAGTAATAGTAAAATGCTTACAGAAAAACCTGCAGAGTAGCTAGAGAAAATGTACGCCTGCAAATACGGGAACAAATTAGAGGAGGCTTTTTTTTTTTTTTCATGTTATGAACTAGCATGTACACACCCCTTGTAGGATAATTTCAAGGAACTTGCGTAAGCCATTTATGGCATGATTAGATTGCAAAGCAATGAACTCAAGAAAGAATTAGAAATAAGGGACACGATGGGGAGGGAGTACAAAACAATCTCTCAACCTGATTGAACCATTTTGGATGTAGAAGCACCTTTGTTCTCGACCACCTGTTTGTTACTAAGTCCGGAGCATAGCTGAATCTCTAGTTATGATCTCTTGCTGTCTACAGTAGCTGCTACCTAAAAGAGATGTTGTATTTTGCCACTTGGACACAGGTGATTGGATTCTGGGTTTCATGTGCTTGTGACATCTTGCTTCTTCTTCCAAACATGGTTCATTGCAGACACCACCATATTTTTATCAAAAGGGGCAATCTCGCTTTGGGCCATAACCAAAACTCATATGAAATGGAGGCAGATGGAGACCAAGGGTGGGATCTGGAATGGAATATTTTCTCTTAATGTATTCAAGAGGGTAATGTGACCTTGGCATCCTTTATTAAAAAACTGATTTTTGGTGCTGATTGGCATGTCTGGTCCACAGTTTAGCATTGTTATAAACCATTCCATTCGAAAAGCACTTTGAAAACTTGTTCCCGAGGGATAGATGGGATGGTTTATGCAAGTCATGCTGAATAGACTCCTCCCTGCTTCTCCTGTGCTCCTCCCCGCCTGCCCCAAGTCGGGGGACTATTCACTTCTGGTATCTGACATTCTCTGGTACACAGTTCTGGTATCCCTACCGGGACTCAAGAGACACCCCTTTCCACCAACATTCCCATCACAACATTCCTCCAAAAAGCCTACAAACAAAGATCTGTTACCGTTTTGGTGGCAAAGAAGGATCTTAATTCCCACCTATATGCTTCTCCTCTGGACATGGAAAGAAAAGTTACTGCTGGTGCAGACAGACAGCTGAATATCAGAGTGTGGCATTTTGTTCCCTTTTCCGTTTTTTCGTTAATTTCATTGCAAAGTTGTATTCAGCGTACTTGAATTTTTTTCCTCTCCACTTCTTAGAGGCATTCAGTTAGCGAAGAGGTTGGAGCAACAACTTTTTTTTTTTTTTTTGCACAATTATAATTGACAGGTAATGAAGCTATTAAAATATTTGCCTTTTTAAGTTAGAAAGAAAAAATCAGAACAGGGCTGCTTTGAAGAATTATTTTATACACAGATTCTGCCTTGTTTCGTAGTATGAGGGTTGAAGATGGAGAAAAATCTAAGGGTCTCTTATTTTTCAGTTTATTGTGTTCAGTTTTTTATGATTATTTTTTTTTGCGCTGCTAAGAAGCTAAGATCATTCATCCTTATTCACATTAACAGTACCTAGCTGTAATGTTTCACAGAGTGTGCTGCTATTTTATAAACATTTTTATAATATATTATTTTACTGCTTAAATTCCAAGTCCTGAAGTAGGTGGTCAAGATAGGAGTTCTTCGTACTGGAAAAGCCCTTCCATAGTTTTTCTTCTGGTAGCGTATTCATGGTTTTTTTGTTTTTGTTTTGTTTTTTGTTTTTTCCTCTTGGTTTTCTCTCTCTCTCTCTCTTATCACATTCTTCAAAGACAGAGCATTCTTTACCTCAGGTTTACTGGACAAAATCAATAGCTACAAAAGATTCACATTTTTGTTTTCATAATACCTCACAACCGCATAGTTTCTGCTTGGGAGCCGTTAGTGCAGGGAAAGGAGAAGTCGGCGAGGAGGCTGCAAGCCCCTCTCAGGTGGAGGGTGGGGTGGATTTGGCCCTTGGGTCTGACACCCAGGGACCTTTTCAGTCATGAAGGTCATTAGGCTTCCATTTTGACTCCGGTATCCTCATCATGATGGAAAAAATACAATTGAACCAAGGGATTTCCCCTCCCCCCACCCCCCAGGGCAGATGTTCAGCACAAACATTTATGCAGTGAACTAGGAAGTCATAATTTGCACTTAGGGACCAGGTATCAGGAGACAGATTGAAAAGAATTCCAGCAGGCTATTTGGAGATCCTCCTCTTGTGGCCCTTTCTTAAAGCAGCGCTTTCATCTGCTTCTCTCTCTTTCCCCTTCCCTGACATGGCTATCCCCAGTTTAGGATCATCTCAGAGGCTTTTCTAGGTCTGAATCTGTGGGCATATGACTCTGCCGCATGCGGGATCACAAGGGTGCCTCCTCCCACCTGTCTCGCACCGCGGCCGGCCAGCCCCTCTACTAAGTGGCACTCGGTGGTTTTCAGGTTTTAAATTGCATTGAATTGGCATGATGGGGCAAACAGGGCAGATGAGTATTGGAGTGGGAGTGGGAGGGAGGTGAAGAGGTTGCATCTCTGCAGAGATGCCATTCCGATGAGTCAGTCTCTCTTGAAGTATGTTTGGAAGGGTTCAGGATTTGGTGAGTTAGCACAACCCTAAAATTCTAGGGAGTTTCTGGTAGGACAGTGGGTGGTGAATTCTGAAGTTTTGGAGAGGAAAGCTGAGCAGCCAGTGTTTTGTCAAGAGCTCACTTTGCATAGGACGCTCTTTCAGGCCCTTGAGGAGTAACACGGAATGGAAGGAGGTGTGGTCCCTGAGTCCTTGGGAGTCTTGGAGCCTAACGAAAGCAAGGTACAAAGTCACTTAATGGTGACTGTCCCTAAGCTCAAACAGAACCAGACGAATAAGGAAGGGAACAGGCCTACAGGCTCTCCCTGCAGTCTGCAACTTCCCAGTTTTCCTGGAGCCCTGGGTGCCACCGGGGCCTTCTGCTCTTTTTCTCCTTCTTGTCCTCGGGGCCTGGTGTGATGGGAGGTGTGGTGTTGCTGATGGGAAGGTGCTAGGTTGTTTGGCTTTTCTGCCTACTCCCTCCTTAAACAAAAGAAGGAAGCTTGGATTTGTTAAAGGAGCTGATGCCCTCCCCTTAGATCTTGGTTTCTTTGGTAGGAGTTTTCGTGTGAGAGGGAGTTCAGCCCTCCCCCACAGATTTTTTTCTCCTTCTCACCTCCCACAAATGGGGTTCCAGACCTATTCTGGTCTTTTTCTACCTTGTTGTCTTTCTCTCTGTTCTTCCTCCTCTCTGTGTTTTGGTTTTTGGTTTTTTGGGTCATTGTTGTTAACTTTTTCTCCATCAGTGGGGGCTAAATTGTTCCCCTAAGCCTGCCAAATTTTATTCCTTCCCCTATTTTGGCCAAATCCCAGGGGGGAAAGTCCTAGTATGCCAAAAATATATGCTAAGCATAATTCAATTCCATGCAGGTTCCCACCAGCCAAGAAGCCTGCAGGTGGGAGCAGGGGACAGGTCCCTCCTTAGAATGTCTTCCCGTGTTGACAGGAGGGCTCCTCAGAGAAAGGGGCTTGTCTCAGAGGAGGCTTTATTCTGGAACTGCCCCAGAACCCCACTGAAGAGCTCACCATGTCTCAACAGCCAGATCCCCTTTGGTCTACGTGCTCTGTACAGGAGACTCTTGGTCTGCTGCTTTTCCCAGGCAGCCCGGGGCCAGAAGCAGCCCTTTGTCAGCAGGATGGGCTTCTCTTCAGAGGGGGTTGTAGCTTTCCTGTGGTCTGGCACCCTCCGGGCCTTTCCACACTGCCCCGAGGGAGCTCTAGGACGGAGGTGAAGAGCATGAGGCAGGACTGGATGACTTGCTCACAGAGGGTGGGGGAAGTTTCTCTCCATGGGCCACAGGGGCAGGGCTGGGAGAAGAAAGAGACTTGCACCTTATATCATGTAAATAATGATTTTCTAGTTCAAGAAGATAATATTGGTAGTGTGGGAATGGGAGGTAGGAACGGGGAGGAAGTCTGAGTAAGCCAGTTGGCTTCTAAGCCAAAAGGATTCCTCTTTGTTTATCTTTGAGACAGTCCAACCCTGAGAATAGCTTTAAAAGGGAAATTAGTGCTGAGACAGTAAAGTCCCCTTAAGCCAACAAACCGTAGCTATAGAATGAGCGCAGGCTTCTAGCGGTGTGGGCTCCGAGCAGTTTCGAAGAGCCACTCATGCTGTCGCCCATTTGTACAAAATAGGGCAGGAAGATTCAGGAGGATGTTTATGACTTTCTCATACCACGTGGCTTTTCATGATTCTGGATTCTAAACAACCCAGAACAGTCCTTTCAGCCAGAGCTATTCTACATTTGTGTCTCTCTGCTTTTAGACTTGGCTGGACTATCAGACCTGATTCTTGGCTCAGGTTTCAAGAAGCCATCAGCAAACGTACACATGCACGCTTGTCGCTGCAATGTTTATTCCTTTGCCTGCAGCCTACTTTGGGGAAAAAAAGTGCCTTACTGACTGTAGCCATTGCAGTATCCAGTGTATTTTGACAGGTGCCTGTCCTTAAAAAAAAAAAGTTTTCATTTTTTTTTTTTGATTGGTTTTTGTTTCGTACTGTTGGCCAGCTCTTAAGTCCCCAGCAAATCACTGGGCCATTGGATTTTTTCCATTATGTTCATTGCCCTTGTACCATGTACCTCAGATCTCTTTCTCTCTCAGTTACAGTTTCTCGTCTTGGACTTCTTTTATTATTATTATAATTTTTTTTTTGCTTTAAAATGAGTGTGATGCCATATCGAGTCAATGTTATTCTCTCACAATGTACTCTATAAGAGGTGTGGGTGTTTATTTGGTCGGGATGCTAGCAAGTGCTAAAGTAGCATGATCAGTATAAACAAAAGGTTTTTTGGAAGTATGGAAAAAATGTTTTATTGGTTATGATGGTGACATGGTATAGTCAGCTGCCTTTTAAGAGGTCCTGTCTGTTCAGTGTTAAGTGATTTTAAAAAATAATGGCCTGTGATTCTGACCAGCTTAAAGATGGATTTGCAAATGGTTTTGGATGCAATTAGGTTATGCTATTTGGACAATAAACTCACCTTGACCTAAAGCCTCTGGCCACTTTGACTTATTTATGGACCAGCAGCCCTCAGAATAGAACGCGTCTTTCTCCTGTCAGGACACTGTTGGCAACAATTGGTAGTGGCATAAAACACAAATCCTAACCTGAGAGGTACTCTATGTGTGTATCTGTGTATCTACAATACACGTAGTTGATGACTTTTTTCTCCCTTTGGGGTCCCCTGGGGAGCCGTCTCATAAACTAGAAGCTTCAGCCCACCTTCCTGAGGTGGGCAAGTCCCCGCTATGGCGACTGGGCTTCGTTCCTGATGATTGCCAGCTATTCACTCTTGTTGTGAGTATTTCCTCCCTTGGGAGGTGCCAGGGGCCCTGGGTGCCATCTCCAGACTTGGGGGGTCTCTGGAGAACTCCACCCCTGTAGGTGTCTTGGCTCCAGTCTGCCGCTCCTCGAGGCTCCCCGCCCCGATTCCCAACCCGGTCTATAAGTCTCCTGTGAGGACTGGGCCATAAGTACACTTGGGGGAGGGGTGGTGAGGCGGAGCCTAGGAAGGGGGTGGGAGAGTCCACACTTAAATGAGTTGGCAGGCCCTGGTCCTAGCTGCTCCTCAGACCAACCTCTTTCACAAAAGCAATGGGTAATGCAAAGGGCAATGGCTTCATAGCCATTTTGATGTTGCTATAAACACTCGTGCTCTCTGTAGTTCCCTGTATCTCTCAAAGCCACTGGAGGCTGTTTCCCAGTTTAATGCTGTCCTGAGCTGCAACGGGAAGATTAATACTGGTCATTGGGAAAATCCAGATATCCTGAACTAACCCCCCTTAACAGGATTTCTAATCTTACAAGGATCCTAGAAATTTCCCTTTGTCTCCATCCCCCACTGACAGTCACCATTCTTGGAGACAAGCAGGGATAGCTTTTTTTCTTGGTTCTCTGCCTAGTGGAGTCTGCAAGTCCTCTTGGGAGTTTCCAAGGGCCCCGGTTGCCTCTCTTAACCATCCTTGGAATTCTCTTCTGTACGACCTGTTGTACAGCCGGGTCCCTGCCCTCCCTCCCCCAACCGTTTGCCCTGCAGCATCGGTGTCTATCTGTTACTAACACTACAACACCACTCCTTCTTCCAGATGCCATCAGGAACACCGCGGGCTTCTCCCATTCAGAACTGCAGATGTTTAGGGGTGGGAAGGGAGCAGACGCTCCATTCCGTACAGCTGGCTAGTGATATTCTTTCAGAGCCGTCTCATCCTACACTTGGAAAATCTCAAACCTGAGACAAAAGTGCCCTTTTCTGGAGGTGGAAGTTAGCGATGGAGTGAAGAACTAGAAATCCCAGGTCTTTTGTGCTCTACTGACTACTTTTGTATTTCTTACATGGCTTTCCAAAGATCTAGAACTGTTATGCAGTACACAGATGTAACACCAAAATAAAATGTTCCAGTTGGCTTCGTGATACTCTCAGCACACTGCCATGAAGCGAGTATTCAAAACTGAATATTGTCCCAGATTTTTTTCTCCCCTGCTCTTATAGCAATAACGACACCAAAAGTGCTGGTGACTGTGGATGTGAAGGTTCAGCCTATCAGAGCTGAGCATCCACAGCCAACACCCTTGTGTGCAGGGTCTATGCTGGGCTTCAAGGAAAAGCTGAGAAGACAAAACCTACGCCCCGTGGTTAAGGAGCTTTCAGTGGGGGAAACAAAACACATAGCCTACAAGATTGCATGGAGCTCTAACAGCACATGCAATGCCTATGGAGTAAATTGATACCCAAGGGTGGGAGGGGACACTTTCTGAGGAGACAGTGGACAGGTTTCCTCAAGCAAATGCGTTTTAGGAAAACCCTTTTGGTAAGGTGCTGCTAGCACAGTTTGGAAACTCTATGGTAGAAACAGTTTGACCTTTTCCAAAAATAAAGGGATGGGAAGTGAATGTGTAATGCAAATTAAAAATGAAGGGAAAATATTCAAATAGCTTGAAGAACACATATGATATAATGAATCTGAAATGCTGTAAGCACAGACCTTATCATCACGAAACAGGATGAACTCAGCCACAAACACTAATTTGGGATTCCCACCTACCTAATTTCTCTTAGGCTCAAATAACTAAGGCTGGCACTTTCGAGATGATGACTGGTGGCTTCCACGCTCTGGGCTCTGGGGGCCTCCCCCGCACGTAAGAGGGGGGAGTCTATCAGCTCTGACCGCAAGCTCAATCAAGCAGCACTGGGTGGCCCGAGAAGACAGCAAGACAGCTCTTCTGTCCCCTCTGACCCCACCTCAGTTTCCCACTGGAGCCTTGAGTTTCTGCTTCATCCAAAACATGGCTTGCATTTCATTCGTGGTGATTTGCTTTGGATCTGGCTTTTACTTGTCACCGCCAGCCCTGACTACCCTCTGGCCTTCCTAGGAGTCAACATGAAGGGCTAAACCTGAGGTGCTTCCTGAGAAGTCCACTAGGTGGCGCCAACACTACAGACAGGAACAACTTCCCAAAAGACCCTTTTGCAGCCCGGTGTAGGATGACTGCCCAGAAGGAACTCCGCTCTCTGGCCACCAGAGGGACCAGCAGTTTCCTCACCCGCTTCTCTCTATTATTACTACATTCTGACTCCATCTGGGAGAGGCTGATGCGATTGACTTCTGATTCTGCTCAGGGATTGGCAAACTGGCGGCCTGCAGAGACATACTTAATATTTAGTTGGACTCCCACCAGGATTTAAATTGCCTTGGACTTACTTGCCAATGTAAGACAAGAGCTTTCACATAAAAGCTGGGATTTTAACTACTCTTGGAAAATCCACGTCCCGGCAACAACCAGCCTGAGGGGCAGTCGGGGATGCAGCTGAGGATGGTCTGACCCCTTCTCTGCCCCCTAGCACCCACTGAACCTGATTCACTCCTTGATGCCACCTGCATCACCTACTGCATGTCACCTAATGCATTTGCAGCTCGGCTTCAAAAATGTGTCTGCCTTACCTGTCTGCTATGAGGTAGGATCCCTGTACGCCTCAGGTGGAGCAGAACAGGCCTGTGATTCTCGCTCCGCTTTTCTGCCCCAAATAAAGACGTCTGCTCCTCATGAGACTCCATAATCCCCTTTCTCTCTTTAGGGGTTTTAGTTATCAGATACCTGGGGGCTGAGCCAGATTTTTGAAGTTCCTTCGAGACCCCAGTGCTCAGTCCACACTGAGGTCTGCAGGTGGGCCACGGGACTAGGTTCAAGATCGGCTTTCTCTCTGTTTTTTTGTAGCCACTTTTCGTTCTCGTGCCTCGGTGACCCCAAGAGAAGATGCACCTGTAAGACTTGAGATCTGTTGAAAAAGTACAAATCCCATGGCAGTTTCAGTGATCCCGTCCATCAAAATGACACGCAGGGCTCCTGAGCGCTGTTCATTCCTCCGATAGACTGTCTAGGGCTGGTCAGATGCCAGGCATTCTGCACCAAACACCTCATTCAACAAGTGTTTCTTCAGCACTTTGATTGACGTCCCTGCCCTGCTTGATCTCAGTGGCTAATGGCAGAAACAGACAAGTTACGAGGCGCCTGCTACTGAGTGTGGTGGCAAAGAGCACAGTGCTCTCCCGGGCTGCCTGCGCTGGAATCCCCGTCGGTCTACCCACTAGCTTTGTGGCCTTGGGCACGGCACTTCTCCCCTCAGTGAGCCAGTTCCCTCATCTGCGAAATGGGGTGGAATAATAGAAATACCTCCTGAGTTCATTCATTTGAGTACTTCCCCGTGCCTGGCACACAGCCAGAGCTGGATGAATGGTAGCAGTCCTCAGGCGAACGTTGCATGTGAGACAGGCACCTAATTCAGTCTTTTTTAAAAATTAATGTCACCGACAGGTACCAATTATTTAGCTACTCAACCCAGCCAACTTGGGCACTGAGATAAGGGATCATTGGCAGCTAAGTGCATTTTGTGGTTCTATTTATTTTTATTTTTTTTAAACTTTAAATCATATTGTTTTTTTATTTTACTTTTTTATTTTATTATGTTATGTTAATCACCATACATTACATCATTAGTGTTTGATGTGGTGTTCCACGATTCATTGTTTGCATATAACACCCAGTGCTCCATTCAATACGTGCCCTCCTCAATACCCATCACCAGGCTAGCCCATCCCCCCACCCGCCTCCCCTCTAGAACCCTCAGTTTGTTTCTCAGAGTCCATAGTCTCTTAATGGTTCATCTCTCCCTCCGATTCCACCCCCCTCACTTTTCCCTTCCTACTATCTTCTTTTTTTTTTTTTTTTTTAACATATAACGTATTATTTGTTTCAGAGGTACAGGTCTGTGATTCATCAGTCTTACACAATTCACAGTGCTCACCATAGCACATACCCTCCCCATTGTCTATCACCCAGCCACCCTATCCCTCCCACTCCCCACCACTCCAGCAACCCTCAGTTTGTTTCCTGAGATTAAGAATTCCTCCTATCAGTGAGGTCATATGATACATGTCCTTCTCTGACTGACTTATTTCGCTCAGCATAATACCCTCCAGTTCCAAGCACGTCCCTGCAAATGGCAGGATTTCATTCCTTTGGTTGGCTGCATAACATTCCATTGTATATATATACCACATCTTCTTTATCCATTCATCTGTCGATGGACATCTTGGCTCTTTCCATAGTTTGGCTATTGTGGACATTGTTGCTATAAACATCGGGGTGCACATACCCCTTTGGATCACTACATTTGTATTTTTGATGTAAATACCCAGTAGTGCAATTGCTGGGTCGTAGGGCAGCTCTATTTTCAACTTTTTTTTTTTTTTAAATTTTATTATGTTATGTTAGTCACCATACAATACATCATTGGTTTTTGATGTGGTGATCCACGATCCATTGTTTTCATATAACACCCAGTGCTCCATGCAGTACGTGCCCTCCTTAATACCCATCACCGGGCTAACCCATCCCCCCACCCCCCTCCCCTCTAAAACCCTCAGATTGTTTCTCAGAGTCCATAGTCTCTCATGGTTCATCTCTCCCTCCACTTCCTCCCCCCCCATTTTTCCCTTCCTTTTCCTAATATCCTCCATGCTATTCCTTATGTTCCACAAATAAGTGAAACCATATGATAATTGACTTTCTCTGCTTGACTTATTTCACTTAGCATAATCTCCTCCAGTCCCATCCATGTTGATGTAAAAGTTGGGTATTCATCTTTTCTGATGGCTCAGTAATATTCCATTGTATATATAGACCACATCTTCTTTATCCATTCATCTGTTGAAGGGTATCTTGGCTCTTTCCACAGTTTGGCTATTGCGGACATTGCTGCTATGAACAATTGGGTGCATATGGCCCTTCTTTTCACTACATCCGTGTCTTTGGGGTAAATACCCAGGAGTGCAATTGCTGGGTCATAGGGTAGCTCTATTTGTAAATTTTTGAGGAACCTCCACACTGTTTTTCAAAGTGGCTGTACCTACCTCCATTCCCACCAACAGTGTAAGAGGGTTCCCCTTTCTCCACAACCTCTCCAACATTTGTTGTTTCTTTCCCTGTCCATTTTTGCCATTCTAACTGGTGTAAGGTGGTCTCTCAGTGTGGTTTTGATTTGGATTTCCCTGATGGCTAATGATGATGAACATTTTTTCATGTGTCTGTTAGCCATTTGTATGTCTTCTTCAGAGAAGTGTCTTTTCATATCTTCTGCCCACTTTTTGACTTGATTATTTGTTTTTTGGGTGTTGAGTTTGAGAAGTTCTTTATAGATCCTGGATACCAGCCCTTTATCTGTAGTGTCATTTGCAAATATCTTCTCCCATTCTGTGGGTTGCCTCTTTGTTTTGTTGACTATTTTCCTTTGCTGTGCAGAAGCTTTTTATCTTGATGAAGTCCCAAAAGTTCATTTTTGCTTTTGTTTCACTAGCTTTTGGAGATGTATCTTGAAAGAAGTTGCTGTGGGCGATGTCAAAGAGGTTACTGCCTAGGGCGCCTGGGTGGCTCAGTTGGTTAAGCGACTGCCTTCGGCTCAGGTCATGATCCTGGAGTCCCGGGACCGAGTCCCACATCAGGCTCCCTGCTCTGCAGGGAGCCTGCTTCTCCCTCTGACCCTCCCCCCTCTCATGTGCTCTCTCTCTCTCATTCTCTCTGTCTCAAATAAATAAATAAAAATCTTTAAAAAAAAAAAAAAAGAGGTTACTGCCTATGTCCTCCTCTAGGATTTTGATGGATTCCTGTCTCACACTGAGGTCTTTCATCCACTTTGAGTTTATCTTTGTGAACGGTGTTAGAGAATGGTTGAGTTTCATTCTTCTGCATGTGGCTGTCCAATTTTCCCAGCACCATTTATTGAAGAGACTGTCTTTTTTCCATTGCATATTTTTTCCTGCTTTGTCAAAGATTATTTGACCATAGAGTTGAGGGTCCATATCTGGGTTCTCTATTCTGTTCCATTGGTCTATATGTCTGTTTTTGTGCCAGTACCATGCTGTCTTGGTGATCACAGCTTTGTAATATAGCTTGAAATCGGGCAACGTGATGCCCCCAGCTTTGTTTTTCTTTTTCAACATTTCCTTGGCAATTCGGGGTCTTTTCTGATTTAATACAAATTTTAGGATTGTTTGTTCCAGCACTTTGAAAAATGTCATTGGAATTTTGATCGGGGTGGCGTTGAAGGTATAGATTGCTCTGGGTAGCATAGACATTTTAACAATGTTTCTCCTTCCGATCCATGAGCGTGGAATATTTTTACATCTTTTTGTGTCTTCTTCAATTTCTTTCATGAACGTTCTGTAGTTCCTAGAGTATAGATCCTTTACCTCTTTGGTTAGGTTTATTCCGAGGTATCTTATGGTTTTTGGTGCTATTGTATATGGAATCGTTTCTCTAATTTCTCTTTCTACAGTTGTGTTGTTAGTGTATAAGAAAGCAAGTGATTTCTGTGCATTGATTTTGTATCCTGCCACATTACTGAATTGCTGTATGAGTTCTAGTAATTTGGGGGTGGAGTCTTTTGGGTTTTCCACATAAAGTATCATGTCGTCTGCGAAAAGAGAGAGTTTGACTTCTTTGCCAATTTGAATACCTTTTATTTATTTTTGTTGTCTGATTGCTGTTGTTAGGACTTCTAGTACTATGTTGAACAATAGTGGCAAGAGTGGGCATCCTTGACGTGTTCCTGATCTTAAGGGAAAAGCTCTCAGATTTTCCCCATTGAGGATGATATTCGCTGTGGGTTTTTCATAGATGGATTTTATGAACTCGAGGAATGTTCCCTCTATCTCTATACTCTGGAGAGTTTTAATCAGGAAAGGATGTTGTATTTTGTCAAATGCTTTTTCTGCATCAATTGAGAGGACCATATGGTTCTTCTCCCTCCTCTTATTAATGTGTTCCATCACATTGATTGATTTGCAAATGTTGAGCCACCCTTGCATCCCAGGGAGAAATCCCACTTGGTCGTGGTGGATGATCCTTTTAATGTATTGTTGGATCCTGTTAGCTAGGATTTTGTTGAGGATTTTGGAATCCATATTCATCAGGGATATCGGTCTGAAATTCTCCTTTTTGATGGGGTCTTTGCCTGGTTTGGGGATTAAGGTAATGCTGGCCTCATAAAATGAGTCTGGAAGCTTTCCTTCTGTTTCTATTTTTTGAAAGAGCTTCAGGGGAATAGGTATTATTTCTTCTTTGAATGTTTGGTAGAATTCCCCAGGGAATCCAACAGGCCCTGGACTCTGTTTTTTGGGAGGTTTTTGATCACTGCTTCAATCTTGTTACTGGTTATCGGCCTATTCAGGTTGTCAATTTCTTCCTATTTCGGTCTTGGCACCTTATAGGTTTCCAGGAAGGCCTCCATTTCATCCAGATTTCTCAGTTTATTGGCATATAGTTGTTGATAATAATTTCTAATAATTGTTTCTATTTCCTTGGTGTTAGTCGTGATCTCTCCCCTTTCGTTCATAATTTTATTGATTTGGGTCCTTTCTCTTTTCTTTTGGATAAGTCTGGCCAGTGGTTTATCGATCTTATTAATTCTTTCAAAGAACCAGCTTCTAGTTTCGTTGATCTGATCTACTGTGTTTCTGGTTTCTAATTCATTGATTTCTGCTCTAATTTTAATTATTTCTCTTCTAATGCGTGGCTTAGGCATCGTTTGTTGCTTTTTCTCTAGTTCTTTATGGTGTAGAATTAGTTGGTGAATTCGGGATTTTTCTATTTTTTTGAGTGAGGCTTGGATGGCTATGTATTTCCCCCTTAGGACCGCCTTTGCAGTATCCCATAGGTTTTGGACCAATGTGTTTTCATTCTCATTGATTTCCATGAATTGTTTAAGTTCTTCTTTGGTTTCTTGGTTGACCCAAACATTCTTGAACAGAGTGGGCTTTAGCTTCCACGTGTTTGAATTTCTGACAAATTTTTTCTTGTGATTGAGTTCCAGTTTTAGAGCATTGTGGTCTGAGAATATGCAGGGAATAATCTCAATCTTTTGGTATCGGTTGAGACCTGATTTGTGACCCAGTATATGGTCTATTCTGGAGAAAGTTCCACGTGAGCTCGAGAAGAATGAGTATTCTGTTGTTTTAGGGTGGAATGTTCTTTAAATATCTATGAGGTCCATCTGGTCCAATGTATCATTCAAAGGTCTTGTTTTCTTGTTGATTTTCTGCTTAGATGATCTGTCCATTGCTGAGAGTGGAGTTTTGAGGTCTCCTACAATTAACGTATTGTTATCAATATGACTATTTTGGTTAACAGTTGGCTTATGTAGATGGCTGCTCCCATGTTGGGGGCATAGATATTTACAATTGTTAGATCTTCTTGTCGGATAGACCCTTTAAGAATGATATAGTGTCCTTCTGTGTCTCTTATTACAGACTTTAGTTTAAAATCTAATTTGTCTGATATAAGAATTGCTACCCCAGCTTTCTTTTGAGGTCTGCTGGCATGGAAGATGGATCTCCATCCCTTCACTTTCAGTCTGGATGCATCTTTAGGTTCAAAATGAGTCTCTTGTAGACAGCATATGGATGGGTCCTGTCTTTTTATCCAATCTGCAACCCTGTGCCATTTTATGGGAGCATTTAGGCCATTCACGTTGAGAGTGATTATTGAAAGATATGAATTAATTGTCATCATGTTGCCTGTGAAGACCTTGTTTTTATAGATTGTCCCTGTAAATTTCTGTTTATATCACTCTTGGGGTCTTTCTCCTTTTATAGAACCCCCCTTAATATTTCTTGCAGGGCTGCCTTAGTGGTCATATATTCTTTCAGTTTCTGCCAGTCGTGGAAGCTCTGCATCTCTCCATCCATTCTAAATGAAAGCCTTGCCAGATAAAGTATTCTTGGCTGCATGTTCTTCTCATTTAGTACCCTGAATATGTCTTGCCATATTCTTTCTGGCGAGCCAGGTTTCTGTGGATAGGTCTGATGTTATTCTGATGTTCCTCCCTCTGTATGTAAGGAATCTCTTCCCCCTAACTGCCCTTAAGATGGTTTCCTTGGTTCTAAGATTTGCAAGTTTTACTATTACATGCCGGGGTGTTGCCCTGTTTTCCTTGATCTTAGGAGGGGTCCTCTCTGCCTCTAGGACTCAAATGTTTGTTTCATTCCCCAGATTAGGGAAGTTCTCAGCTACAATTTGCTCAAATACATCTTCTAGTCCTCTCTCTCTCTCTCCACTCCCTCCGGGATTCCAATTATTGGAATGCTTCATGGTGTCACTTATTTCTCTGATTCTATTTTCATGGATTCTGAGTTGTTTTTCCTGGGCCTCCTCTTTTCCCTTTTTATCTATTATATTGTCTTCCAGGTCGCTTATTCACTCTTCTGCCTCAGTTACCCTAGCTGTTAGATTATCTAGATTGGATTGGATCCCATTGATAGCATTTTTAAGTTCTGCCAATTCACCTTTTATTTCTGCCCTTAGAGACTCTATGTTGCCATTAATTGATTTCTCCGTTCTAGCCATTGTCTTCACAATTGCTAGCCTGAATTCCCTCTCCGACATCTTGGTTATATCTGCACCATTTGTAAATCTGCAGCAGAAGTCATAATCTCTGAGTCTTTTCTGTTTTGGGGGCTCCTCCTCCTAGTCATTCTGTTGATGGGTGTTTGAGGGAATGTATAGAGTCCAAATTATTGACCAGAACCCAAGCAAGATGCACCTGTTTTCTTGGGACCTTAGGGTTGCTGGCCTCTTGTTTTCCCAGCCTGTCTTCTGCAGGAGGGGCCTGCTGCGCTGTTACTCAGGCAACCCTGTTTGGGCAGTGTTGCCCTGCCCCCCTGTGGCGGGGGATGGGCTCAGTGGGAATCAGTTTTTGGGGCTTTTGTTCTCTGGCGCCTTTCCCTGGTGGCTTTCCGTGTCTCTTCCGCGAATCAGAGCAGAAGAGACCATTTCCAACCCTCTGCCTCAGAGCAGAGAGACTGCAGTCTGTTCTTCAGTGAGCTCTCCAGGCCACACCATCTCCGTTTCTGTCCGTACTGCTATAATTTTTTTTTTTAAAGATTATTTATTTATTTATTTGAGAGAGAGAGAAAGCACATGAGAGGGGGGAGGGTCAGAGGGAGAAGCAGACTCCCCGCCAAGCAGGGAGCCCGATGCGGGACTTGATCCCGGGACTCCAGGATCATGACCTGGGCTGAAGGCAGTGGCTTAACCAACTGAGCCACCCAGGCGCCCATCTGTCCGTACTGCTATAAACTGCAGCGTCCTGGGTTGTGTGCCCCTCTGCAGTGCTCCCAGTCCTGCCTCCAGGTCGGGGCATGTCTCTGCCCTTTGTGCTTCTAAAACCGCGAGCCAATCCCAGTTTGCGTGCGCAGGACTCCTCTGCTCCGTTTCTCGCCCCGGGGACTGCCTTAAAGTCCTTTCCCCGCCACTACCGGTCTGTGAGTCTGTGCACGTCCGCAGCGCGCAAGGCTGTCACTCGCTGGAGGTCTAGGATCCCCATGGCCAGGCACCCGCCCGCTGCCATTTATCCTCCGATATCTGCCCGCAGAATCACGGCTCCCTGATTCGTACCTCAAAACCAACTGCCTGCGATATTCTGTTTGTAGAGATCCAGATCTTCTTACATCTCGGGCTGGTTTCGTGGGTGCACAGAGTGGTCTGGCAGATATCCAGCTCAATTCCGGGGACCAGTTGAAATAGGGTCCCCTACTCCTCTGCCATCTCCCCCCCCATTTTCAACTTTTTGAGGAACCTCCATACTGTTTTCCAGAGTGGCTGCACAAGCTTGCATTCCCACCAACAGTGTAGGAGGGTTCCCCTTTCTCCGCATCCCCGCCAACATCTGTCGTTTCCTGACTTGTTAATTTTAGCCATTCTGAATGGTGTGAGGTGGTATCTCATTGAGGTTTTGATTTGGATTTCCCTGATGCCAAGCAATGTTGAGCACATTTTCATGTGTCTGCTGGCCATTTGGATGTCTTCTTTGGAAAAATGTCTGTGCATGTCTTCTGCCCATTTCTTGATTGGATCATTTGTTCTTTGGGTGTTGAGTTTGATAAGTTCTTTATAGATTTTGGATACTAGCCCTTTATCTAATATGTCATTTGCAAATATCTTCTCCCATTCTGTCGGTTGTCTTTTGGTTTTGTTGACTGTTTCTTTTGCCGTGCAAAAGCTTTTTATTTTGATGAAGTCCCAATAGTTCATTTTTGCTCTTGCTTCCCTTGCCTTTGGCGATGTTTCTAGGAAGAAGTTGCTGCAGCTGAGGTCGAAGAAGTTGCTGCCTGTGTTCTCCTTTAGGATTTTGATGGACTCCTGTCTCACATTTAGGTCTTTCAACCATTTTGACTCTATTTGTGTGTGTGGTGTAAGGCAATGGTCCAGTTTCATTCTTCTGCATGTGGCTGTCCAATTTTCCCAACACCATTTGTTGAAGAGACTGTCTTTTTTCCATTGGACATTCTTTCCTGCTTTGTTGAAGATGAGTTGACCATAGAGTTGAGGGTCCATTTCTGGGCTCTCTATTCTGTTCCATTGATCGATGTGTCTGTTTTTGTGCCAGTACCATACTGTCTTGATGATGACAGCTTTATAACAGAGCTTGAAGTCTGGAATTGTGATGCCACCAGCTTTGCTTTTCTTTTTCAACATTCCTCTGGCTATGCGGGGTCTTTCTGGTTCCATACAAATTTTAGGATTATTTATTCCATTTCTTTGAAAAAAGTGGATGGTATTTTGATAGGGATTGCATTGAAAGTGTAGATTGCTCTAAGTAGCATTGACATCTTCACAATATTTGTTCTTCCAATCCATGAGCATGGAATGTTTCTCCATTTCTTTGTGTCTTCCTCAATTTCTTTCATGAGTATTTTATAGTTTTCTGAGTACAGATCCTTTGCCTCTTTGGTTAGATTTATTCCTAGGTATCTTATGGTTTTGGGTGCCATTGTAAATGGGATCAACTCCTTAATTTCTCTTTCTTCTGTCTTGTTGTTGGTGTATAGGAATGCCACTGATTTCTGTGCATTGATTTTATATCCTGCCACTTGACTGAATTCCTGTATGAGTTCTAGCAGTTTTGGGGTGGAGCCTTTTGGGTTTTCCACATAAAGTATCATACCATTTGCAAAGACTGAGAGTTTGATGTCTTCTTTGCCGATTCGGATGCCTTTTATTTCTTTGTGTTGTCTGATTGCTGTGGCTAGGACTTCTAATACTATGTTGAATAGCAGTGGTGATAGTGGACATCCCTGCCGTGTTCCTGACCTTAGGGGGAAAGCTCTCAGGTTTTCCCCATTGAGAATGATATTTGCTGTAGGTTTTTCATAGATGGCTTTTATGATATTGAGGTATGTACCCTCTATGCCTATACTCTGAAGAGTTTTGATCCAGAAAGGATGCTGTAATTTGTCAAATGCTTTTTCTGCATCTATTGAGAGGATGATATGGTTCTTGTTCTTTCTTTTATTGATGTATTATATCACATTGATTGATTTGCAGATGTTGAACCAACCTTGCAGCCCAGGGATAAATCCCACCTGGTCATGGTGAATAATCCTTTTAATGTACTGTTGGATCCTATTGGCTAGTATTTTGGTGAGAATTTTTGCATCCATGTTCATCAGGGATATTGGTCTGTAATTCTCCTTTTTGATGGGGTCTTTGTCTGGTTTGGGGATCAAGGTAATGGTGGCCTCATAAAACAAGTTTGGAAGTTGTCCCTCCATTTCTATTTTTTGGAACAGTTTCAGAAGAATAGGTATTAATTCTTCTTGAAATGTCTGGTAGAATTCCCCTGGGAAGCCATCTGGCCCTGGGCTCTTGTTTTTTGGGAGATTTTTGATTACTGCTTTAATTTCCTTAGTGGTTATAGGTCTGTTCAGGTTTTCTATTTCTTCCTGGTTCAGTTTTGGTAGTTGATACCTCTCTAGGAATGCATCCATTTCTTCCAGATTATCTAATTTGCTGGCATAGAGTTGCTCATAATATGTTCTTATAATTGTTTGTATTTCTTTGGTGTTGGTTGTGATCTGTCCTCTTTCATTCATGATTTTATTTATTGGGGTCCTTTCTCTTTTCTTTTTGATAAGTCTGGCCAGGGGTTTATCAGTCTTCTTAATTCTTTCAAAGAACCAGCTCCTAGTTTCGTTGATCTGTTCTACTCTTCCTTTGGTTTCTATTTCATTGATTTCTGCTCTGCTCTTTATTATTTCTCTTCTCCTGCTGGGTTTAGGCTTTCTTTGCTGTTCTCTCTCCAGCTCCTTTAGGTGTAGGGTTAGGTTGTGTATTTGAGACCTTTCTTGTTTCTTGAGAAAGGCTTGTATTGCTCTATACTTTCCTCTTAGGACTGCCTTTGCTGCATCCCAAAGATTTTGAACAGTTGTGTTTTCATTTTCATTGGTTTCCATGAATTTTTTAAATTCTTCTTTAATTTCCTGGTTGACCCATTCATTCTTTAGTAGGATGCTCTTTAGCCTCCACGTACTTGAGTTATTTCCGACTTTCCTTTTGTGATTGTGCTGAAGTTTCAAAGCACTGTGGTCTGAAAAGATGCAGGGAATGATCCCAATCTTTTGGTACCGGTTGAGACCTGATTTGTGACCTAGGATGTGATCTATTCTGGAGAATGTTCCATGGGCACTAGAGAAGAATGTGTATTCTGTTGCTTTGGGATGGAATGTTCTGAATAGGTCTGTGAAGTCCATTTGGTCCAGTGTGTCATTTAAAGTCTTTATTTCCTTGTTGATCTTTTGCTTAGATGATCTGTCCATTTCAGTGAGGGGGGGTGTTAAAGTCCCCCACTATTATTGTATTGTCGATGTGTTTGCTTTTGTTATTAATTGGCTTATATAATTGGCTGCTCCCATGTTAGGGGCATAGATATTTACAATTGTTAGATCTTCTTGTTGGATAGACCCTTTAAGTAGGATATAGTGTCCTTCTTCATCTCTTATTATAGTCTTTGGTTTAAAATCTAATTAGTCTGATATAAGGATTGCCACCCTAGCTTTCTTTTGATGTCCATTAGCATGGTAAATGGTTTTCCACCCCCTCACTCTCAATCTGGGGGTGTCTTTGGGTCTAAAATGAGTCTCTTGCAGACAGCATATCAATGGGTCTTGGTTTTTTATCCAATCTGATACCCTGGGTCTTTTGATTGGGGCATTTAGTCCATTTACATTCAGGGTAATTATTGAAAGATATGAATTTAGTGCCATTGTATTGCCTGTAAGGTGACTGTTACTGTATATTGTCTGTGTTCCTTTCTGGTCTATGTTACTTTTAGGCTCTCTCTTTGCTTAGAGGACCCCTTTCAATATTTCTTGTAGGGCTAGTTTCGTGTTTGCATAGTCCTTTAGTTTTTGTTTGTCCTGGAAGCTTTTTATCTCTCCTTCTATTTTCAATGACAGCCTAGCTGGATATAGTATTCTTGGCTGCATATTTTTCTCATTTAGTGCTCTGAATATATCATGCCAGTCCTTTCTGGCCTGCCAGGTCTCTGTGGATAGGTCTGTTGCCAATCTAATGTTTCTACCATTGTAGGTTACAGATCTCTTCTCCCGAGCTGCTTTCAAGGTTTTCCCTTTTCCTCTGAGACTCGTAAGTTTTACTATTAGATATCGGGGTGTTGACCTATTTTTATTGATTTTGAGGGGGGTTCTCTGTGCCTCCTGGATTTTGATGCCTGTTTCCTTCCCCAAATTAAGGAAGTTCTCTGCTATAATTTGCTCCAATATACCTTCTGCCCCTCTCTCTCTTTCTTCTTCTTCTGGGATCCCAATTATTCTAATATTGTTTCATCTTATGGTATCACTTATCTCTCGAATTCTGCCCTCGTGATCCAGTAGTTGTTTATCTCTCTTTTTCTCAGCTTCTTTATTTTCCATCATTTGGTCTTCTAGATCACTAATTCTCTCTTCTGTCTCATTTATCCTAGCAGTTAGTGCCCCCATTTTTGATTGCACCTTATTAATAGCCTTTTTGATTTTGACTTGGTTAGATTTTAGTTCTTTTATTTCTCCAGAAAGGGTTTCTCTAATATCTTCCATGCTTTTTTCAAGCCCAGCTAGTATCTTTAAAATTGTCATTCTGAACTCTAGTTCCAACATCTTACTAATGTCCGTATTGAGTAGTTCCCTGGCAGTCAGTACTGCCTCTTGTTCTTTTTGTTGAGGTGATTTTTTCGTCTTGTCATTTTGTCCAGAGGACAATAGATGAATGAGAGAACAAAATGCTAACAGGGTAACAACAACCCCAGAAAAATATACGCTAAACAAATCAGAAGAGACCAGAAACCGGGGGAAAAGAAAGGGAAAGAAAGAAAAAGAAAAAAAAGAAAAAGATTTAAAAAAAAAGAATATGATCAAATATGATCAGGCTGGTGCATAGATCAGTGCCACAGACTAGATTTTGGGCGTATTTTGGTCTGTTAGAAGGAAGTGCCTCCCAAAATTTTAAAGAAAGAAAAACTTATATATGTACAAAAGTAAGGGTAAATACGATGAAGGGATGGAATATGACTGTAAAGATGAAAATTATAAAAGATTTTATAAAAGGAATTGATAAGAAGTTGGCTGAAAAAAGAAAGAAGAAGAATTAAAAAAAAAAAGGGAGAGAATGTGATCAGGCAGGAGACTAGAACAAAGCCATACACTAGAGATTTAGGGTATATTTTGGTCTGTTAGAAGAAACTGTATCCCAAAATTTTAAAGAGAGAACAACTTATATCTATACCAAAAATAAGGTTAACTACTATGAAGGGATAGAATATGACTCTAAAAATGAAAAATAAAAAAAGATTTTTAAAAAAGGGATTGATAAGATGTTGGTTGAAAAAGGGAAAAAGAAAAAAAAAAAAGAATAGAAAAAAAAAAGAAAATTAAAAAAATTAACTTTGACGGGGCGCCTGGGTGGCTCAGTTGGTTAAGCGACTGCCTTCGGCTCAGGTAATGATCCTGGAGTCCCGGGATTGAGTTCCGCATCGGGCTCCCTGCTCAGCAGGGAGTCTGCTTCTCCCTCTGACCCTCCCCCCTCTCATGCTCTCTCTCTATCTCATTCTCTCTCTCAAATAAATAAAATCTTAAAAAAAAAATTAACTTTGAAAGACTAAAGAATCATGGTAAAAAAGCCATGAATTCTATGTGCAGTATTCCCCTAGTGCTGGAGTTCTGCTGTTCTCATTGATTGGTAAACTCGGTCTTGGCTAGCTGTTCTTGCTGATCTTCTGGGGAAGGGGGCCTGTTGCCGTGGTTCTCAAATGTCTTTGCCAGAGGCGGAATTGCTCCGCCCTTGCTGGGGGCTAAGCTAAGGCATCTGCTTCGGTTTGCTCTCGGGAGCCTTTGTTCCCTGCAAGCTTTCCATGCAGCTTTGGAGGCCGAGAGTGAAAATGGCGGCCTCCCAATCTCCGCCCTGGAGGAGCCAAGAACTCGGGACCCCACTCCTCAGTGCGCCCCCAGAGAAAACAGTCTGTCACTCCCGTGTCTCTGGCCGCACTCTGTGCTCACCCGGCCTGTGACCGAGCATTTCTATCTCTGTCACCCGATCCCGTGTGGAGTCTCCAAACCCAGTAGATCCCTGTGGTGCGCTCCTGCGCCTCTCCTCCCAGGGGAGGAAGGAGAGTCTCCCTGGATCTCCCACTTGGTGGGTCCCTGCTGGAGGAGCAGTGGCCCAACTGTGCCACGGATCATGGTTTATGGCAACCCCGAGCTGAGAGCCCTCGCCTCTGCTCCATCTCTGCAGCCGGCTTCCCCGATCCCGTACCTGGGAGCTCTGCCGCACACAGGCATCCCCAGTCTTTCTGTGACCCTGAGGGTCCTGAGACCATGCTGTCCCAGTGAATGCTCTATCACTTGCCAGAAGTGGCCGATGGAGGCCCCCTCCCCCGCCATCTATCTTCCCGAATATCACCTCAGATTCACTTCTCTGCATGTCCTACCTTCCAGAAAGTGGTCGCCTTTCTGTTCAGAGAGTTGCTGCTATTCTTTTCTTCAAACTCCTGTTGAGCTTGCAGGTGTTCAGAATGGTTTGATCCCTATCCAGCTGAATTCCTGGGACCAGACGAAATTTAGGTCTCCTACTCCTCCACCATCCTTCTCCTCCCGCATTTTGTGGTTTTAAAAGAGCTCTTCCCACCCATCCTGTGTAATCCGCAGGTCCCGCTGTGCATCGGATACTTTGTCTCTTAGCTAAGTGACTGGAGGGTCATACAGCTCATGGGAAGTTAGCAGAATAGGACTGGAACCCAGGTGTGGCGATTTCAATGTTATGCATCTCCCACCTGCTGGGCTGTTTGATGTATTTTTATTTCGTTTACTGAGGATTGAGCTAAGAGAGTGACTTTCAGTCCGGGTGGGGTGGGTGGGAGGATACCGCTGGTTGAAATCACCAGATGGAACGTCCCCTTCAATGAAGACAAGGTCCAAGGAGAAAGAAAGGGGCCTTGGAATCCAAGGAGAGGTTTTCGGTGGATTTGTACTCTGAAAGTGGCATGTTCTTTCCCAGCATTTGTGCCTTGCCTCTCAGCGAGAGGCAGTGGTTCTGTTCAGGTAGGCTCCTCTCAGTATATGTGGTTTATAAATGTGGAGCCACTGTGATTGTCAGCCTGGCACTCACACTTGCAGGAATGTAATTGTTTTCCCCTAAAATGAGTTTTGACCAGAAGAATCTGCCTCTTCAGGCCATTCTTAGCGTGTTCTCCCTCTTCCCAGGTTTGCATTCTCATTCTCGGTTGGGTTTGCCTAGCCCCAGCATTCAGGGAGGGGTGAAAATGTGATCCTTGGGCCTCCAGTTCAAGCCTGCAGAGCCCCTTCAGGATCAGTGACTTTGCATACTGACATAAGTGAATTCTTAGAGTCTCTTGGTTGGTATTTGTAGCCATTAAAAAATTTAAAGTGTGTGAGCATTGGCCACTCCCTCGCAACCTTGCTATCAACTTACAGTGAAAGCAAAGCTTGGACTAAATTTTGCAGCTCATGCATACAGACATTTAACAGACACTGCAGGCCCGAAACGCTTCACACTTCTGTCCCCCCAGTGATGTAACAGCTCAGGGCTCTGTTTCTACCACCACCTTGCATGAAGCTTTCATTCTCCAGGTAAATATTCCAAAGGTAGGAATCTCTTACCTTTAGAGTTAGCAATAAGCAATCAGAAGGCCTCCTCATCCTATGTCTGAACACGGGGCTGTTTAAGATATGAGGTGCAGGCTAGTCCCCCTGTTTATTCAGAGGTGAGGAGTGTCCTGAGATGGCTTCAGTAGGCCAATACACCTATCTCAATTTCAATGAGGCCCAGAACTAACTTGCATTGTTATAGTTGACAGACTGCTATTTTCACCAATACATGCTCATTTCTGAACTTCAGGGCACTAACTAAAGTATCCGTGATCAGTCGAGATACAGGTAACTGAAGTTCCTGTGGACTATGGTTCTCCTGATTAGGATACCTCTGGACCAACCTTAGATTGTACATCCTCCATTGGGATGTGTTACGGACTGAATGTTTGTGTGCCCCCCCATTCATATGTTGAAACTTAATCCCCAGGGTAATGGTATTTGGAGGTGGGGACTTTGGGAGGTGATGGGGTCATGAATGGGATTAGGGGCCTTATCAGAAGAAGCCAGAGGGCTAGCTAGCTCTCTCTCTCCACCTCATGAGGATACGAAGAGAAGTGGGCAGTCGGCCACCTGGAAGAGGGCTCTCACCAGCACCTGATCCTGCTGGCACCCAGGCCCGGACTTGCAGCCTCCAGGCCCGTGATGAACAAACGTCAGCTCTCTAAGCCACCCCGGCGATGTTTCTTTACAGCTGCTGGAGCCAACTGAGAACGCCTGTAGCATCTGGGTTCTAGCTTACGTGAATCACCTGCAGAGGCCGCATATTCTGAAATATTTCAAGAGAACTGAAAACATTGCTACTGGGCCTTTCTCAGTTTTTGCTACTCTGGAATGTAAAAGAAATATTCTGCTGTTTCCACACCAGGCTGGGGGCTGGGAACCAAAAGACGGTCCAGGGCGCTACACAGCTGCTCCTTCTCTGGGGTCTCTTCACCTCCAGGGGAGCCCCTCCTGTCCCCCTCAACCCCAAAACTTATGGCATTTAAAAAAATCACATCACCTAGTTTGTCCCTGTTTCTCAGGGGACCCCCTGACACTCCCTCACTTCCCCTCAGCCGGGAGAACCTTTCTAGTCCAGGGCAGGAGCCTTCTCGACATAGTCGCTTAAGACTTCATTTATGTCAAGATTACTTTCATTATCCCCCAGGGACAGAGATTCTTTTCCTAGGCTCTTCCTTGTTGCATTCCCTTCCCTGAAAAAGGGGACCCAGGATACAGGACCAAAAAATGCCGGGGAAAAATACTGGAAGAAAAACACCAAGTCCTATTTCAAAAAATATTACCCTAGCAGGAATGCAGTAGCCAGAGGCCCTGCAAGGATTCATGCCATTCTGAGGTTAGGATCGCCCAACTTAGGGCTTCTGCAGCTTTCCATTCATGGCTCAGTTCCTGGAAAGTCTTGATGCCTTAGAGAGTCTAAAAGCAATCATTCAGGGAGCCTCGGTGGCTCAGTTGGTTAAGCATCTGCATTTCATTCAGGGTCCTGGGATCAAGTCCTGCATTGGGCCCTTTGCTCAGCGGGGAGTCTGCTTCTCCCTTGTGCTCTCTCTGACATAGAAATAAATAAAATCTTAAAAAACAAACAAAAATAAAAACAGTCATTCAGGGTTGCCTGGCTGGTTCAGGAAGAGCATGTGACTTTTGATCTCAGGGTCATGAGTTTGAGCTCCACATTGAGTGTAGAGGTTACAAAATTTTTTTTGAAAAAAAAAAAAAAAGCAAGAGCAATCATCTCACTTACATTTTCCATATGTCTCTGTAAAATGAAAACAAAGACATTATGGAAGATTTGCTTTGATATGGCATTTCCTACTGCCTTACTTGCTTTATACTCTAATCTTTCCAGATAGTAGGGCCAAGAGATCAAGATTTTAGGGTCCTGGGGCGCCTGGGTGGCTCAGTCGTTAAGCATCTGCCTTCGGCTCGGGTCGTGGTCCCAGCGTCCTGGGATCGAGCCCCGCATCGGGCTCCCTGCTCCGCGAGAAGCCTGCTTCTCCCTGTCCCACTCCCCCTGTTTATGTTCCTGCTCTCACTGTGTCTCTCTCTGTCAAATAAATAAATAAAATCTTAAAAAAAAAAAAAGATTTTAGGGTCCTAAAGGTCTTCTTTTTTCCTTAGCATTCTGTTAGGGCTGTGGCAAAAGCAAGAGCCTGGGCCTTCCCACTCGCTACCCCCCAGTGCTTGCTATCTGCCTGGAGCATTACTGACTGTACCATACATTTGTATGTTTCATATAAACCGTCACACATATCGTGACAGGGAGAGTCAGGGTGCTGTAGCAGAGAGAGTCTCACTTAAGAAGATCTGCGTTTGAATCTCAGGGCTTGCACTGATAAGCAGTAAGAGCTCTGGGTTCTTTAATAAAACGGGAAACCTCACTGGATTAAGAGGATTAAGTAAGGTGGTCTATGTCAAGTGTACTACATAGGAAGCACAAGAATCAGAGGATCTGAATACATGCAAACATGTCAATGCTGTATGAATTATTTTTTTTTAAAGATTTTATTTATTTGACAGAGAGAGACACAGCAAGAGAGGGAACACAAGCAGGGGGTGTGGGAGAGGGAGAAGCAGGCTTCCCACGGAGCAGGGAGCCCGACGTGGGGCTCGATCCCAGGATGCTGGGATCATGACCTGAGCCAAAGGCAGACGCTTAACGACTGAACCACCCAGGCGCCCCTGTATGAATTATTTTTAAAGGCATTATATATGCACATGTTAATTTCCCAAAAGGCCAGGGGTGGGAGGGGATGTTGTTTTTCTGTGGATCCTGATGGAGGAGACCACTCTTGATACCATGGCTGTAAAACTAAGCATTTTTAACTTTCAGAGTAGCCTCTCCGTGCTGCTCTTCCAAACAGCAATGAACTTGGGCTTGGGGAGAGCTCTCTCTCCCAGTAAGTGACAGGCTCCAAGGCAAGGCATGAAAAGGGATTAGTGGATACATGTATTCACATAAAGGGGAGTTCCCCAGAAGCACATCAGGCTGAGAAGGCATCCTTCGACTGTCCATCAGTAGAAAAGCTATTTGACAAACAGATATGATTTTTTTGGAACAAGCAATGATGGAGAACCCTGGATGACAGATGTCAGATGTTGGCAAGGCAGCTGCCAAAACAAATCCTCCTCCACCTTCAGACAGCAAGCTGATGGAAGACTGGGCACAGTTGGACTGGCAGCCCCTTCTCGCGCGGATCATCGGTCACATTATTATTTCTCAGTCACCAGACAAAGCAGATGGTTTACCATGTATTTGTGATTTTCTGTTGGCTGAGAAATTCTGTTTTTCCATCAGGGTACAGCATGTAATCAATTATGACAGTGGGTGGGGCAAGGAAGTCCCTGCCAGTAAAAGCCCAAGACTTTCTCTTTTATTAAATTTGCATAAGCCACTATAATTTCCAACTTAAAAGTAATAGAGGGGAAAAAGCAAAGTAGTGTTGTTAGGAATAACTTGGGTAATTGCAAAACCACAATTCTTAGTTGGCCCTGGAGTCTCTCAGTTTGTACTGGTATCTGCTGTCAGTTTTGTCTGTCCATTTTTAGTCTTAAAATTTTCTTGTCTCTCTTCTGGTCTTAGAGAGCTTTATCTTAGAATCATAAAGTGACATAATCAGAGCCAAACTCCATAAAAGTGAACAGAAAAAATACAGAGAATGCACATACTCATCAATTCAGATTTCTTTTTGAATATTCAGTTCTACTGTATTAAATGGTAGTAATACTGAGTTGGCCTGCCTTAGCATGTGCGAGTAGCTACATACAGAGAACGCTATATACAGTCTCTCTCATCCACCCTCTGAATAGTTTTCTTTGTGAAAGGCATCTTGCATATATTTATGGAAAAAGTCCTTTAGTTAAAAAAAAAAACAACACATAAGCATTTTTAACATTATAAATATCTCCTAGAGAAATCTTTGACACAAATAACATGTTTCTTCTTGTCTTTTTTCAAATGTCTGTTATTTTTTCTTATAATATTAGGCTCACAGTGAATAGTTTTCTATCCTAGCCTTTTTTTTTTTCCCATTTAATCACGTATCAGGGGAACGTTACCATATCATTAGATATTCTTTAGGAACATGATTTCCAACAGTGGCAAATATTGATTGAGTTCCTACGATGTGTCTGGCACTATTCCAGGCACTGAAGACATGAAAGAGAACAAGGTCATCCCTAGCCTCAAGGAATTTACATTCTAGCAGAGGCAGACAAGTGATAAACCTGTAAAAAAGGTAAATAAGTGGTAGAGTTTCAGATAAAATTGGATGATAGATGGTCACCAGGCAGGCTACTTTGCTTGAGGGAAGGCCTTTTGACAAGGTGACTTGAGTTAGGATCTGAAACCTGAGAAGGAAATAACCACTCAAACGTCTGGGGCGGGTGAGGCGGGGGGAGCTTTGTAAACAGAAGGCACAAAAAATGCAAAGACCCTGAGACAGGAATGAGCATGTCATGGTCTAGGAACAGAAAGAAGCATTATAGCTAGGGCTTGGTGAAGAAGGGGAGTGAACAGAGAAATGGGACCGGAGACCTAGAGGGAGCCCAAGTCACCCAGGCCTTGTAGGAGTTGGGTAAGCAGTGGGGACTTTATTCTAGTGGCAGTGACACTCCATTAAAGAATTTACTAGCAAGGGGCTGGCATGATGTGATTATAAAGACATCCCTTTGGCTGCTGAGTAGGAGATTGTGTATAGTGTACAAGAGCACAGACTGACTCCCACAGTCATCCAGACAAGAGATGATGGAGCTTCGGGTTGGATATAGTAAGGTCACAAAGAAGAGTGAGGGACTCAACACATAACTTGGTAATAAAGCACACAGAAACTTTTTTTTTTTTTAGCTTTTAGATTTATTGATTGATTGATGAAGATTTGAACAACATAAGTAAGCTCAATTCAGACATACATAGAGCTCTGTACCCAATAATGAGTGAACCCACATTGTTCCCAAGCATTCATGAGGAATTTATACAAAATGACCATGGACGAGTTGACAAAATGAGTCTCCACAAATTTCAAAGACATGTATCTTTAAAGATCTTTGAAGTCCTATAAATTTAAGTCTATGACTATTTCAGTCTTAATCTCAGAATAAGAAAAAACCCTTTAGTTAAAAAATTATAAACAAGAAAAATAGAAATTTCATTGACTCCTATTAACCAGCAGGCCAGCATTTGGTTACTTAATTAATATAATTAATTTCACCCTTAATGCTATTGTTAAAAGTATCTGGAAACTGATGCCAACCCACGCTCTCCTCCCTGATCCCACATCCTGGGTAGATCAAGCATTTTCACCCTTGGCTCATTTTCAGTGAAGACTATAATTAAATCTTTATTTGAAAACATGACTAAAAGTCCAGCACTCGCTGCATTATCGAGCCTACAGAAATTTGTGATGAATTTGATGAAGAGTGTTAGGTTAAGATAAGAATCTAGGATTACATGGGCAACTGGGTAGGAGGTAGTGCCATGAGATGAGAAAGACTTGAGGAAGGGTGAGCAGTCTTAGGAGGTAAAAATCAAAGATTCCGTGTGGACAAAGTTAGCCTGAGATGCCCATTGGAGATCCAAGTGAAGATGCTGGGTAGGTAACTGGACAAATGAAGGAGGAGACTGGAAACTTGTGGACTGGAGATATAAATATCTATACATTGGATAGGATCACCTAGGAGACTGCATGGTTAGGTGAAGAAGAGAGCTAAGGACAGAATCCTAGGATAATCCAACATGCACAGTATTTATGGCATTGTCCACTCACTAAACATGTATGTGTTCTCCATGTTTCCCATTACATTTGCAGTTAAATAGGGCCATGTCAATAGCTCTGGACAATGCACAGAGGAAGCCTCTAAGAACTGGTTCAAGACCTTCAATTGTTCTCTCCTGCCCCAGGAATCATGAATCTATGTGTTTACATGATATGTCTGTCAACCCTAATCCCTGAGTGGCTATGTGGAGCAAAGCCCTTTTGATACATGTCAGACAAGTTACACAAGAGAGAAACTTTTATGTGTTAAGCCATGGACAACTTCAGGGTTAATTTGTTACCTCAGCATAACTTGGCCCATCCTAACTAATTCAGAAGTCCATCATATGCTATACCACAACAAAGCACTATTTTTTATTTTTAAAAAAAGGGCATATGTGATGTGATAGGTTGTCAACAAAAGCCTATCGGTGGTTATTTCTAGCTTCTATCTAAACAAAGTTTAAACCAACTCCCTGTTCATTTTAGAAGCTGAAGAGCAATCCTGGAACTGTTGAGTGAATAATGCAAGATTATGTCCATTCTTTCAAAGATCCTCATTTCTCAACTGTGTTTTTTAATTCTTAAAGTTAATGAAAACACTCTTTTTATACATATTTCTTGCACAATTCTTTAATACTGGTGCTTTAAAATTTCTAAATTTCTCCTAAATTAGTACTCTCCCATTTTATCAGATAATTTTTTAGATGTTGGTTCATTCGAGAAATTGAGCCTAAGAAATATTCCTCATTCATGCATTAACAAATTTTAATTGAGTCCCTACTGTGTATTAAACATTTTGATAGGAGCCCGGGAAATAATGAAACAGAACCAGTACTTACCTTCATAGTTATAGTTTTGATACCACCTAGAGCATACTTACCTGGGGTCAAACTCAGTTTTGAGATCTTGAGAGATGGGAAATTAGTTAACTTCTCTGTGCCTTAATTTTTTCAACTGTAAAATAAAAATAGGGGCATCTGGGTGGTTCAGCTGGTTAAGCGGCCACCTTTGGCTCAGGTCATGATCCCAGGATCTTGGGATGGAGCCCTGCATTGGGTTCCCTGCTCAGTGGAGAGTCTGCTTCTCCCTCTCCCTCTGCCCCTCCCCATTGCTCATGCTCTCTGTCTCAAATCAATAGATAAAATCTTAAAAAAATAAAATTAAATTAATAATTCATACCTTGCAGAGCTATTGTTGAGTGTTAAATGAGACAAAGTGGAAGTCTGTTTTTAGTTAAGCTTTAGAAATGTACTCAGACTACCTTAAAAAGAGGTTTTATTGTAAAAAAGAACCTACAAAATATCTGGTATTACGGCAGCTGGAGGGACTAGGGACCAGGTAGTCTCTGCATTACACACTTGTGTCTGTTTCTGTCTGTGTGTTTACTGATTTCTTCCATTACCTTGCTTGTTCTTACTCCCTACTCTGTAAATCTGTTCTCAAGCTTGTCTAATTTGTGGTTTCTGTTTCTTCATAGCTTCAGTCTGCATGCCCCTCATTGCTTGATCTTACGGTTGCTCTTGATGCTTTTTCTCTTTAGCCCTCACATATAACTACCTAATTAATTTCCCTTTTCTAGTTCAAACTTCCAGGAGAATCTGTTGGGCTGATTCATTCATTCAGGTATTCAGAAGATTTATATGAACTATCTACTATGTGTAGGCAGTGTACTCCCATGGTAATTTGGCCTCCTTTTAGAATCCTCTGAATTATCCTTCCACCATCATTCTGAAAGCTTGTTAGAGATGCTGAATTTGGTCCCCACTCCCGATCTACTAAATCAGAATCATTTTAACTAGATCCCCAAGGGATTTGTATGCCTGTTGAAGTTGGAGAAGGACTCCCTTAAGCTTCTAGTTCTCAAAGCTGACCGTACATTGGAAAGAGCTGGGGAGTAAAAAAAAAAAAAATTACTGATGTCTGGATCCCTCCGGCAGAGGTTCAGATTTAATTTCTCTGGGCTGTGGCCTGGCATTCAAAAGGTCCTAGATGGTTCCAATGGGTGGGTTTGAGAATCACTGAACCAGTCCTGTATCACCACAGACCAGCTGTGAGCCTAGAATAATTGCTCAATTTCTCTCTAGGCCAGATTCTTCGTCTCTCTTTTTTTTTTTTTTTTAGATTTTATTTATTTATTTGCTAGAGAGAGCATAGGCGAGAGAGAGTGAGCGAGAGTACAAGCAGGGGGAGCTGCAGGCAGAGGGAGAAGCAGGCTCCCTACTGAGCAAGGAGCCCAATGCGGGACTCGATCCCAGGACCCTGGGATCATGACCTGAGCTGAAGGCAGCCGCTTAACCGACTGAGCCACCCTGGCGTCCCAAGATTCTTCGTCTCTTAAGTGAAGATACCCTGTCTACCTTGGACTTGTTCTGAGGGCCAAATGTGATCACACATGTGAAACTGTTTCTGAAATGTGTGCCTATAAATACCATGCATCACTTGACTTCTCTAACCCATCTTTGCATATATAATTGGGGGGAAATGCATTATCAAATAGGGGAATTTAAGTAAAAATGGATGGAAAACAATGTAAAGGTTAACATTATTAAGCTATATCATTGTAAATCTGGCACGAGTAAGCTTTACCTGTTATCCCATTTTACTTATCATGTAACACAGAGGTTAAGTAACTCTCTCAAGGCCCTGAAAGCTGTTAAAGAAACATTATTCGTCAGATGCTCCTTAAAAAATGGCGGGGGGGGGGGGGGAGGAAGACTTTACTTAAGTCCACTGCAACTGGGGTTAAGACTATTGCAGTGTGGAGGAGAGACTGAATTCAACTCCAGATACAGCAGAGACCAAAGGAGGTTTACAGCCAGGGGGCGGAGTGAGCGAGGGAATGGAAACTAAGAGGAAGTTGGTTAGATATCAAGGGAGAGGGGGAAGAGGAACTTGGAGGACAGGGAGCTCCATTAAATACCAAGGGTGGAGGAAGAGGAGCTTGATTAGATACGAAGGGTGAGGGGATTCTCGATAAATTAGCTCCGCAGGGGTCTTCGGTGAAACCGGGCTCAGCAGGCCAAGGATGAGGCCTAGTCTAGAAACGCGCTCAAAACAAACCTGCCTAAAGTTTGCTGCAGGAGTGTGTCTGTCAAGGCGCGGGCGAGGACCGAAACTGGGTGGGTCTAAGTCCCCAGACCTTGCTGACCCTACATCCCCAGTGTTAGGGGTTAACAGTAAAACCTCATAGGACCCAATGTGTCTGGCGCTGTACACCCCTGAGGTAAGACCACTAGCTGCATTACAGCTTCAAATGAAATCAACCCCAAACCGTGAGCTGGTTCCCTTACCTACCCGGAATCTCCCCGATCCAAACTTGCCGAGGCAAGAATCACCTCCACTGCGGACTCCAGGTCCGGCCCCGCACGCACCTGCCGGGCGCCAATCACAGGCCTGCGCGCAGGGGCGCAAGCGCCACGGCCCTGGGCGGGGCCTCGACGCTCACCAGTCTCCTCCGACCTGCCGGCCTTCCGCCGCCCTGATTGGCCCTCCAGGGATGACGTAGACGGCCGCCTCGGCCTATGGCAGCGGAGCCGGCCGGCCGGCGGGGCTTGGCGGAAGTAGTGTGGGCGAGGTGTCCCGCAGTGCGGGGAAGCGGCGCGCAGGAGGGTGCTGGGCACGCGAGCTGGGGAGCTGGGGCAAGCGCTTTCCCTCTCTCCGGGCGCCAGGAAGATGACGCGCTTCGCTCTGACCGTTGTCCGGCAGTGAGTATTGCAGGGTGCCCTTCTCGCCTTCTGGTCAGTGAGCTGTTCTGGAGTGGGTGAAGAGACCGTTGATCTGTATCTCCCCCCGCCCTCCCCCGCTTGCTGTCCCCTCGGAGGGCTGGCTTGGACCCGGCTGTTTCGGAGGTGTTTTCGCCGGGGCCGCCTCCCTTGGGCCCCCCCCCCCCCCCCCCCGCCCCGTCCCCCAGCACCGCTGAGCGAGGAAGGCGGGTCCTAAGTATCCTGAGTCCCGCACTACAGATGAGCACACTGAGGTCTGGAGGAGTCAACGGTCGAGGTTCGCAGGCACTTGGCGGAGTTAAAACTGAAGAAAGACAACCTTGTCGCCGGACTTCCCTGTGCGCCGCTTTTCGCTCCCCAGCGGATTCTAAAGAATTTGCGGGATGGCTTGTCCAAGGCAGATATTTTTGTGCCGGCTGCCTTCTGCTGTTCCCCTTAGCTTGCCAGGGCAGCCGCAGGCACAGATCTGAGATTTATTTCTTCCCTCCGGAGATTACATTGCTGGCAGAGGAAGAGGGCCTCCGCCCTCGTCTCGGCCGACCGCATCACCCCGAACAAATATTTTTATCATAACATTACACGGTGGAGCTAAAGGCAGATATGTCTTTATGTCTGTTATCTTTTTCCTTCGGAACGCTTATTGGCCGAGTGTCAATGGAAGTGCAATTCAGGGTGGTTAAGAGCACAGATTTTTCAAGCAAGATAGACCTGGGTTAGAATCTGGGCTCTGGCTAGGAGGAGCCTTGTAACCAGGGCTTCCGTTAACCGACGTAATCTTTACGACCTCAGTTTCCTGATATATTAAATGGGGTAATGATAATACCTACCTCCCTGGGCTAGTGTGAGAATTAAATGAGGCAAAGGCAAAGTGTATAGCGCAACGGAGGGGAAGAAATATATCTCAAGAATTAGATAACTTCTAATTCTCTGAGGACATCTCTAATAAAAATGTAGTTAATCCTCAATATTTACGTATAGTTTTACCAGACCAGCATTTTGTGCACTGCGTGCCAGTGTACTGGGTTATACAGATAAATAAGATACCATTTTTGACTTTCCGGAGCTCAAAAGGAGTACTAATAGGACTTAACCTGGTCAAGCTGACTTTAACTGCTATCTTCTTTTTGTCCTCTTCTTCCTTCATAGGAGGATAATCTTGTGAATCATCAGAATTATCCCTTTAGGACTCACAGGATTTTGATGACTAAACCAGAAATCGAGTTTCTCTCTGTCTCTTCTTTCCCAACCCCCCCCCCCCCATTTTATAGAATGCTTTATGACCATTTTATGACCTACTTAAGGGCATATAGCTTACTGGTAGCAGAGAAGGAAATGGAGCCCTCATTTTTCCAGTGTTACAACACTTTCTGGATGCCTTGACTCAGGCAGCACAGTGTCTGACATGTAATTGAAGTTGTAGGAAATCTGGATTAACCATCCCTTGAAAAGTAGGATGATGTCTATTTAGATTCTTATTGGACAATAGTTATATGAATTTGGATTTTGTCCCTTCCCTGCTTCTTAAAAAGGGCTTGATTTTAAAAATTGATTCCTTAAAGAAATCCTATGAAGAATCAATTTAGAAATAAGTCTTTATAAATTACTATGTGCCAGGCTCTGTTGTAATTAAGTTCTGACAACAGTCCAGTGAGGTGAGGACTGCTCTTCAGTTAGCAGGTGAGGGAATCGATGCAGAGGGCATGTAACTTGCTTGAAGTCACATGGCTAGATAGGGGGGCTGGGATTTGAACCAAAGGAGTAAGACTCTGCAGCCCATCCTCTCAACCGCTGAGTCTTCTGCCTCCTATTTAATTGAGTTAAAACCTAGTGTTTTAGATTGCTGGAATATCACTTAGTGGCTACTTTTTATTTCTGCTAATATAATTGTAAAGAGTGATAAGAATAGTTTGCTTTGTTCTGTTTTATTTGTGGGAAAGTGAAGTTAAAGTGTTGAAATAATTGGTAGGGTTATGGTTAACTCTGTTTAGATCATCCCTCTTTCCCCTTCTGAGTTCTCCAAGCTAAGAATTGAAGATTCTTTCAGGAAAAGAAATGATTTCAAACTTGGTTAATAATAGTCACCATAGTTAAATATGATGACTCATTGGAATTCACAAGATTGGGTCATTTAGCATAATATTGGGAATAGCACCAGCCTTTTCTATTACCTGATTCTGTATAATTAAGATAGATGCTTTGAAACTGATGGCATGATCAGTATGTTTTAGGAGATGGATAATTTTATTGAATGATGCCTCTTCAGATAATGCAAGAAAACTTTGAAATGCAATTTCTTTAAGTTCAACCAAATCCTTTATGAATCTTGCGCTGTTACTACATGTGTGTTTGTCTTCATCATATTTATGGGGTATGTATCGTTTTTGGAATACAATATCCAAGATTTCAAACTTGAAGTCTTTTAATATTATTAAACTGTAACTTCTTATGATCTTGTAGTACAGCATTGTTGAAAACCCCAATATACGTAGGTTGGCATTTCCATCACTTACACAATCCATTGAAAGGCCCCAGTTCCCTTGAAATTATTTGTGTGTTTGCAGTTAGTTGCCTGCAAAGCCATCCCATTTCACTTCCATTTTTAGCTGGCTCTTAAAACTTAAAAAAATTTTTTTACAAACTAAATTAAGTTTACTTTTATTGACTCAAAGATGATAAATTAGTAAAGTTATTGATAGCAAAACTGGCTTGTTTTCCTTACGCTACCTCTGTTGGCAGTTACTTTTTGTTGAATGCCAGTCTGGTCATTAATAAAACAAGCACAGTAAATATTAGAGCACCTATAAACTTTTATAAACATCTATGGGATTGTTATGTTACTGTGGTATTTGTTTTCTGAGAATACAGTTGATCAATTGGGAGACCGTTTACAACTACGACTAACTTCTTTATAAACAAAAACATATCATGAGTTGGGTGTGTTACATTTTTTTCCCCTCAACCTATCTAGTGAAAGTCTCTGTGTTACTAGCCCTTGAAATCTTCCATGTTTTTGAATGAATTAATTGGTAGAGAAGAATTAGGATAAAGCTGTATTCATGATTAAATATCAGGTGAGGCTTTGCATTTCCATGTACACTAAAGCATACCTGTTTTGAAAACATGCCCCCAACTGTACTAATTTCCTATGATTTATCTCCGTCATGTGGCAAACAATACTTGTTGATTGAATTTAAATTATTTAAAGGATATGATTGGGAAATTAAGCCTTATAAATGACTTCTAAGGAAATGCCATAGAATGTAAACCAGAGCTAACAAAATAAAAATATCTTTTGAAGTGAAGAACAGTGTAATAACCTACAAAATGAATGATGCATATTTGTAGGGCCTATAAATGGCTGGTCATAAGACTTAACTTCTTGGCATAAGCATTTGGATTCTTGCAGAGTCAGGTGTTCTGTTTTGGAAATGGATCACACCGGAGATTTTGAAAATGAGTAGTGTTATTCCTGACTCCTTCGAAATATATCCCTCTGACCTTTCAGCTTCCTCTACCTTCTCTGCCTCTATCACAAGCCAAACTTTCGTTAAGGGAAGTAGATTAATAGTAAAACTATTTTAGGGGTGCCTGGGTGGCTCAGTTGTTGAGCGTCTGCCTTCGGCTCAGGTCATGATCCTGGGGTCCTGGGATCGAGCCCCACATCGGCCTCCCTGCTCAGTGGGGAGCCTGCTTCTCCCTCTGCTGCTCCCCCTGCTTGTGTTCCCTCTCTCACTGTGTCTCTCTCTGTCAAATAAATAAATAAAATCTTAAAAAAAAAAAATAGTAAAACTATTTTAGGCTCCTACTTTTCTTTCCCACTCCCAAAAAACCCTTTTATACAGTTGCCGTAAGGATTTATGCAAACCTCTTGATAAAGCTGATAAAAGCTGTGAAAGTAAATATATATGAAAGTTTTGGGGAAAAAAATTCTATTTCTAGGTTTCCTGCTCTGTAATATTTGTAAAGTGATTTAAAGGCAAAAAATAAAAAATGCCTAGCAGAATGCCAGTGATTGTTAATAATACAGTAATTAATGTCGGCAGCAGTCTCTCTGTTGACTTATAGCTAAATAAAATCCTTCATTATATCATTGCTATTTTTTTCCTCCCTTTGTCAAAAATAGTTAAATGGTGTGGCAGTACTGTTACAAAACTGTCAGAAAGTACTGAGATTCCATTTTTTTATAGTATGACATTTTGATAATAGAATCTTTTATATTATTCTGCATCTTATCAAATCAGCTACTGAGATTGAACTAAAATCGTGAGCTGTCTTTTTAGCAAGCATACAAAAAATTATCATCTGCTGAATTTGTATGATTTGTAAAAACTTGGATTGGCAAATTATTAAATTTCTCCTCATTCTTGATCTTAAATTTATAAAATGAGCAGGAGAGCTTGTGATTGGCATAAAGTAGGCAAAAGCTTTTGAAGTTCCTTTATAAAAGTAAACATGGCAGAGGGAGGGTTCTTTGAATTTTGCTGGAAATTGAATTGGCTACCAAGCTACTGTCTAAAGAGGACATTACTTATATTTAACAGCAGTCCTTTTATTCTTGACCTCACTCAGCAAAATTATGAGGCTGAGACAGGAAGTGAATCCAATGTTTGGGAATCATTTTCTGTATTAGAAATGACAATTTCTTCATCATCGTCCTGGAAGCTTTCTCTGTCTGAATGGTAGAGATTCATATACTCTTTCACATCTGTTTTGTATGATTCTGAATAAATTTTGGAGTACAAGACATATTTTATTAATATTAACCACAACAATGAGAATAATGGCAAACCGGTGGTAAATAGTTCTGAGACATTTCATTTATTTGTCATACATTTTTTAAAACGATTTTATTTATTTACGAGAGAGAGAGAGATAGCAAGAGAGAGCATGAGCAAGGGCGGGAGAGAGGGAGAAGGAGGCTCCCTGCTTCGCCGTGAGCCCTATGCGGGGCTCTATCCCAGGACCCGGAGATCATGACCTGAGCCCAAGGCAGACGTTTAACCGACTGAGCCACCCAGGCGCCCCGTCATACATTTTTTTTAAAGCTACATCCACATATTTAGAAATCAGAACAATTCTCCCTGGTCTTAACCTCTTCTCCTCTCACCCCTTAGATGATCATATTTATTAGTTTCTCATGTATCCTTCCAGTGTTTTCTTTGTTTTGTTTTGTGGCAGGTCCAAATGTTTATTCTTATTTACCACCTTTCTAAAAAGGTAACTTTTTTTTTTTTATATTATGCTGCACCTTGCTTTTTCTCCTTAATATATTTCGGAGATTTTTCCATATCTTTACATAAATCACTCTCTTTTTAGGGACACAGTTACATAGTATTCCATTATGTAGCCACACCACCATTTATTTGTTAATGTAACCAGTTCCCTAGTAATGGACAATTAGGTTATTTACCATCTTTTTGCTATTAGAAATAATATTGTTACAAGTATTATTTTAAATATGGATGAATGTAAACATTCCCAGTAATAGGGTTGCTGGATCAAAGGGCAAACAGATTTGTTATTTTGATAGGTATTTTCAGACGGCCATACACTGAGGTTCTGTTATTTCCCAGGATTTTCTCCAGGTAATGAGTATGTTAGGGCAAGGCAACCTCTGGCTGTGCCTTTAAGGAGCTGGAGCCAGGGTAGACACACAACTAAAAAAGTTAATTAGCATACCGGTGGTAACTTTTAATAGTGGTGCTGGGTAAAATGGAAGTATAGCATTGGGGTGTTTAAATGGGATAGGTAGGTGGGGAAATGTGCTGGGAAGGGAAGACTCCCACAGAGAGCTCGCTCTGTGTTGGGTCTTGAAGAATGAGAACCTATTGGCTTGGTCCAGCAGTCTATGTTTTAATAAGCCCTCCAGGGGATTCTGATACACGCTCAAGTTTGAGAACCACTGCTGTAGGCAGAGTTGGCAAACAACTATTTCTGTAAACAATGGACAAGGGTTCCAGGCAGAGGCCTGGGTTTGTGATTCTGACTCTCAGGTCTGATGGAGTTCCTTTCTGGATCTGTGTAAATCAGTCCCAGGTCAGGGCTTTTGTTTTGTTTTGTTTTTTAACTAGTGCTTTATTTAAAACAAACAGAGCAAGGGTGATGAGCCTTCACAGTAATCAGGGAAATACAAATTCAGATCAAACTGAGATAAACTGTTCTAGTGCCAAACTGGCACAAATGGGAAACTCTGACATTACTAAATGTTGGCGAGGATGTGAAATGCTGCTGGGGGATGTTTGCATACTCTGTGGCTCAGCAATTCTAGTGCTAGGCCTGTGTCACTAGGTGTGGGTTAACAAACTTAATTAAAGGGTAGGAAGTAGTTTAGGCTTTACAAGCCATGCACTCTGTCTGAACTGCTCAAGTCCACTATTATAGTGTGAAAGAAGCCATAAACAACATACAAACACATGTGTGACTGTATTCCAATATAACTGTTTACAAAAAGAGTAATTTGTCAGTCCTCGAGTGGTTTTCAAACATGAATGTGCATCAGAATCACCTGGTGGGTTTATTAAAACACAGATAACTGGACACCAACCTCTGAGTTTCTGATTCAGGGGTCTGGGGTGGGGCCTGAGAATTTGCATTTCCAGAAGTCCTCAGGCAATGCCAGTGATCCTGATCCAGAGGCCACACTTTGAGGACCACTGCCCTAGAGAATTTGATGCACTCTGTACAAAGATAGTCACAGCGGCTTAGCTCTAAACTGGAAACAATGTAAATATCAACAGTAGACTATATAAATACATTGTGGTAAACTCTCAAGCATGTTACACAATAATGAGAACGTAAGAAGTATGCCACCCTCAACAACATTGATGTATATCACAAACAATGTTAAAGAACAGAAGCAACATAGAGGACTACATACTGTAAGAAGCAATTCATTATCAAGTTCAACAACAGGGGGACTAATCTGTGCTATACATGGGTGGGAAAGCTATGAAGAAAGGTGAAGCAAGTGGGCATCTAAATGTCCAGGTAGTGGATCCACTGGGGTTGGGAGGACATTGTGATCAGAAAGAGACAAGGTCTAGGAGGCTGGAGGTGATGATCTGTCAACTTGGGTGGGGTCACCTGAATGTTGGCTTTATGGTATGTTATTTGTTTATATTGTTTATTTCACAATTTTTACAAGATTTAAAATGCATTAATTTAAATCTTTGATTTCTGTGTAGCTCTGTCCAAGAATGACCTATAAACAGAACTATTGAGTGCTTACTAAAAGATGAGCAGTGTTTGTTTGTTTGTTTATTTTTAAAGCTGAGCAGTGTTTAAACACTTTACCTGTGATAAACAGTTTGCTTGGCCTGTATTCAGTTACCCCAAGAGTCGTGTTTAAAGATTTATTTATTTATTTTTAGAGAGAGACATAGAGTGCGCCCACAGGTGAGGAGGGCAGGGAGGGGCAGAGGGAGAGAGAGAATCTCAGACAACCCCTGAGTGCAAGCCCAGCATGGGCTCAATCCCACAAACCCCCCCGAGATCTGAGTCGAAGAAATTAAGAGCCGGACACTTAACTGACAGAGCCACCCAGGTGCCCCAAGAGTCCTGTTTAAATAGGGCTAATATTGTCCCCATTTTACAGACAAAGAACAGAGTCACTCAAGCCTAACCAAGCTCCTAAGGATACAGCCAAAGCAGTTTTGTTCCTCAGCCTGCTACATGGCAATGAAGTTTACTTTAAAGGGTTTTCACCTCTCATTGACATAGAAATCTATAAATATGTGGGCATTTGATACCAAATGAGGAAACAACTTGATCTGAAGAAACCTATTTACTATTCTTACTTATCATTTCCAATTCTGTGTCCAGTGTCCATACAGAACAAGCCAACTCCTTTCTCCCAGTCCACTCCCGGTCCTTTGTGTCTCCGTTTCCAGTGCCTGGCACTGTACTTAGCACATAAAAAGGCCTCAAAGAATTTTCCACTCAGTTCTTGATAGCTTTTCATGTACTTGATTGCTTTTGTTGCAGGTATGTCCTGCTGTCTGGTCTGGTCCAGGTAGCACATCCCCCTTCACTCTCTTTCCCCTCCAGCCTCAATTGATGGTTATTTTGTGATAAAGTTTCCAGTCCTTTCCCTCTTCTGGTGGCTTCAAAATTGGTTCGGTTTGGTTTTGACTTCTTCAAAACATAGTACTGAAACCTCAGTTTTTCAGTGTGGTCTGCAAGATAGTTGTCAGCATTACAAGAAGGAACAGCTTGAGCTCTAGGAGCTGGGAGAAGCCAGGGTGTCTGAAGGCTTGGGGCCTTCTTTCCCCCTGAATTCAGGTTCCCTTGCACTTGCTTATTCAGCCCAGCAACAGATGGACTCATGGTTTCCTCCTGCTGCTTGTAAAAAGAGTTTTAGTCAACATCATTTATTTTCACAAGATTATTTAATAAAAATTATATATGTATTTTCATAGAATTTGCTACTTACAATTTACTTACGATTGATTCATGAGTTACACATTTTAATTTGGGGCAGGATGAAATTCTTAGCTCATCAACTAAATACATTAGAGTAGACGATTGCAAATAGCAGGTTAGAACAAGTTTTATGTTTACAGGTTAGATTATGAAGTATGCTACAGTGTTCATATGCTGCCTTTGTGAATATCATTACCTTTCATTGGTGATTTTTTTCTCATTTCAAAAATAACCTGGTTTGGTAATAAAGGTTTCTCCCCCCCCCCCTCTCTATTTTAGTGGAGAAACAAGATTTAACAAGGAGAAAATAATTCAAGGTTAGTATACTTTATTTTAGCTGTCTCCTTTAGTGTTAATGTGATATGTGAGTTAATCAGATTTGGGGGGGGGGAGGTAGACCGGGGGCAGCTCGTATTGTGAACAGCATTAGAGAAACTGTCATAGCCATAGAAATATGATTAGAGCAGATGGTCACCAAGAGGAATAAGTCTCTTAAGTGAACTGAATGTAAAGAATAGGATTCTAAGTTGTTTATAGGTAGCTTCAAGTGGCCCAGTCAGCTGATTGAAGAGTTACATTGAGTTTAGTGTTCTTAAAATATTACTGCTGTGATTTAAAATGATTTCCTATTTGGAAACATGAAGTTTGCTGGCTGGTGTTAATGGTATTTTTCTGCTAAGATAGTTATATTGTTTTTAGTAGTAACAAGAGGTGTAAAAAGCGAATTCCTATTCTCACACAGGATTGTTACTTTATTCTAACAGATTCTTCCTCTGTTGTTCTGCTAATTTGGGTTCAGATCTTTTAATCTCCCTATGATCCAGCAAGTCTAGCTTTTAAAGAATATCTTGGGTAATCTCTCAGCCAGACAGGCTATTTCTTTTTCTTTTTTTTAAAAGATTTTATTTATTTATTTGACAGAGACACAGCGAGAGAGGGAACACAATCAGGGGGAGTGGGAGAGAGAGAAGCAGGCTTCCCGCTGAGCAGGGAGCCCCATGTGGGGCTCGATCCCAGGACCCTGGGACCATGACCTGAGCCGAAGGCAGACGCTTAACGACTGAGCCACCCAGGCGCCCCAGACAGGCTATTTCTGGGCTGTGATTATAAAAACATTTAGTTTTATTTTTTTGGATAGGGACATCTAGAATTTGCAGAACCTGATTTTCATACCCAGAGTGCCTCACTCCGTCTTCTGAAAACTAGTCTGATAATTAAATGAACCTTTGTTTTCCAGTGACATGTGCCTAACCCAAATTAGCCTCTGTACTTCTGTCCCTTACCACCCTGTCCTTTAGTACTGCCCACCTGTCTCATTTCATTAGACACTAACAGCGGAGCAGGAATACAAATTTTTGTGGTCACACCTGGTTTTGACATTTGTTTTGTGTTCTTTTCCTAACTTTGTCAGTTAGATGCTTATTAGTTCTTTAAGTTAAAGCATTCAAGGCTTATATATTTCCAAATACCATTTTTGTTGCATAGCTACAGTTTTGATATGTAGTCATTTCATAGGTATTCAGCACCAGGTGTCTTAAATTTCCACTATGATTTCTTCAGTGAGCCATGAATTATTTAGAACTATTTTGTAAATTTCCAGATGACTGGGCTTTTTGTTTTTGCTCGTTCTCTTTTATGATTGACTTCCAATTACATTTTGTATTCTGACAAGATGGCTTATTTGATGATACTCTTCGAAATCTGTTAACATGCTGTGTTTATAAATCTATCATTGTATGCTTGAGAAAAATCTGTGTTTTCTGATTGTTGGGTTTGGAGTTATATGTCAAATAATTAACCTCTGTTTTGTTGTTCAAATCTTCCATGCTTTGCTAATTTTGTAAATTTATTAATTTGCCTGCATGACTGAAATACCAATTTATGGGTGAGATGTAGAATTTCCCATTGTGATGGCCAACTTACAGTTTAGTACCTGACATTCTATCAATTTGTGCTTTGTGTGTTCTCCTCTTATGTAGTTAGAGACTATTTTATGAGGCACATACATATATAGGTTTAAAAATTGTTCTGCCTTCCTAGTGAATTGGATCGTTGATTATTTATAGTATCCTCACAATCCTAAGACTTTTATCATAAAGTCTTGCATTTGTGAGTATAATATAGCTTCTCCAGCTGTTTGGGCTTGGAATTCGCCTGGTATGTTTTTCTCTTGCCTTCCTTTCAACCTTTCTGGGTGCTGATGTCTTAAGTGTTACCTTGTAAATACTACGTAGCTGATTTTGGTTCTCTTCCTCCCCTCCCCTCCTCCCTCCTACCCCTCCCCCCCTTCCCTACTGGCTTTGGAATGATAAACTATTTCCATTCTTTCAATTGTTACCTTTAAATTTTTACCATTCATATCTAATGAAGTATAATATCACTATCTCCTTTCCCCCAAAATACAAGGAACTTATATGACTATTGCTTGGTATCTTAGTCCTATCCTTTTTTAACCACACGACATAGGCATTATTATTTGATTTGTTATTTAGACAATGTTTGTTTAGATTTACATATATATTTACCAGTTTCTCTCCTTCTCATTTCTTTTGCATCTCAGACCTTCATTCCTGAAGTATCTTCTTTGAAAGGTCCCCTACAGCAGATTGGTTGGTGGTAAAGATAGTTTTAATTGTTTCTATTCTAGACAATTCTATTTTTATTCTATTCAGCATTTTTTTAGCCTAGATAATTTAGACTGACAGTTCTCTTAGCACTTGTTATTGTGCTGTTTTTTTTTTTTTTTTTTTTGCTTCCATTGCTCCTGTTAAGAAGAAGTCTTCTCTCAGCCAAATCATGTTCCATGGTAGGCAATCAGTCTTTCTCTGCAACTGCTTTTAAAATCTTTTGTTTGATTTTGGTATTCTATAGGTTTCCCTTAATATATCTAGAAGGGATTTTTTTTTTTCTTTTTAATTTATCCTGCTTGGTGTTTTATCTGTAGATTTTCCATCATTTCTGGAAAATTCTCAGCCATTATCTCTTCATATTTTCTTTCTTCTTTCTGGAGTTCCAGTCAGATGTATGTTAGGGAATATCATTCTGTCCTTCATGTCTCTAATAGATGTGAGATGTGTTTCATCTCCTTTGTCTGTGCTGCATGTGGGGGTAATACCTCAGCCCTGTCTATGAGTTCATTAAGCCTTTCTGTTACTGAATCTCCCTTTATCCACTGAAGGATTGTTTACCTCCTCAACAATTCATAATATTTTTCATTATTAAAAGATCTGTCTGGTTCTTTTAGAAAGCTGTCTGGTCGTTTTTGATGAGTTCTTGTTACTTGCTTATTTTTGTGATTCCGTCTTTATGTTTTATTCACAGTTTGTAGTCTTTATCTGCTGATTTCAATGTCTGAAGTATTAATGATTCTGAATCTCTTTTTTGTTGTTTCTGCTGACTTTCATTCACGATGAATTATTTTCTTGTATGTTAAGTTACTGACTGAACTATTATTTGCTCTAACTTAGTAGGAAACGTGTTAGCCTTTATTCAGTCAGATTTGCTCTGAAGCGAATTTGCATTTGATTTTACTATTGACCTGAGACTATACCAGCTTCCTTGTAGGGTCTCTGGCTTCCAGGAATGCTGAGTTCAGTCCTACTACCTTGCTGTGCCATGCAGCAGGCTCCCTCCCCCAGCTGCCCCCTTGCTTGTGCTGATATCCTGGCAACTCCATTTTTCTAATGTTAATATTCAGGTTTCAGCTCAGGGTATTTTGGTTGCTTTGCATTTCCTCTTAGAGACTTTCCTTAGATCCTGTGAGCAGCATGCACACACACACACACACACAACACACACACACACCCATTTAGTTCTTTCGCAATAGGAGGACGCTTCAGAGTGTTTAATCAGCCCTTCTCCTGGAAATGAAGGTTCCAAAGTTTTTTTTTTTTTTTTAAGGAAAAGGAAGGAATGAAGGAGGAAGGGAACAAGGGGGAGGGGAAATAATACAGTATTGAACATTTGGGCAGTGGAGGTAAAGAAGGGAAACTTTTTAGGTGAGGATCCTACCTTTCAAATGCAGCGCCTGGGTTGAGAATATAAGATCAGAGCCAGCATTAAGAAAATAACAGCTAACGAAGGGATGGGCAGACACAAGAGAGGGGAGAGCTGGAGACAACTGAATTCTCATCATCGTCTGATTCCCATTAGGCAGACATTCTTTTGGGAAACATTTGAATACCTGAGCCTTTATAGGATTATAGCTTAATTTTACTTGCTTTTTTGGTTCTCTGAAAAGTTATATAGAAAAGTACCCAAGGAAATCTTTTAATAAAATATAGATAAATTCTATTTATATTTTCTTACATGTAATTTATTTGCATCTGTTATCTTTATATTTGAATGTTATTGTTCCTTCTCTGACTACCACAGGACAAGGAATAGATGAGCCTCTTTCAGAAACTGGATTTAAACAAGCAGCTGCCGCTGGCATGTTTCTTAATAATGTGAAGTTTACTCATGTTTTCTCCAGTGACCTCATGAGGACAAAGCAGGTAAGTTAAAGTCAAGGTTTAGACTGATGAGTAAAGAGTCTTAACAGTTATAACCTTGAAAACTGCTTCCTCAGTCTGTAGGAGATTCAGTCACATCCAGATACCATACCCATTCCTCTCCTTCCCCCACCAACAGAACTTCTTTCTTTTCATTTTACTTTTGTACTTTATTTTATTTTGGTAATTTTTAAATTAAAGTAGTTTGGAGAAAATGTCTAACAAAATATCTTTAAAAAGACAAAGAAGGTTTATGAGAGAGAGCCAGCAGAAACACCAGACGGGGGAATTTAACCCACAAAGACATCAAATATTGGAATCCAGACACAGTTAGAAAAGAAAACAACTATGTTACTCTAAAGAAATAAAAGGCATGTTTGAAATGTCTTTAGGGAACAGATTACTATAAAAATGACCCCAGAGAATTAAAAAGGAACCAAATAAATGTCTAAAGACTCCATGGAGGGAATAATTCACCATGAGGGAATAACAGGGTTGGAATACAGTCTCCCTGCATAAGCAACTAGAGAAACAGGACAAAATTTATGAAACAGCTGTTTGCAGACATTAGACTTCAGACGGTGTGGGCCTGTGATCCCCAAATGAAGTGAAACAAATGAGGTGAGCCCTTGGATTGTCCTGGTGTTCCATCCACCTGACGTAATTTCCCGATGCTGGTAGGAGAAGCCAGATAGAGCCAGTGACTTCAGTGAATCGAGAAGACAATGCTTGGAATTTGGGGAGATTAAATAACTAAAGATTGTGGGGCAGAGTGCTGGAAGAGGGAGCTGCACAGAGAAAGAACTCTAGAAATATGGATAGGGATCCCCTGAAATTCTGGGTGGACTAGAGTCTGCATGTGCGTAGGTGAAATTGCATGAGGCCAGGTATAAAACATAACTGCTAGGGAGAGAACAGTTGCTGGGGAGCCAGAAGCCAGACAATGTCAAGAGCTCCCACAGGTTGGGAATGATTTGAGTTCCTACCACGCAGAGTGGAGAGATTTTGTTAAATACATCAAGCATACAGTGGAAACTTCAGAAAGGTCACACCTTAACAGCGAGGCTGATCTGTGCTCAGAGGAACATAATGAGGAAAGAAATAGAAGATATAAAAAGAACCAAATTCATCTTCTTGAGATCAAAAATACAATATTCTGAAATGAAAATTTCACAGGAGGGGATTACTAGCAGGTTAGACACTGTTAAAGAAGAGGTCAGTGAACATGAAGTCATAGAAACAGAATATCCCAAAATTAAGGAAGAAAGAAGACTAAAAATGGAAAAATGGGGGTGTCTGGGTGGCTCAGTTGGTTAAGTGTCCAACTCGTGATTTTAGTTCAGGTCATGATCTCATGGGTCGTGGGATCGAGCCCCACGTCAGGCTCCATGCTCAACTGGGAGTCTCCTTGAGATTCTCTCAGTTTTATTGATCTTTTCAAAGAATCAGCTCTTTGTTTCATTGATCTGCTTTGTTCTTTTTTTAGTTTCTACTTCATTTATTTCTGCTCTTTATTATAATCTCCTTCCTTCTGCTGGTTTTAGGTTTTGTTCTTTTTCAAGCTCCTTTAGGTGTAAGTTATGTTGTTTTTTGAGATTTTTCTTGCTTTTTGAGGTAGGTCTGTATTGCTGTAAACTTCTCTCTTAGAATAGCTTTTGCTGCATCCCAAAGAAAAACCTTGGAACCTTGTGTTTTCGTTTTAATTTGTCTCCATGTATTTTTTGGTTTCCTCTTTAATTTCTTGGTTGACTCATTCATCATTTAGTAGCATGTTATTTAAACATGGTAAAGAGCATGTATTTGTGATGTTTCCAGATTTTTTCTTGTGGTTAATGTCTAGTTTCATACTGTTGTGGTTAGAAAAGATACATGGTAGGACTTTGGTCTTTCTGAATTTATTGAGACTTGTTTTGTGCTCTAATATGTGGTCTATTCTGGAGAGTGTTCCATGTACACTTGAAAAGGATATATAGTCTGTTGTTTTAGGATAAAATGTTGTGAATATATCTATCTGTTAAATCCATCTGGTCCAGTGTGTCATTCAAAGCCACTGTTTCCTTGTTGATTTTCTGTTTAGATGATCTGTCTATTAATGTAAGGGAGATGTTAAAGTCCCCAACTATTATTGTATTCCTATCAATTCTTTCCTTTATGTTTGTTATTAACTCCTTTATATATTTGGGTGCTCACATGTTGGGTGCATAAATATTTACAATAGTTATATCTTCTTGTTGGATTGTTCTGTTTACTATTATATAGTATTCTTGTCTCTTGTTACAGTCTTTGTTTCAAAGTCTATTTTGTCCAATATAAGTATTGCACTCCAGCCTTCTTTTGACATCCATTTGCATGATAAATGTTCCTCCATCCGCTCATTTTCAATCTGCATGTATCTTTATGCCTGAAATGAGCCTCTTGTGGGCAGCTCATAGATGGGTTTTGTTTTTTTATCCATTCTGTCATCTTATTTCTTTTTATTGGAGCATTTAGTCTATTTACATTCAAAGTCATTATTGATAGGTAATTATTGAATTTACCTTGATGAAGTCCCAGTAGTTCATTTTGTGTGTTCTTCATTTCTGATTGGTTCTTTTTTATCTCTGTGTTAAGGGTCTCACTGATGTCCTCCACTTTTTTTTCAACTCCAGTGAGTATCTATATGAGCGTTACTTTACATTCTCTATCGGGTATATTACTTATCTCCATTTCACTTAGGTCTCTTGCTGTGATTTTGTCCTGTTCTTTCATTTGGGGCATATCCCTATCTCCTCATTTTGTGTAACTCGCTGTGTCTGTTTCTGTGTGTCAGGAAAGTCAGCTACATCTCCTGCTGTTGCAAGTCGTGGCCTGTGAAGAGGTCCTGTCATGCCCTGCAGTGCAGTGTCCCCTCTTCACCAGCACCTGACTCTTCAGGGGTGTCTCCTCTGTGCTGTGTGCACCCTGCTGTCGAGGCTAAGCCGCTTTTGCTTTCAGTCCAGTCATCTACAATGGCTCTCTTTGCCTGTTGTGGGCAGGGTTTGGTCCCTGTGTTGTTAGTGGGCCAGTCTGGTGGGGCTGCCTTGGGCTTGCGTTGAGTCAGACCAGGCGTTTGCCAGAGCTGTGGTAGCACCAGACTGCAGGGTGCTTTCCCTGCGTTGTGCTCCAAGAAGCTTTCATTGGGGGGCAGGGCCTGCCATCAGACCAGTTGTCTGCCTTCAGCCCACTGCTGGGGCCACAGTGTGACTCGGGTGTGTGCTTATCTTTCCCTCTTCCCAGGGCAGGAGTCACTTTGGAGTGGTGCTGGCCACTGTCGGGGCTTCTTACGCACTGCCAGGCCTGTGGCACCACCCTGGTTGGGCGGGGCCAACATTGTATTGAAGGCGGTGGATCCACAAGGTGCTGGAGGGTGGGGTGGCAGTGTTAGCAAGTTAGGTAGTGAATGTCTGCCTCGCTGGGTCCTACAGGGGCCATGTGTGTACGCATTGGGGCTGGGGAGGGAGATGGGGCGTGTCAGCTCCTTTGTTCCTGGAGGAGTCTTGTGACTGCTGCCCCTCTGGACTTGCTCTGAGATTAGTAAATAACTCTCCCTCCTGTATTTTCCAGGCGTTTTTCAAACTGCTGCTTCTGTATTCTATCTTGTTGGGCAGTTTGTTGTGCTCTCTCGCTGTCTCTCTCTCTGTCAAATAAAATCTTAAAAAAAACCCAAAAAACTAATGATGTATTGTATGGTGACTAACATAACATAATAAAATAATATTTAAAAAAAAAGAGAGAGCACAAGCAGGGGGAGTGGGAGAGGGAGAAGTAGGCCTCCCACAGAGCAGGGAGCCTGATGCGGGGCTGGATCCCAGGACCCAGGGATCATGACCTGAGCCGAAGGCAGATGCTTAATGACTGAGCCACCCAGGCGCCCCCATCATTAGTTTTTGACATAGTGATCCACGATTCATTGTTTTCATATAACACCCAGTGCTCCATGCAGTACGTGCCCTCCTTAATACCCATCACTGGGCTAACGCATCCCCCCACTCCCCTCCCCTCTAAAACCCTCAGATTGTTTCTCAGAGTCCATAGTCTCTCATGGTTCATCTCCCCGTCTGATTTCCCCCCCTTCATTTTTCCCTTCCTTCTAATGTCCTCCATGCTCTTCCTTATGTTCCACAAATAAGTGAAACCATATGATAATTGACTTTCTCTGCTTGACTTATTTTATTTAGCATAATCTCCTCCAGTCCCATCCATGTTGATGTAAAAGTTGGGTATTCATCTTTTCTGATGGCTCAGTAATATTCCATTGTATATATAGACCACATCTTCTTTATCCATTCATCTGTTGAAGGGCATCTCGGCTCTTTCCACAGTTTGGCTATTGCGGACATTGCTGCTATGAACAATCGGGTGCATATGGCCCTTCTTTTCACTACATCCGTGTCTTTGGGGTAAATACCCAGGAGTGCAATTGCTGGGTCATAGGGTAGCTCTATTTTAATTTTTCGAGGCACTTCCACACTGGTCTGGTTTCCAAAGTGGCTGTACCAACTTGCATTCCCACCAACAGTGTAAGAGGGTTCCCCTTTCTCCACAACCTCTCCAACATTTGTTGTTTCTTGCCTTGTCCATTTTTGCCATTCTAACTGGTTTAAGGTGGTCTCTCAGTGTGGTTTTGATTTGAATTTCCCTGATGGCTAATGATGATGAACATTTTTTCATGTGTCTGTTGGCCATTTGTATGTCTTCTTTGGAGAAGTGTCTCTTCATGCCTTCTGCCCATTTTTTGACTTGATTATTTGTTTTTTAGGTGTTGAGTTTGAGAAGTTCTTTATAGATCTTGGAAATCAGTGCTTTGTCTGTAGTGTCATTTGCAAATATCTTCTCCCATTCTGTGGGTTGCCTCTTTGTTTTGTTGACTGTTTTCCTTTGCTGTGCAGAAGCTTTTTATCTTGATGAAGTCCCAATAGTTCATTTTTGCTTTTGTTTTACTAACCTTTGGAGATGAATCTTGAAAGAAGTTGCTGTGGCTGATGTCAAAGAGGTTGCTGCCTATGTTCTCTAGGAATTTGATGGATTCCTGTCTCACATTGAGGTCTTTCATCCATTTTGAGTTTATCTTTGTGTATGGTGTTAGAGAATGGTTGAGTTTCATTCTTCTGCATGTGGCTGTCCAATTTTCCCAGCACCATTTATTGAAGAGACTGTCTTTTTTCCATTGCATATTTTTTCCTGCTTTGTCGAAGATTATTTGACCATGGAGTTGAGGGTCCATATCTGGGCTCTTTATTCTGTTCCACTGGTCTATGTGTCTGTTTTTGTGCCAGTACCATGCTGTCTTGGTGATCACAGCTTTGTAATATAGCTTGAAATCGGGCAACGTGATGCCCCCAGCTTTGTTTTTCTTTTTCAACATTTCCTTGGCAATTCGGGGTCTTTTCTGATTCAATACAAATTTTAGGATTGTTTGTTCCAGCACTTTGAAAAATGTCATTGGAATTTTGATCGGGGTGGCGTTGAAGGTATAGATTGCTCTGGGTAACATAGACATTTTAACAATGTTTCTCCTTCCGATCCATGAGCATGGAATGTTTTTCCATCTTTTTGTGTCTTCAATTTCTTTCATGAGTGTTCTGTAGTTCCTAGAGTATAGATCCTTTACCTCTTTGGTTAGGTTTATTCCAAGGTATCTTATGGTTTTTGGTGCTATTGTATATGGAATCGTTTCTCTAATTTCTCTTTCTACAGTTGTGTTGTTAGTGTATAAGAAAGCAAGTGATTTCTGTGCATTGATTTTGTATCCTGCCACATTACTGAATTGCTGTATGAGTTCTAGTAATTTGGGGGTGGAGTCTTTTGGGTTTTCCACATAAAGTATCATGTCGTCTGCGAAAAGAGAGAGTTTGACTTCTTCTTTGCCAGTTTGAATACCTTTTATTTATTTTTGTTGTCTGATTGCTGTTGCTAGGACTTCTAGTACTATGTTGAACAGTAGTGGCAAGAGTGGGCATCCTTGACGTGTTCCTGATCTTAAGGGAAAAGCTCTCAGATTTCCCCCATTGAGGATAATATTCGCTGTGGGTTTTTCATAGATGGATTTTATGATCTTGAGGAATGTTCCCTCTATCCCTATACTCTGAAGAGTTTTAATCAGTAAATGATGCTGTATTTTGTCAGATGCTTTTTCTGCATCAATTGAGAGGACCATATGGTTCTTCTCTCTCTTATTAATATGTTCTATCACATTGATTGATTTGTGAATATTGAACCACCCTTGCATCCCGGGGATAAATCCCACTTGGTCGTGGTGGATGATCCTTTTAATGTATTGTTGGATCCTATTAGCTAGGATTTTGTTGAGGATTTTGGAATCCATATTCATCAGGGATATTGGTCTGAAATTCTCCTTTTTGATGGGGTCTTTGCCTGGTTTGGGGATTAAGGTAATGCTGGCCTCATAGAATGAGTATGGAAGCTTTCCTTCTGTTTCTATTTTTTGAAAGAGCTTCAGGAGAATAGGTATTCTTTCTTCTTTGAATGTTTGGTAGAATTCCCCAGGGAATCTAACAGGCCCTGGACTCCTGTTTTTTTGGGAGGTTTTTGATCACTGCTTCAATCTTGTTACTGGTTATCGGCCTATTCAGGTTGTCAATTTCTTCCTGTTTTAGTCTTGGCAGTTTATAGGTTTCCAGGAAGGCCTCCATTTCATCCAGATTTCTCAGTTTATTGGCATATAGTTGTTGATGATAATTTCTAATAATTGTTTCTGTTTCCTTGGTATTAGTTGTGATCTCTCCCCTTTCATAATTTTATTAATTTGGGTCCTTTCTCTTTTCTTTTGGATAAGTCTGGCCAGTGGTTTATCGATCTTATTCTTTCAAAGAACCAGCTTCTAGTTTCGTTGATCTGATCTACTGTGTTTCTGGTTTCTAATTCATTGATCTCTGCTCTAATCTTAATTACTTCTCTTCTAATGCGTGGCTTAGGCATCATTTGTTGCTTTTTCTCTAGTTCTTTAAGGTGTAGAGTTAGTTGGTGAATTCAGGATTTTTCTATTTTTTGAGTGAGGCTTGGATGGCTATGTATTTCCCCCTTAGGACCACTTTTGCAATGTCCCATAGGTTTCGGACTGATGTGTTTTCATTCTCATTGGTTTCCATGAATTGTTTAAGTTCTTTGATTTCCTGGTTGACCCAAAAATTCTCGATCAGAGTAGTCTTTAGCTTCCAAGTGTTTGAATTTCTTCCAAATTTTTTCTTGTGATTGAGTTCCAGTTTTAAAGCATTATGGTCTGAGAATATGCAGGGAATAATCTCAATCTTTTGGTATCGGTTGAGACCTGATTTGTGACCCAGTATGTGGGTCTTCTCGAGTGCACAAGTTCCATGTGCGCTCGAGAAGAATGAGTATTCTGTTGTTTTAGGGTGGAATGTTCTGTATATATCTATGAGGTTCATCTGGTCCAGTGTGTCATTCAAAGCTCTTGTTTCTTTGTTGATTTTCTGCTTAGATGATCTGTCTGTTGTTGAGAGTGGAGTATTGAGGTCTCCTACAATTAATGTATTGTTATCAGTATGACTCTTTATTTTGGTTAACAGCTGGCTTATATAGATGGCTGCTCCCATGTTGGGGGCATAGATATTTACAACTGTTAGATCTTCTTGTTGGATAGGCCCTTTAAGAATTATATAGTGTCCTTCTGTGTCTCTAACTACAGTCTTTAGTGTAAAATCTAATTTGTCTGATGTAAGAATTGCTACCCCAGCTTTCTTTTGAGGTCCATTGGCATGGAAGATAGATCTCCATACCTTCACTTTCAGTCTGGATGTATCTCTAGGTTCAAAATGAGTCTCCTGTAGACAGCATATGTATGGTTCCTGTCATTTTATCCAGTCTGCAACCCTATGCCGTTTTATGGGAGCATTTAGGCCATTCACGTTGAGAGTCATTATTTTTTTATTTTTATTTTTTTTATTTTTTTAAAGATTTTATTTATTTTTTGACAGAGAGAGAGAGACAGCGAGAGAGGGAACACAAGCAGGGGGAGTGGGAGAGGGAGAAGCAGGCCTCCCGCTGAGCAAGGAGCCGGATGTGGGGCTCGATCCCAGGACTCCGGGATCATGACCTGAGCCGAAGGCAGACGCTTAACGACTGAGCCACCCAGGTGCCCCGTTGAGAGTCATTATTGAAGGATATGAATTAATTGTCATCATGTTGCCTGTGAAGACATTGTTTTTATAGATTGTCCCTGTAAATTTCTGTTGTATATCACTCTTGGGGTCTTTCTTCTTTTATAGAATCCCCCCCCCCTTAATATTTCTTGCAGGGCCGGCTTAGTGGTCATATATTCTTTCAGTTTCTGCTGGCCTTGGAAGCTCTGCATCTCTGCATCCATTCTAAATGACAGCCTTGCTGGATGAAGTATTCTTGGCTGCATGTTCTTCTCATTTAGTACCCTGAATATGTCTTGCCATATTCTTTCTGGCAAGCCAGGTCTCTGTGGATAGGTCTGATGTTATTCTGATGTTCCGCCTTCTGTATGTAAGGAATCTCTTCCCCCTAACTGCCCTTAAGATGGTTTCCTTGGTTCTAAGATTTGCCAGTTTTACTATTACATGCCGGGGTGTTGGCCTGTTTCCTTGATCTTGGGAGGGGTCCTCTCTACCTCTAGGACACGAATGTTTGTTTCATTCCCCAGATTAGGGAAGTTCTCAGCTACAATTTGCTCAAATATATCTTCTAGTCCTCTCTCCACCCCCTCAAGGATTCCAATAATTCTGACATTGGAACGTTTCATGGTGTCACTTATTTCTCTGATTCTATTTTCATGGATTCCGAGTTGTTTTTCCCTGGCCTCCTCGTTTCCCTTTTTGTCTGTTAATTAGTCTTCTAGGTCACTAATTCGTTCTTCTCCCTCACTTGCCCCAGCTGTTAGATTATCTAGATTAGATTGGATCTCATTGATAGCATTTTTAAATTCTGCCAATTCAGCTTTCGTTTCTGCCCTTAGAGACTCTATGTTGCCATTAATTGATTTCTCCATTCTAGCCATTGTCTTCACAATTGCTAGCCTGAATTCCATCTCTGACATCTTGGTTATATCTGAATCCATTTGTAAATCTGTGGCATGAGTCATAGTCTCTGAGTCTCTTTAAGGGCTTGGACTCAGCTTCCTCTTGCCCTCGGGGCTCTCCTAGAGCCAATCCTGTTGATTTTTTAAATTCCAGGTTTTCAGTCCTGCTGGGTGTAAGAGCTCACAAAATTTGGACCATCTGGTTTTCAAAACCAAATGTTATGAGGGATTTGTCTTCCTCACAGGAGCTTCCCAATGTGAGGGTCTGTTTCTCTTCCTTCTCCAGGCCTTTGGCTTCCTCCCTCCTGTGGGTGGCCCATCACATCTCAGTGTGGCCTCTTCTCTACCTTTAGTTGTGGAATTTGTTCTTCCAGTCTTTGGGTCATTTTCTGGGTTATTTACACTGATGTGAATGTTACCTTGTTGTATCCGTGGGAGGAGGTAAACCTGGGTTCCTCTTACTCTGCCATCTTCCCTGGAAGTCAGAATCTTTTTATCAGTTGGGTTTTGACAAAGGTGCCAAGGTAATTCAGCACTTGAAAGGTATTCTTTTCAATAAAATGTGCTGAAACAATGGGCTATCCATATGGAAAAACATGAACTTTTGCCTTTAGCTCCTATAACACAAAAATTAACTTGTAGCTGATCTCAGCACAAATCTAAAAGCTAAGTCTATATATCTTCTATAAGAAAACACAGAGAAAGGGGCGCCTGGGTGGCTCAGTTGGTTGGGCGACTGCCTTCGGCTCAGGGCACGATCCTGGAGTCCTGGGATCAAGTCCCACATCGGGCTCCCTGCTCAGCAGGGAGTCTGCTTCTCCCTCTGACCCTCCCCCCTCTCATGCTCTCTCTATCTCATTCTCTCTCTCAAATAAATAAATAAAATCTTTAAAAAAAAGAAAAAAAAGAAAACACAGAGAAAAATCTTTATAAAGGTTTCTTAGTGCAAAGCATAAACAAGATGCAGATTGGGAGGAAATTATGAGTGTGTATATTACATATCTAATGTATGTGTGTGTATATATCTGACAAATTATCTAGATTTTTTTTTTTTAAGATTTTATTTATTTATTTTGACAGAGAGAGATAGCGAGAGAGCGAATACAAGCAGGGGAGTGGGAGAGGGAGAAGCAGGCTTCCCGGCGAGCAGGGAGCCCGATGCAGGGCTCGATCCCAGGACCCTGGGATCATGACCTGAGCCGTAGGCAGACGCTTAACGACTGAGCCACCCAGGCGCCCCTAGATTTTTTATCTAAATTTTTTTCAACTCAGTAATTAGACAAACACCCACTTTAAAATGAGCAAAAGATTTGAATTTGACCAGGCACTTCACAAAAGAAGAGAATATGGAAGGTCAGTAAGGAGATGAAAAGATGCTTAGCAGAAGTGATCTTAATGGAAATGCAAATTAAAACCACAGTAAGATGCTATTACACAAACATTTGCAAATGCAAAAAATTAAAAAGATAAAAGAATGTGGGGGCTCCTGGGTGGCTCAGTTGGTTAAGTGACTGCCTTAGGCTCAGGTCATGATCCCGGAGTCTCGGGATCCCGGATCGGGATCGAGTCCCGCCACAGGCTCCCTGCTGGCCCTCCCCCGTCTTGTGCCCTCTCTCTCTCAAATAAATAAATAAAACATCTTTTTTAAAAAAAAGATAATGTGGAACAACTAGAACTCCTACATTGTTAGTGAGAATGTAAAATGGAGCAACTACTTTGGAAAACAGTGGAAGTTTAACATATAGTAATCATATGATCCAGCAATTTCCATCCTAAGAATTTATCCAAGAGAAATCATGTATGTTTACAGAGAGACTTGTATATAATTTTTTAACACCTTTGTTTATAATAAGCAAAGAATCGGATCGCCTGTGTTCATCAGTAGATGAATGGATAAGTGAACTGTGATACATTCACGCGGTGGAATACAGCTCAACAGCAACGTGGAAAAGTCTCAAAAACATGTTGAACAAAAGAAGCCAGGCACAAAAGAGTACATAGTGTAGGACTCCATTTATGGGAGACTCTAGAAAAGACAGATCTAATCTTCAGTTACATAAAGCAGATCCGTGGTTGCCAGGGGCCAGGAGTGGGGGGATCAACTAGAAAAGACACAAAGGAATCTTTTAGGATGACAGAATTCTTCCATATCTTGATTTTGGTGGTATTTAGAAAGGTATGTATATATTTTAAAACTCTGTGAACTGTACACTTAAGACTAGGTATATTTTTTGTTGTAAATTATACCTCAATAAAATTGGTTTAAAAATGCAGAACAAGTTAATAAACCAAAAATCAGAAACTCAGTGGATGTACTAAGTTATTAAACATGGCCAAAATAATCATTAGCTCATAGGTAAATGTAAGATAGTAACTGAAATGTAGCACAGTGTAATGAACATATTAAAAATATGAGAGTTTGAAAGAAATCAAGAATATGATGAGGTCTGGTGTCTTTCAGAAGGAGGTATTTAAAATGGGAAAGGGGTCAAAGAAGTCACAGTTGATAATTTTACAGAACTGTTGAAAGATAACAGATCTAGAAAGGGTGATAAATCCCAGTCACGATAAATAAAAAGAAGCCCATATCTACGCTTACAATAACAAAATTGCAAAACTCCAAAGAAGGACAAACATCATCCACTAATGGCCAATATTAGACTATCAACAAATTTGTTAGTATCGGTAATAATTTTTTTTTAATGCACTGAGTGATAATAAAGACTAACTTAGAGTTTTATACCCAGCAAAAACATTGTCTAGAATGTAGGTGATATGAAGACATTTCGGACAAACAGGCTATAAAGAAACTTTGAAAGGCTAATGGAAGAAGGAAAATAATGCCAGAAGGGAGGTCTAAGTTTTAGAAAAGACTGGTGAGCAAAGACACTGGTAAAGGTAAATGTAAACAAATATTGATAATACAGAATCATAATGATGACAATGTTTACTTTGTGGGGAGGGGATTAAAAAGGCAGGTTGTGGACTTAAATTATTTCTACAGTTTTGCAAATACAGTGTCTTGTTGATCAAAAATAACCAGGCACACCACGAGAGAAAGGAACATGAACAAAAATGAGCCCAAACAAAAGACAACAGAAACAGCTTCAGGACTTCTTCGATAACTGGTTACCAGACACGGACTTTAAAATAGCCACTGAACGCATAGATTAAAAAATGACACTGAGAATTTCAGCAGAGAACTGGAAATGATGTACAAGAACCAAGCGTGAATTCTCGAACTGAAAATGTAACTGAAATTAAGACTCAGTAGATGGGTTTAACAGCAGTTTAGGCACACCTGGATGGAGAATTAATGAACCGGAACCTTTTCTGTAAAGGGCCAGATAGTACGTATTTTAAGTTTTATGGGCTGTATGCTCTCTGTCACAACTGTTCAACTCCTGCTGTTGTACAGTGAGAGCAGCCACAAACAGTATGTAAGGGGTTGTGTTCTAATAGATCTTCATTCACAACAACAAGCCTCGGTCTGGACTTGGGCTATAGTTTGCTGACCTCTGAACTAGAAGATAGCGCAGAAGGAAATATCCAAATTCGTGTGAAGAGGCGAAGGATGAGCAGTACAGAAGAGAGGCAACTTTCATGAAGGAAAATTATTTCTAGTTCTTTTTTTTTTTTTAAGATTTTATTTCTTAGAGAGAGTGAGGGAGAGAGCAAGCACAAGCAGGGGGAGTGGCAGAGGGAAAGGGAGAAGCAGGCTCCCCACTGAGCAGGAAGCTTGATTGGGGCTCGGATCCCAGGACCCCGGGATCATGACCTGAGCCGAAGGCAGATGCTTAACTGACTGAGCCACCCAGGCGACCCTCTAATTCTTTTTGATTTTACTGTGCTGTATTTTGACATTTTGGCCAGAATGACTGTTTTTATGAGAAAAGAAACCATTGTCTTTCCATTTTCAGACCGTGCATGGGATTTTGGAGAAGAGCAAAGTTTGCAAAGATTTGACAGTGAAGTATGATTCAAGACTTCGAGAAAGAGTAAGTAGCTTACTTACATATTATTCTTCACCGTAAATTATCAGTAAACCACCTCAGTTGATCTGATGCATTCTTGGTAGGGGTGTGGAATCAGCTAATATATATGTTAAGAACCTGCTATGTAACCGTGGCTGTTATATACGCTCATACATAGTATCTTATTTAGTTATTAAATTTGTGTGAGGTAGGCATCCTAAATTATAAAAGCAAAGTCTGCTCGTAACAACTAGTACAGAAGAGTTGGAGGTAAAAGTGCGAAGTTCTCTTGTCAGCCTCCCCATCCTACTTCTCAATTTTAAGCTTCAATAGACTTTCTTGTGCCCATTTTATATATCAGAAATGACTCTTGCTGAAATGGCAATTTAGCTAAAGCCACACCTCACTTTCAGATCTGAGATTTGACCCCACGCCTCCTCCTAGAGCAGCAGTTTTTGCTCTTTCGTACAGGCCTTTAAGCAGGCTGATGTCCCTGGCAGCCCTGTGATTTCTTCTGTACCTGGATAGAAATGTCAAATGGCTGGGCATCTCTAAGGAATTGCTTTTCATAACTTGCGGGTGTTCTCTGTTCTCATCCAAAATATATACTACAACTTCCTCAGAGATACTACTTGGAGAGGCTCGCTCTGTGCCTGGGAACCCAGTTCCAGTGACAGACAAGCATCGTGAGTTCAGCGGAGCACTGAGCGAGGCCTGTCATCTACAGTAGGGAGAGTGTGATCATTGGCTGTGCTGTCTCTTCTCACTCTGCTCTCTTCCTTAGTGGCTTCATCCTCTCCTGTGATTTCAGTTGATGTCCATATATGTATGTTTAGCTGAGAGCTCTTGCCTAAGCTCACGTCTCAAACTACCTACTTTTTATCTCCGTGTGTGCCCCACAGCTCAGTGGAACGCACCACCTTTTCTGTCCCCGGCCCCTGCTTTACCCAGTTGTTCAAACCACGCATTTTTGACTTGGACTTGCCTCCCACGTGCACATCCTACCATCATCTTGTCAGGGCTGCTGTTGTGTAGTTCCTGAATCCACTGCTGCCATCCTGCTGCCCTCAGTGTCCTCTGTCTCCTAGCTCACTGGGAACAGCGATCCTCCCGTCTTATGACTGGTGCTTGCTTTTCTCATCTCATCTCTGTGCCGCAGCCAGAGTCGTCTGGAAAACGTGGTTGCTGCGCACCTGTGTAGAACTGTTCCGTTTCTGTTTTACCTTCGGGAGGCTGTCCAAGCTCCAGCCTGGCCTTTCAGCGTGCCGTAGGATATGATCTGTTGCCTCCATCTGCCTCCGTCCTCTTCCTTGTGCTCCGTGCCTGACCTTAATAATATTAGCGAGCATTTGCATGGCACTCCCTACACTCTGGCCCTGCTCCGAGCCCTGCAGGTTTGTTAATCTTCACAACACCCCCATGTTGTGAAGACTTAAAAACCGCATTTTTACAGTTGCAGAAAGCAAGGCACACAGAGGTCAAGTCTGTGCCCAGCATCATAGAGCTAGTACGTGGCACAGCTCAGATTCAAATTGAGGCCATCTGGCCCTGGATTCCATGTTCTGGACCACTGGTGATAGGCCTCTCGCGGATCTTCTCAGAGTTGTCCAAGCATCCTATGCTCTTTCCTCACTGAACTTCCGAATCTGCCTGGGATACATGCTTTCCACACCTGGCCAACTTATGTTCACCCCAAGGCTTTGGCCTTCTGCAGCCCTGCAAATGCAGATTAGCCATCTCTGCTGTGTGTGTCTATGTCCGGTAGTTCCTTCCATTACGGCGCTGTTCCCCTACTGTTCTAGGTTAGTACCCCACCACACTGCAGTCTCAGCAAGGGTGGGGAGCTGCGTGTCCCTCCTGGTCTCTTCGCTGCTCTCGCCTCATTGCCTGACATGTTTCAGTGTAGCATTTGGAGTATTCAATGAATGGATGTTTACGTTCTTGAAAAAACAAACCAAGTAATGATTTTAATGTTCTCCTTTATATTAGAGGTTGTTCCCGTTATAATTGAGGATGTAAGAATTTGAACTTGGGAATTGGAAGAGCACCTGACAACTGTGCATATGGTCTTATAAAAAAAGAACATTTAGTTGTTGGACTTCTGTCTGATGGTGGTGTTAACATTTTGGGGCATCAGCAGTGTGAAACCATAAATGGTGGTTTATCTCTAAATATTTTATTAAATATTTTATGATGCAAGTAATCTGTTACTATTGTAGGGAATTAAAAGTAAGAACAGTTTGGGGGAAAATACGGTTAAAAATTTCTACCATGCACAAATACTGTGAACATTTTGGTATGTGTGCTCTTGACTTTTTTTCGTGTTTGTCAGTCTATCTATCTGATTGTGTATGCATTTTTCTAAATGTACCCCTACTATATGTGGTGGGTTTTTTTTTTTTAAGATTTATTTATTTATTTTAGAGAGAGGGAGTGCGAGCGCAAGTTGGGGAGAGGGAGAGAATCTCAAGCAGACTCCCCACTGAGCAGGGAGCCCGACACATGGGGCTCAGTCTCATGACCCTGAGATCACGACCTGAGCTGAAATCAAGGGTCAGACGCTCAACCGACTAAGCCACGTAGGTGCCCGTATGTGTGTTGTTTTTTAACTAGCTTTTCTCCTTGTGTATTTCAGTGCTAATGAATGCACATGGATATGATCACCTAATTAGTGACTGCATTATTCCAGTATATGGAAGTTGTATAGCTGCTACTGGTGGACACCTAGGTTGTGACTAGATTTTCCACTGATACAAATAATGTTAAAATAAACCTCTTTGTAGTTCTTTATATACACCCCTAATACATTTCCTAGAAGTGGAATTTTTGAGGTGTACTTTTTTTTAAAGCCTTTTATACATATTGCTAAATTTCCTACTAGAAAAGCTGAGCCAGTTTATACTTCCATGAATGATGTAGGAGAAAGTTTTTCCTACATAAACACTAGCTATTGGTAGTGTCTTTGGTCTTCTAATTTAATAGCTTCTGAAAGGTGTCATTTTAATTTTTACATTGTAGATTTCCTGTGTTTCTTGGTCATTTGTGTTTCTTTTGTGACTTCTGTGTCCTTTGCTATGGCTCAGTCTTTATAAATCTAAAGAGCTAATGAGCTTTGAAAACATACAGATCTGGGTTTGAATTTCAACTCCACTAATTATTGGCTGTGGGAATACAGGCCAGTTGCTTAACCTCTCTGAAACTCAGCTTTCCCGTTTATAAATATGGAGCTGAAAATACCCATCTCGTAGTGCTCTTGTTAGGATCAAATGAGATAGTACGTGTGGATGTGAGGTGGCTGACTTGGTGCACTTCATATATTGGTCTCTGGCCCTGGAGTCCATGTAAGTCTCTGTATTTTTCCAGGAAAGCCCCACTGTCTACTTGGTGTGTTGTTCCATACAACCGCTTTGGACAGTGTACAATCAAGGTGTCAACTGTATTTTCTAGGGTTTGCAGCCTCTACTGAGTATGTTCTCATTATCAGTTTAAAAGATATAATAAAGTGGAAGGAAACCAAGCTTCTTGCCAGAATGATTGTTCCAAGTTTGCTGCAAGCAGGTACTTAATGGATGTGTCGCAGATTCATTTGAGGCACTTTTGTCTATTGGACCATTGCAGAAATACGGGGTCGCAGAAGGCAGGGCCCTAAGTGAGCTAAGGGCAATGGCCAAAGCAGCTGGGGAAGAATGCCCTATGTTCACACCACCCGGAGGAGAGACCTTAGACCAGGTACGTAGCCCTGGGGCGAGTTCCCACGTGGCTGATCTTGCCAACGTCAAAGTAGCTAAAATTGGGTTTCTTTTGTAAATGAGATGTCTCTAAATCTTAGCTAAGCAGTTTGAAAGTTGTTTGGTTTATAAAACAATTCTGCGCAGTGTGTTTGTTTTCCCTTTTTATTTTGTTATTATTTATTTATTTATTTATTTAAAGATTTTATTTATTTGACAGAGAGAGACACAGCGAGAGAGGAACCCAAGCAGGGGGAGTGGGAGAGGGAGAAGCAGGCTCCCCGCAGAGCAGGGAGCCCGATGCGGGGCTCGATCCCAGAACCCTGGGATCATGACCTGAGCCGAAGGCAGACGCCTAACGACTGAGCCTCCCAGGCGCCCCTGTTTTTCCTTTCTAAGCTGTCTTCCTTATTTACTGTTACGTCGACAGTCATTGCCAGCACTGGGTGTAAAGGACGTATGTTATCGGGTGATACTTGAAGGAGAGTCTCGGAGTCTGCAGCGGTACCCACAGCAGGGGTAGTAGTAGGCAGGAGAGCAGTGCGCTGCTGTTCAAGGACAGTGGTAGGCAGAACACTCGAGGCGAAATAACTCAACACTCGCAATCATCAAGCCTCTCCTCCTGCGTCTTTAGCTCTGTAAGTGACCCCATCACCGTGCTTGCCTTTCTTTGGAGTGTTCTGCTTTTGAATTGCATTATTGGGGATTTTTTCCCCCTGTTTATTATTTTCATAATTTTCTTGGAAAGACTTTTTATTAGTTTAGTAAAGGCAAGATTTTGTGTCCTTGTTGGTGGTTGTTCTAACCTAACTGATGTGCTCTAGATGTCGTTACCTAGTTAACACTCTTACGGGCTCCTTTTTCCCTTGTAAATCGCCCTAACTAGATTGTAAGTGCTTTGAAGTAAGGAATTAGAAATTGTATCTTACTCTTCTTTGTGCCCCAGTGTGCTTCCATCATTCCAGAAGTATGGTAGGCATTTACTACTGATCAAATGAGTGGAAACAGAATTTCATCTGCTTATGTAATACTTTATGTTGACATATTAGAAAAATCCAGTCAGTTGTGTTTTATGTTTATGTTTTAAGACAATCATTAATGCCACTTTATTTTAATTTCTTTTCTTGTAGGTGAAAATGCGTGGAAAAGACTTTTTCGATATTCTTTGTCAACTGATCCTGCAAGAAGCAGGTCAGAATGAACAGTTTTCCCAAGGAGCTCCAAGCAACTGTCTGGAAACTTCTCTGGCAGAGATATTTCCTTTAGGAAAACCCTGTGCCTCTGAATCTAATGCAGACAGTGGCGCACCAGGATTAGCCGCCAGTGTCTTAGTTGTGAGTCATGGTGCTTACATGAAAAGCCTGTTTAATTATTTTCTGACTGACCTTAAGTGTTCCTTACCCTCAACTCTGAACAAATCCGAATTTATGTCAGTCAGTCCCAACACAGGGATTAGTCTCTTTATTGTAAACTTTGAGAATGGAAGAGAAGTGAAGCCAACAATTCAGTGTGTTTGTATGTACCTACAGGATCATCTGAATGGAGGGACTGAAACTCGCTAAAATTTAAATCTACATCAAAATTTTGAACTTCTGAGGGAGTGCCTTTGGCTTTATTTGTTTCCATCCTCTGCTAGCGCTGATTTGGAAACAGTTAAAAAGCTATTACAGCAGGTTATAAAGCTTGAATGGAATCGTGGCCACAGAGAACACTAATGGAAACCATTTACGATTGACTTACTTTGTCTTGAGTACAGTTGACTTTTTCCAGAGTAATTTCACCACCCTGTTCAGTTACATCTCTGGATTGTAAATGAATCAAGGAATTCAGTATTGCAAATTGAGGGATTCATGACCTTGCAACTATGTTTTTTTGTTTGTTTGTTTGTTTTTTTCATTTTCTTTGTTATTTTTCTTTAACATCTGAAAAATCTAGCCTATTTTATTGGCTCTTGGGTAAGATACTGTATGTTTTTTACTGTATCGTCCAGTGCTTAAAAGAAGGAACTATTTATAATTCCCATTGCATATTTATAGTGAGAACATATTGTATTTTAAAAGTCCTTTAAATTAAAAATTCTTAACCATCCTCAGTTTTATATAAAGCAAAATGACACTAAAATTTTTAATATAGAAATCAACTGTTAGAATTTTTTACTATAGAGGGTTTGAAATGTGGATGAATGGAGATTATGGTTGCAGGTTGGTCTGGTGAGGAAGAATGGAAAGCATCATTTGACTAAGAAACATTGAAGAAGGAAACTCTGCGCAGAAGAAGACAAAAGAGCATCTCTTTCTCATCTAATAGGCTGAAGAATTTAGTTTGGAGAAGGCTCTAATGAGAGTAAATGGTTACTAGTGTACTACACAGTAACCTCCAAAGGAAGGGGGGATGCTTCCTTGGAAAGAATGTTGCTCCGGTAACCCCAACTGTGGGGTTTTGTGGAAGTTACAGTTGCCTCTTTCTTCCAGCAGATGGCACTGGAGCAAAGGGATTTTGGTTAACTGAATTTTGTACACAAGATTGGCCCCTCAAAAAATCCTCACCGAAATGAAGGTGTTTTCCATGTGGTTTGCTTTTAAGTTACCGTGCTGATGAATGCTGAGTCTCACCTTACAAGAGTGTTAATACTAAAGTTTGTCAGTTAAGGCCAAAATCACGTGTAGTCCAAATTTACCGTGGACAGCTTGTAAGTCCTACGTAATGTTCAGTGTTAGCAATGTTCTCAGTGGGTCCATCCGTGCCCCTCTCCTGTCAGCGTTGGAAGAGAGCTCGTGGTTGACCACTAGAGGGAGGCCTCTGCAAGAGAGAACTTTAAAAGGGAAGCGAAAAGGACGAATAATAATAAATGTAATAAATGTCCGCATTCTCACCATCCAGAAGTAATAACTTCCCCGCTTTCTTTTTGTTTTATTTTATTTTATTATTATTATTATTATTTTAACGAAATAACACACTGAGATCTAAGTGAAGTTCCTTTAACCAGTCACCGCAGTGGTGGCCTCTGCAGAGTACAAGAGGGCACGGCACTGCGGGGCGTCTGTGCGTACATTCATCTGTTCCTGACCGTTTACCTAGAATCCTAAGGAAACATTATTGCTTCAGTGTTTTTTCAAATGTACATAACTATCATCAATCTGTATTCTGTATTTTCAATTACTATATCATGGGGTTCTATCTATGTTGCTATGTATGGATGTATTTACTATCACTGTATTCTATTAAATAAATGTGGCACATTTTGTTCATTTGGTCTCCTGTAGTGGACATTAGGGTATATTCAGTATTTTCTTTCAGGGAACAGCCTTCTGCATCTCTCTTCGTACTGTGGCATAAAAAATGTGCATCTCCAGTTTGACAAGAGTCAAATGAGTTTTCAAAGTTGCCGGCCTGGTTTTCAGTCTCACTGGCAATTTTCGAAAGTTCCTATTTTTTACATTTCTGTCAACACTTGATGCTGTCTGGTGAAATTCTGCGAATCCAATGAGTGAAAAGTATAATGTCATTGTTTTGATGAGTTTGTATGTGATTCCTAACGAGTCTGGGCATTTTTCTCATGTGTATTGACAGGATCCCCTCACTGGTGAATCACTGGTCTATGCTCTTTGCCTGGTTTTCTGTTGGACTCTTTGGCTTTTTCTTAGTGAGTTGCAGAGGTAACATTGCAAATATCTTCCAGTTTACTTGCCTTTTACATGACGTTTATTAAGCATTTTTTTCATATAAGTGTTTTTCATTATTAAGTCAGATCATTGTGTCGTGTCCATTAAGGAGGTCATATAATGGCTTCCTACTTTCTTATATTTTTAAAGGATTTTTTGAATGCTAGATCTTTAGATTATCTGGAGATTATTTTTGTATGGTATATGGTAAGAATTCAGTTTTATATATATTTTTTTCCTTGTGGTAAAAAAGTTACCCCAACATCATCATTATATTTGCTGGAGTCGGTGGGCTTAGTTCTGTTTTAATGAGCTATGTATTCCCATAACAGTATCATACTTAGTTACTGTAGCTTTGTAACTGGATATCCTGTAGGGTACATAACTCATCTTGTTTCATTTTCTTTTTTCTTTTTTATCTTAATTGAAGTATAATAGTGTTTTATTTGTTTCAGGTGTACAATATAATGATTCAACAGTTCTATACATTACTCAGTGTTCATCATGATAAGTGTACTCATAATCCCCTTCACCTATTTCCCCTATCCCCCCACCCACCTCCCGTCTGGTAACCATCTGTTTTCTATACTTCAGAGTCTGTTTTTTTTGTTTGTCTCTTTTTTCTTTGTTCATTTTTTTTTGTTTCTTAAATTTCACATATGAGTGAAGTCATATGGTATTTGTCTTTGTCTGATTTAGTTCACTTAGCATTATACCCTCTAGGTCCATCCATGTTGTTGCAAATGGCAAGATCTCTTTTTATGGCTGAGTAATATTCCATTGTATATATATACATCATCTTCTTTATTCATTCATCTGTTGATGGACACTTGGGTTGCTTCCATGTCTTGGCTATTGGAAGTAATACTGCAGTAAACATAGGGGTGTATTTATCTTTTTGAATTAGTGTTTTCATATTCCTTGGCTAAATACCCAGTAGTGGGATTACTGGATCATATGTTAATTCTATTTTTCATTTTTTGAGGAAGCTCCATACTGTTTTCCACAGTGACTGCACCAGTTTGCATCCCCACCAACAGTTCCTCCACAGACGTTCCTTTTTCTCTATATCCTCGCCAACACTTGTCATTTTGTTTTTTTTATTTTAGCCATTCTGACAGATGTGATACCTCATTGTGATTTCGATTTGTGTTTTCCAAATGATTAGCGATGCTGAGCATCTTTTCATGTCTGTTGGCCATTTGTCTGTCTCTTCAGGTTTTCTGCCCAATTTTTAATTAGATTATTTATTTTTTTTGGTGTTGGGTTGTATTAAGTTCTTTATATATCTTAGATATTCGCCCCTTATCAGATATATCGTTTGCAGATACCTTATCCCACTCAGTAGGTTGCTTTGTCCTTCTGTTGATGGTTTCTTTGCTGTGTAAAAACTTTTTATTTTGCTATCGTCCTGTAGTTTAATTTTGCTTTTGTTTCTCTTGCCTGAGGAGACATATCTAGAAAAATGTTTCTATGGCTGATGTCAAATTACTGCCTATGTTTTCTTCTAGGAGTTTTATGGCTTCAGGTCTCACTTGTGGTCTTCAATGAATTTTGGGTTTGTTTCTGTGTGTGGTGTAAGAAAGCAGTCCAGTTTCCTTCCTTTGCATGTAGCTGTGCAGTTTTCCCGACACCATTTGTTGAAGACACTATCTTTTTCCTGTGGCATGTTCTTGCCTCCTTTGTTGTAGATTAATTGACCATATATATATATATATGTGTGTGGGTTGATTTTTGGACTCTATTCTGTTGTATTGATCTATGTGGCTACTTTTGTGCCATTTTTGTTTCATTTTTATGGTTGTCCTAGCTAATTCTGTGCTCCTTTATTCTTCCATATACATTTTAGAATCCATTTCCAGAAAAATTCAGTTGCAAGTTTATTTGGAATCCCATGCATTTGTTAATTTATCTGGTCACTCAATACATACTTTCCAAGCATGGCATCCATGTGTCAGGCTACTATTAAGAACTATTAGAGCTATTATAAGAACTGCAAATATATAGCAGTGAACAGAAAAATAGACCAAGTCTCCATCCTCGTGGAACCTGTAGTCTGTCTAGGAAGACAAATAAATAGGTAACATGTCAGAATGTGGTCAGTGGGAGAGAGAAACAGAGGAAGGTAAGGGGAATCGAGACGGGAGGGAGGATGCTGCCTTATTTAGGTAAGTACAAGAGGGCTTTCTAAGGTGTTCTCAGAAGGGCGGGGATGAGCTCTGCTGATCTCTTAGAGAAGAGCAACCCAGGCTGGGAGTAGAGAGAATGCCCTGAGGAGGGATCTTGTTTTGCATTTTTGACCTGCAATGGGAGTTGGGAGAATGGTAGCAGAGGAGGGCTAAGGGGATGGGGAGGTGGGGTGGCCCTGAGGCCTACGCTAAGGATTATGGAGAGCGTTTGCTGATTGATCATTGTCTGATGGGAACAGTCAGTGACCCAGGAAAGGTTTGTTGTCAGAAGACCTGTGTGCAAGTTCTAGGCCTGGCTCATAGTATTTTTGTGGCTCAACAGTTCTCTTTAATACGCCTGAGCTGCTGCTTGCTCACACTAAATGGAGAATAGTTCTAGTAATGTATGTATGTGTGTGTTTGTGTGTTTTGCTAACCTTTTGGCTTTGATAGGTCAAACCTACAGAAAAGTGGCAAGAATAATACAAGGGCTGCCTGTATACCCTTTACCAAGAGTCCCCACTTGCTTACTTGTTGCCAAATTTGCTTTGTCATTCACTCTGTGTGTGTGTGTGTTTTACCCCTGAATCCTGAGAGTAAGGTGGAGATGTCATGCTCTTTGTGTGTTTCCTAAGAGCAAAGATGTTCTCATATAAAGCCATAGAATAAATACCAAAATCAAGGGATTTGGTATTGATATAATCTATTATCTAATCCACAGACCATATCTAAATGTTTCCAGTTATTCCATTGATGTTCCTTAAGGCTCATTTTTCCCCAGTCCAGCATCTAGCCTAGGATCACGTGCTGCATTTAACTCTCAGGTCTCTTTCTTCTCCTCTGATGTGGAATCATTTCTTAGCCTCTCTGTCTTTCTTGACCTTGTTATTTAAAAATATATGTATGTATGTATGTATTTATTGCTTTTTCCTGATACTTCTCATTATCATTAGATTCGGGTTATGCTTTTGGTCCGAATTACCCTAGAAAGGATGTGTCCTTTGTGAGTCTCATCAGGAAGTCCATGATGTATCTCCAAGTCTGTCTGCCACAAAGTTGCTATTTATGTGGTTCCTGTTGAGTTTCCGCCCTCTCTTTTAGTCTCCATTGATTATTTTCTAACTCTGTTTTTGTTTCTGTATTTATTAGTTGGTATTTTACAGTAAGAAAGAACTTTCCCTTCTTCCCTACCTATGTATTTATAGCACTGTGAACTCAGGGGTATTCAGTGACTCAGAATCCAGTACTATTGTTATTTTGTGCTCAGATTGTCCCAAATTTGTCCTGTGGGGGCCCTTTCAAGATGCTTCTTGTGTTCTGTTGATATATTCCCATCATTCTTTAAGTACTGCTTTACTTTCTGGCAGGACAAGATGCTCCTGATGCAGATTAATCTTTTTTTTTTATAGTTTTTTTTATGTTATGTTAATCACCATACATTACATCATTAGTTTTTGATGTAGTGTTCCATGATTCATTGTTTGTGCATAACACCCAGTGCTCCATGCAGAACGTGCCCTCTTTAATACCCATCACCAGGCTAACCCATCCTCCCACCCCCCTCCCCTCTAGAACCCTCAGTTTGTTTCTCAGATTCCATAGTCTCTCATGGTTCATCTCCCGCTCTGATTTCCCCCCCTTCATTCTTCCCTTCCTGCTATCTTCTTCTTCTTCTTTTTTTTTTTAACATATAATGTATTATTTGTTTCAGAGGTACAGGTCTGTGATTCAACAGTCTTACACAATTCACAGCGCTCACCATAGCACATACCCTCCTCAATGTCTATCACCCAGCCACCCCATCCCTCCCACCCCCCACCACTCCAGCAACCCTCAGTTTGTTTCCTGAGATTAAGAATTCCTCATATCAGTGAGGTTATATGATAACCGACGCAGATTAATCTTTTCCAGCCCCAGTCCTGGGAATCCGATTTTTTTCTCCAAAAACCCTCCTTCCTTTTAGTGGAAATGGCATTTAGACACCAAGATCTGGATGCCGGGTATACTCATTACTAATCTCGGTCTTCCTTGTTTGTTTGTTTGTTTTAAGATTTTATTTATTTGTCAGAGAGCACAAGCAGGGGGAGCGGCAGGCAGAGGGAGAAGCAGACTCCCCGCTGAGCAGGGAGCCCGATGCGGGGCTTGATCCCAGGACCCCAGGATCATGACCTGAGGCGAAGGCAGATGCTCAACCAACTGAGCCACACAGGCATCCCTCAGTCTTCCTTGTTATTAATGCATTAAATTCCAGTGTGACTATACCACAGTCTATTCTGTTTTTGAGCACATGGACCATTTCCAGCTTGGGGGCTATTATGAAAATGCTGCTAGGAATACTTTTTCTTACAAGTCTTTTGTGGACATATATTTTCATTCCTCTTGGATAACCACCTAGGAGTGCAGTTGCTGGGTAAGAGAGTAGTTATGGATGTGTGCTTAGTCAATGAAAAATTTGTCCAACCTTTCTCCAGGGTGTTCGTATCCTTTTATGCCCACCAATGAAGTATGGGAGCTCTGGGTGATTCACATTCTCACCAATTTGATATCCTCAGTCTTGTTTTAGCCATGGTGGTGGATATGCAGTAGTATCTTGCAGAAGTCGTAATTTTTCACTTTCTTGTTCACTAATGCTGTGGAGCACTTTATCACATGCATATTGTCTATTTATGTAGCTTCCTTTGCAAAATGTCTTTTTTTTTTATTGTGTTTGTCCTCTTATTTTTGAGTTTGAACTTTTCATGTATTGTGGAGATACAAGTTCTTTGTCAGCTATCTGTGTGCATGTGTAAGCACATACACACTTTTATGTATTCATAATATTCCAGTTTTTATATTTGTCAGATAATATGACTTTTCTAAATGGTGTTTTTAATGAATAGTTGTTAATTTTCATAAGACTGATTTACCATTTTATGTGTTTTATGGTTATTTCTTCCTGTATTCTAAGAAATCTCTGCCTAACGCTGAATTATGGAGATCTTTTGTTTTTGTGTTTTTTTAGAAGTTGTATAGTTTTACCTTTTACATTTTGGTCTCTGTTCTATCTGGAATTAATTTTTGTGTAAGGAGTTGAGGGTCATGGTTTTTCACACGAATATCCAGTTATTCCATCAGGATTGGAGAAGACTTTCCTTTCTCCCTGAATCGCTTTGGTTCCTTTGCCAAAAATCAGTTGACCATGTAATGTGGGTCTATTTTTGGCTTTTCCTATTTTCGTTTTCTTTGGCTGTTGCAAGTTCTTTGTATTTCCATATACATTTTTAGAAGAGGTTTTAGATTTACAGAAAAGTTGAGAAGGTAGTAGCAAGAGTTTCCATATATCCTGTGCTCAGTTTCCTCTGTTATTGATATCATTCATTTTCATAGTGCATTTGTTACAATTAATGAATCACTATCAATGCATTATTATTAACTAAAGTACATTGTTTATCCAGATTTCCTTAGTTTTTACCTAATATCGTTTTCTGTTCCAGAATTCTCAATCCCATTTTTTTTTTTTTAAAGATTTTATTTATTTATTTGACAGAGAGAGACACAGCGAGAGAGGGAACACAAGCAGGGGGAGTGGGAGAGGGAGAAGCAGGCTTCCCGCTGAGCAGGGAGCCCGATATGGGGCTCGATCCCAGGACCCCGGGATCATGACCTGAGCCGAAGGCAGACGCTTAACGACTGAGCCCCCCAGGAGCCCCTCCCAATCCCATTTTTACCATTTTTACCATTTAAATTACATTTAGTTGTTATGTCTCCTCAGGCCCCTCTTAGCTGTGACGGTTTATCAGACTTTGGTTTTTGATCACCTTGGTAGTTTTAAGGGACACTGGTTGGATGTTTTGCTGGATCCCTCTCTGTGGGAATTTGATGTTTTTCTCCTGAGTAGAGTTGGGTTATAATTTTTTGAGAAAAGAACACAGGCCAAGTACCATTTTTGGCACATGGCAAGAGTACATACTATGAACATGACTTATTTCATTTGATTATGGATACTGATTTTGATGTTGACCTTGATCACCTGTCTGAGCTAGTGTTTGTGAGGTTTCTCCATGGTCAAGTTACCCTTTTTTCCCCTTTTCTGTACTGTGCCCTTTGGGAGAAAGTCAGTGTGCACAGTGGGGGTTTATGTTCCCCTCCTTGAGGACAGAATATCCACATAAATTTTTTGGAATTCTGCCTGAGAGATTGGACTCTTCTCCCTCATTTATTTATTTATTCAATCACTGATTTTTTTTTTTTTCTGTAAGATTTTGGATTTTTGAGTTGAGACTGTTTATTGGCTCCATATATGATCTACCTTGATGGACATTTCATATGTACCTGGAAAGAGTACTGTTCTATAGTTGTTGGGTTTAGTGTCCTAAAAATGTAAATTGTATGAAGTTCATTAATAGTGTTGCTCAGATATTTCTATCCTTACTGGTTTTTTTTTTTTTTTTTTTAAGATTTTATTTATTTATTTGACAGAGAGAGAGCGAGAGCAGGAACACAAGCAGGGGGAGTGGGAGAGGGAGAAGCAGCCCTCCCGCCGAGCAGGGAGCCCGATGCGGGGCTCGATCCCAGGACCCTGGGATCATGACCTGAGCCGAAGGCAGACGCTTAATGACTGAGCCACCCAGGCGCCCCCCCCTTTTTTAAGATTTTATTTTATTTATTTGACAGAGGGAGAGAGACAGCTAGAGAGGGAACACAAGCAGGGGGAGTGGGAGAGGGAGAAGCAGGCTCTAGGACGAGCAGAGAGCCCGATGCGGGGCTCAATCCCAGGACCGTGGGATCACGACCTGAGCCGAAGGCAGACGCTTAACGACTGAGCCACCCAGGCGCCCCTTACTGGTTTTTTAAAAAAATATTTTATTTATTTATTTGACAGAGAGCAAGAGAGCACAAGCAGGGGAAGCAACAGAGGGAGGAGAAGCAGGCTCCCTGCTCAGCAGGGAGCCTGACATGGGGCTCAGTCCCAGGGCAGATGCTTAACTGACTGAGCCACCCAGGTGTCCCTATCCTTACTGATTTCTTTGCCTCCTTGCTTACTCAGTCCCTGAGAGGCTGTTCACATTTCCAACTATGATTGTACTTGTCTGTTTCCCTCTTCAGTTTTGTTAGTTTCGCTTTGTGTGTCTTCTTACTCTGTTTTTAGAGACCTAAACATTTGATTTTTATATCTTCCTTATGAATTGGCCCTTTTGTCATTGTAAAATGTAAAAATGGCTTCTTTTACATATGGCAGTATTCCTTAACTTGAAGTCTATTTTATATGCTATTAATGTAGCAAGCATGTATTTCGTATGCTTACTTCTTTTTACCATATATATCTGTATGGACTGCACCATGCCCTCTTCCCTCCTCCCCAAATTCATACGTTGAAACCCTAGTCCCAACTAACTCAGAATGTGAGTGTATTTGGAGATAGGGCCTTTAAAAGAGGCAGGTAAGTTAAAATGAGGCCGATAGGATGGGCCCTAATCCAGTCTGACTGGAGTCCTTAAATGAAGAGGAAATGTGAACACACTGAGAGACACCAAGAGATGCCTCTTCACAGAGAGAGGACCATGTGCAGACAAGCAAGAAGTCAGCCATCTCTAGGCCAAAGTGAGAGGCCCTGCTGGCATCTTGGTTTTGGACTTCTGGACCCCAGAACTCCAAGAAAATAAATTTTTGTTGTTTAAGCCACCCCAATCTGGTAATTTGTTATGTCAGCCCTAGCAAACTCCTACAGTACCTTTCCATCCATTTCTTACAAGTGCATCTCTTATAGACAACATATAGTTGGATATTTCTATTTAATCCAGTCTAACCACTGCTGCCTTTGGTTGTAGTGTTTCATTTATATATGGTATAATTATTGATATGATTGGATTTAGTCTGTCATGGTTCTGTTGGTCCCATCTGATTTTTGTTCTACTGTTCTTCCTTTTCTGCCTTGAGTATTATTTTTCGGTAATCACTTTTAATATTTCTGTTGGCTTTTGCCAATACTTGTTTGCACTCCCTGCTCATCTCCCAGTTCTGTAGCAGCAGGTCCTTGTAGGGTCTTGCTGAATGTTTCCCTATGCATGAGCAGCCCAGCCCTTGGCCAGAGACCTGCAGCGAATGCGCCTGCAGACTGTGACACGTCCCCTCTGCGTAGCTCTCCTTCCAGCCACCCTGCCCCGCCGCGAAGTCCAGCTGCTTTCTCAGAGCCCCTGCCTGGGTTCCATCTCCTACGTGTAATGAGGACAGAAAGAGATGATCATGGGGACTTGTTGCTTTTCTCCCAAAGATTGTAGTCTGAGGGGCGCCTGGGTGGCTCAGTTGGTCGAGCGACTGCCTTCGGCTCAGGTCACGATCCTGGAGTCCCTGGATCGAGTCCCACATCGGGCTCCTTGCTTGGCGGGGACCCTCTGACCCTCCCCCCTCTCATGTGCTCTCTCTCTCATTCTCTCTCTCTCAAATAAATAAATAAAATCTTAAAAAAAAAAAAAAAGATTGTAGTCTGAAAAGAGTTGCCTCATATATACGTTTTATAGCTTTTTGGCCAGGACAGCATGTGTGGTACCAGTTACTGTCTCATGGATGGAAGTGGAAGCTACGTTAGGCATTAGGTTAGTTAAGATGTGTACAAGTTCTGTATAAACAGTAAGTATCTATACAAATATGTGTAAGGGGTGTGATGCCGTCTTTATCATGCCAGGATTTATATAATTCTATGGACAAGATAAAGATTGGGCTTTAAATACTGGGCATACTGCCTATGGTTAGACCTCTGAAGCTTCTAGCAGCCAGATTATCTAATGTATCATAAAAGTGGTATGTACACATTTTTCTTTTATTTTTCTGACAGAGACACAGCAAGAGAGGGAACATAATCAGGGGGAGTGGGAGAGGGAGAAGCAGGCTTCCCGCCGAGCAGGGAGCCTGATGCGGGGCTCAATCCCAGGACCTTGGGATCATGACCCGAGTCGAAGGCAGATGCCCAACCAACTGAGACACCCAGGTGCCCCTTTTTTTTCTTCACTCACCTTCTCCCATCCTCACCCCACTAACTGTGTTGTGTCAGAAGTTTTAAATTTTCCTCTCCTTAGGGAGAACTGTCATGGACAGAAAAAAGAACTCTTCCAAGCCTGTGGAGGGGCAATGTCTATAGGACATCTTTTCTCTCCAGTGTTTAATTCTCCCTCTATAATGGAATGAAGACCTATTTACTCCAATATGGTTATTTTGGTACTGTTCCATTCCTATGGGTTATCAGATTTTAAAGTCCTTTGGGCCAGAAATAAAACAGAACCACTTATCCCTTCTGCCTTCAGAAATACTATGGAGGGATGAGCCTTGTCAAGCAGAGGCAATGTTAACAACAAAAACAGAAAAGAGAGAACTTTTAAAGCAATAATCTGCCTTTGATAAGTCTTGTTTTATGTGATTAAAGAAATAAGACATTTGACCTCTAGTCCTGTATCTATCCTGATTCCTGTCCCTCACCCTTCTCTGTCGTACGGAGGACTTTGGTACTCAGACTCTTGGATGCAATCAAAAGACAGTCTGGGTTGTCAGAAGGTCATTGGAACACCAGTCAAAGTAGTGAACACTGTACTAAATTCTTTTACGTTTGTGTGTTATGGGAAGAGGCTACTGTCAGGCAGTGAAAAACTAACTAGTCTTGAGCAGATGTAAATTTGAATACAAATGTGTGTTTGTATTGTGATGGAAAGGTGTCATCAGGTGTCATAGGCATCTTTGCTTCCTGTGTTTGGGAGTTGCTCAGGTAGAGATTAAAGAAGGAATTCTGGAGGCACCAGCTTGAGAGAGAAGACCTAGGTTCATTATCTTGGGGTCCTGCTACAAAGTCTCACAGGGCAGTAACACTGTGTCTGTGTCAAGTACATCCTAAGTGGTTCACTGGGATATTGACAGGGTTACTTCTGTGGGTATTTTCCAAATACAAAATTCTCTCCTTAAAGAAAACACTTTTGAGCTGCAGTGATCGGAAGTTCAGTACTGATAAAAAATCTTCCTTGTTTTCAGTCGTTCTGTCTGGATTAATCAAAATTGCTGAGTCCATTTATGAATGGCAGACTATTTTAAAATTCTGATGCTCTTTTTCAATTCAATAATGCTGTCTCTGGATTTTCACAATTCTGCCTTCCCATAATCCCTGTCGTTATCATATCTGACATGCTTTCATGTAACACAGAAAGGAAAAGCTAAGAGAAACTGAGATAAATTTTATTTTTCTTTTAAACAGAAGGAAGAAAAAAAGTGGGGTTACACTTTTATAAATATCTATAAATACTGAGCGATAAGCAAATTTTCCAAATAAATAAATAAATATTGCCACATGCTAAGGAATGTAGGAAATTGTGGGGACTACTCTGGCTCCGCCAAAGGAAGAGCCCCTAATAAATGGTATTGCGTTTATAAGATTACAACCAGTTTTCTGCCAAAGTCCTTTTGGGATTTTACATCTAGTTATCAGTACAGGAGCTTCCAAAAGCTTTTAAACAGTATAATGTCTCCAACAGGAAATGAAAACTGTGGAGATAATATTTGCCATGCACTGCTATATAGTTGTATACATAGTTTTAGTGTTTCAGAATAGGAACCAGACCTTAAAACCATCAGGTGAGAACAGTTTTCCAATGTTTCATAAGTAAAAACGGATCGGTTTCTAAGGCTGGGGGCATGATGGCAGTGGGAAAAAACAAGGTGATGCGAAGAAACTGTTGTTGAAATCTACTTTGCTTGCTAGCATTCTGCTCTGTGGGCGGCCATCTAAATAGAGGTAGGAACATGGGACCCCCTCATAGAAAGACTCCAAGTCAGGTGGTAAGGCTAGGTAGAGGGAGGTTGAGCATCAGGCCCACCTGGCTGGTGCTCAGCTGTTTGGTAAGTGAGGTTTGGTTTTCTTGGGACCGAAAACTGTCTTCAGTAATGCCCCCAGAATTTGCAAGTGGACAAAGACCCAGGCATGTCAGCCGGGAGTGTTTAACTCCCTCCATAGCCAGCGCTGCAGAGCAGTAAGGAGAACCAACAGCGTTGTCTTTGGGTAACTCCTACACTTTGGTCCCCTGATTACTGGACTTCTTTTCCTTTGAGTCCTTGATGCCACTTCACTTAGACAGAAGGACACAATCTGCCAGTCCACAGAAAACCGAACCCAGAGCAGTCCCATTGTCTCAAGACTCCCTCCCTGTGACAGTTATCCTGAATGCGGTACTACTCAGCCTGGAAGTAGGCTTCATCAAATGCCTCCGAGGGGAATTTGAATTTATTTCCATTTTAAAAATTTATTTCCATTTCCTAGCAGGGGAGATTTTCATGAGCCGATGCCAAAGCTCTTCCTCTGGCCAAATTCACTAAAGCCCAAGACAGGGCCCATAGACAGCGTCGTATCATGGACCGCTTGGGAACAGGCAGGGTCATTCTTGGCCCTCCAGCTCTGGCTGCATAGAAGGGGAAAGAGCATGGCAAGGGGGGCCCACTCCGTAGGGAGGTTGAATTTTCTAGCTTGGTTTCTTGCCTCAGTTGTCTAAGCATTCCAGTTCCGTTTTGACCAGCCTACTACCAGTCTTTCTGACAGCTCTTCTCCAGAGATGCTCAAGGAAGAGCAAAGCCTTGAGATTCGGACTTTTATCAGTTTGCCCAAGTCAGCTATTAATGCCCTAGTCAAGGTTGCGGACTCAAAAATGCCACCAGGGTCAGGGCAGGTGACACAAACGTAAGGAGCCGCGGAGGCTACTGGTATTGGCTCTTCCCTTCACCTTCCAAGCGGTGAACTCGCTAAACCATTGCTTGGTTGGTAATGCTAGACTGATGAAGAAGAGAGGCACGGGAAGAGAAACTGCCCCGGGTGGTTGGGGGAAGGGTGGTGGTCGTGGTGGGAATCCCTCTCTCCTTAATGAAGGCGAAACTTCTAGTTTATCTTTCTGGGCTTCAAAGTTCGGAAAGGTGGTATAGGTGAGGTGGGGAAGGCGGTGAAAGCGCCATGACTCAGGCCTCAAAGGTACCTTCTCGGGGGACCTCGTGGTGCATGGGGAGAAGCCGCTAACTGCGCACTTCACCCCCCACCTTCCCTTTCCCTGGACTGCGGAGGGCGCACGTCCCTCCGAAAAGCTCCGAAAAGTTTCGTTTTCGGAAAGACTGCTGGGAAAGGACTCTTTTCTGGTTTCCCTAGATGAACTTGGGGAAGGGGCGGCACCTGTCCACGCCCATCCCCCCGGCGTGCGCGTTCACCCGGCTGCCTCTGAGCACCCCTAACGGGTCGCTGGCCACCACACTGTTGTCCTCGGCGCTCGGGAGCTCCTGGGAGCAGGAGGCCGGGGCGGGGGTCATGCGGGGCCTGGGCTTCAGCACGTTCAGCGGGTCACGCTCCGTGTCCTCGGCGCTGCGCGTGTGCCGCCGTGGCCTGGGGGTGTTGAAGTGGATGAGGGGGATCTCGTTCCTCCGGGACAGGAACTGGGAGTAGGGCGGCGGGTTGGTGCCCGGCAGGAAGGCCCTCTTGGCCTGGCCCAGGCTGACGAGGAAGCGGTGCTGCGGGGAGTGGTACACGTCGTAGCCGTTTTCCAGCGTCCGCTGTCGGAACCTGCAGCTCTCCGGGCTGAAGAGGTGCTGAAAGGGAGAGCGGTGGGGTGAGCGCCGGGCGGACCCCGGCCCCCGTGCCCCGCCCCCCGCCCGCCCCTCCGAGGTGGGGGTGGGGGTACTGGGGCTGGCTTCGTCCTCCGGGGCTCTATCAGGGGGGCGTCCTTAACATCTCGCCACTCCCTTCTGCGGAGAGTGATCTCTGACCGTTGCTCTCCAAGTCGCCCAAGCAAGGAGCACGGTTGGGACTTGACCCCACAGCCCCCGCGCCCGCCGGGAGCCCCCCGCCGGCCCTGCACGGGGCTGGCTCGGCTCGGCTGGCCACGGCAGGCAGCACTTGTGTGCAGTTTCTGGAGGGACGGCTAACGTCAGGGGAACCCGGTCCTTCCCGCCTCTGCCTTTGGCTGGGAGTTGGCTTGGGTCTGTCTCCTTGCCTGGAGAAAGGAGGGGGGATGGGGTTTGTAGGGTCAGACATAACTGAGGGTACTCGCACTCAGAGATAATATCGTTTGGGATTTAGGGCCGGGAGCTCTGGCAACAGATGACTAGGTTTGAGCCCTCACTCTGCCACTAACTAGTACTGGGTTTTATTGAACACCTGCTAGGACCTTCACATGTTGTTTCAGTTAATCCTCAGACTCCACGGAGTGTTTTTACAGATGAGGACTATCTATATGCCTAAATGTGGTCAATAGAGATTTTAATTCAATGCCTATGTTTGTTCCATGGAGAGTTGTCTACTTGTGGCCAGGTACTGTTGTAGGTGCTGGGACAGGGCAGCAAGCTAAGCAGAAAGTCATTGCTGTCATGGTAGTTCTGGTGGGTCTGTCTGGGGGTAAGAGGCTCCTGAGATGAACAGTCCTACTACTGTACGATCTCAAAATCCTTTGGAATATGCCTGCAACCTGTGGTTTGGGAAATCCTTTGCTTACCAATCTGAATGACGGACGACCACAGTTGGGGCAGAGATCATTCATGAGAGCTTTATTTTTTTTAGTTTTTTTTATAAGATTTTATTTATTTGTTTGTTGGAGAGAGAGAGGGAATGAGCACAAGCAGGGGGAGCGGCAGGCAGAGGGAGAGGGAGAAGCAGACTCCCTGCTGAGCAAGGAGCCTGATGTGGGGCTCCATCCCAGGACTCTGGGATCATGACCTGAGCCAAAGGCAGGCGCCCAACTGACTGAGACACCCAGGAGTCCCCATGAGAGATCTTTAACTGGAGGGAGATCCTGACTTTTTCCAGGTGAGGAAACTGAAGTGGAGAGAAATGAGGGGACCAGCCCAAGGTCAAGAAGGTCTAGTAAAAGAATCAGAAGACACTAATGGCTTTTATTAGAGGACCTACATACAAGGTGTTGTGTAGGTGTTGTGTACATGGGTGCCCATAGGTGGTCAGACTAGAGGCTAAGAGCCCAGTCCCAGAACAAGACTACCTGGGTTCAAACTCCAGCTGTATAAACCTGAGCATCTACTACTTAGATTGACTAAATCACTCCATGAAAACATCACCAAGCACTGCCAATGGAATCTTTATAAGATTTTATGCTCTGGGGAAGAAATGAATTATCTTTATTTAAAAAAATTTTTTTATTGTTATGTTAATCACCATACATTACATCATTCGTTTTTGATGTAGTGTTCCATGATTCATTGTTTGTGCATAACACCCAGTGCTCCATGCAGAACGTGCCCTCTTTAATACCCATCACCAGGCTAACCCATCCTCCCACCCCCCTCCCCTCTAGAACCCTCAGTTTGTTTTTCAGAGTCCATCGTCTCTCATGGTTCGTCTCCCCCTCCGATTTCCCCCCCTTCAAGAAATGAATTATCTTTAAATGGTGACGAGCTCAAAAAAGAAACTCACGGATCCAAAGATGTTGCCTCTGAAGTCCATACAGAGGTACCTCCTGCTCATCACACCTGTTATCACCACAAAGCCGGCATCCTCTGATCTGATCATCAGGGCACCTATGGAGAAAATCATCAAGGTCAAAAACTGGCTGCACATCCAATTCCTATGTTTGAGCGCTTCCTGAAAACCCACCCCCATGAAACCTCCCTTGATTGATTTTAAGGGCGCTGATGACTTCACTTCACCCTCCCTTGTACTTACTTCTTCAGCTTCATTTCTTCTGATTCTCCCCTCCAAACAACCCCCCCATCCCATCCCCCATTTGCCTCCTACTTCCTCCTCTTGTCTGTATGGAGCACTCTGAATTCCCAGCATTTTTTCTCCTGTGCTGGACACATGTTTCCCTCTCAGCCTGCACTGTCTTTACTTCCCTGGTTGTCTGGCTAATACCTCTTAATACTTGTGGTGGTCATCATGTTCTCGGAAGCCTTCTGGGCTTATGCAATTCTTAAATCTACACCGAGATGTCCTTCAAGGATCCAGCTTGTGTATAGAGCCTGATGCTCCACTCAGGTATCTGTATGGTAGTCAGTGATCCATCACCCAACACCCATTATGTATTAAGAACACTTTTAGAATTATCTTCTCCTCCCTTCTCTGCTTATCAAAGTCTCTCATCCTTCAAGGCCAGACTCAGATGTGACTTTCTATGAGGACTTTCCTAATCTCCCTAATCAGAACAAATGCCCTCACCTTTATTACAGAGTGTGTTTCATTCACCTGGCCTAAACTAAGTTTACATTATATAGTGCCTCCCCTAGAGTGAGCTTCTTGGGAGCAGAGGGTTTAGTTTTCTGTGTCAAAGAGATACCACGGATGCACAGAATTGCTTCTTGGATCTTCATGGCTGCTCTTTGTCCCTTTCTCGCTTGGTGGTGTCCCCTCCAGTGCAGTCCCTCATGGTCTTTCTGTGTCCCCACTCAACAACCAATCTCCAACAAGGGCCTAAACCCCACACATACTACTTACACTTTGAATAACTGATAACTGCCTGCCCTTGTGGGGACTTGCAGTTTTACCAACTGCAGTGCATTGCTCCAAGGACGAAAGTCTAAAGCTTTCTGTTTTGTGGCAAGAGTATCATTCAGCAAGAGTTCCAGCCCAAATGCTGTTTAATTATATGACATTTTCTGCTAAAAATCATTTCTTTAAGTCTTTGGAGTCACTTGCATTTGCTTACCACAGAATTTCCATGTGCATCTCCTTTGGCCTCACAACCCCCTGGCAGGTGTTTGAATTTCTGTTCTAGAAATGTAGTATGGAGAGGTTGAAAATGCCCAGTATCTGCGCCCAGGAAGTGGGGGAGCCTCACGGGATGACTTACACCTAGGTCTCCCCTCTTTACCCTGTGTAGGCTCAACTCAGAGACCTCTGAGGAGAGTAGCAGACAATACCTAGACTCTAGCAGAGCTTCATATGGACTGAAGTTGGAATGATGTGGGACAGAGGGAATGAGGGTAGGAGCAAGCCCAGAAAGAAGGGAAAACAAGAAGGCCAAGGAGAAACATTAATTTGTTTCCAAGTTTAGCTAAGAGCTAGCCTTGAGGGAAGCTTCTGGAAGTGGGGTGGGGTATAGGAGGTGCAGAGGATATTTAAATTGCCCCATAATGAGGTCTGTCTATGGGTCTCAAATATATGGCTAAGTCTATGACAAGCCCTGAAAGAAACAAAGGAATGTGTAAAAAATAAGTTTTTATCCTGATGAATTTTCAGTCTAACTAGAAAAAAATTACACATAGTCCCTGTTTTTGAGTGGTTGTGCTTTAGGTACTTTACAGATTTTAAATTCTCAAACAACTGTGATCTGGCTAATCTTATTAGTATTAACATGGGTAGTAGCAGCATCCCAATTTATGTGCAAAGGGAACTAATGCAGGATTCAAACACAGGACAGCGACTCTAACATCCTCTTCCTCCAACCCAGAAATTAACCTCCAATAAAAGTCATCACCCGCCTGAGGAGACAAAATCAAGTGCCAAGATATATGTCGCAACCAGTGAGAACCCCAAGTCACGCTGCCCCTGAGCAGATCAGGGAAGGGGCACTGAACCAGGAACCAGGGCACTTGGATTCTGGTCCCAGTTATGCGACTTCCTAACTCTGTAGCCTTGGGCAAGTCATTGTTCTAGCCTCAGGTTCCTCAGCTGCGTATAGAGAATGACAGTAGCTGGCCTGCCGACTTTACAGGGTTCCGATCAGAATCGAAAGCAATCATGGTTGGAAAAGTTACTTTTTTCAAAAAGCGTTGAGCAAATGGAAGGCATTAGGTAGCATGCGCTGGCCTGCCGTTTATGACAAGCCCAGACTTTGGCAGCCACGCGGGCCTCGTGCTTGGGGTCAATGTGGGCAGTGTGCGAGCCACGTGTGCTGCTGGGCCCCAGGACCCATCCCAGGAGCAAACAGCCTGGAGGGGAAGAGCGAGCAGCTGCTACAAATGACGCACAGCCTTGAGTCAAACCAACGGGAGCCAACAAGAAAGTGCAGAAAATGGAAGAGACAGATTGCCTTCCCTTTGCCTGTGCAGAAGGTGTGTTTTCACAGGCAGGCAGGTTCTAGGGCAGAATCTGGCAGAAGGAAGGCACAACACTGGTTTCTGGAGCGACAACCTGTTGCAGCCTGGTGGGCTTAATGGACTGGCCTGTGATCCCAGAAGAAGCATGGGGTTGGGGTCAGGGTGTCCTGTAGGTTACCTCGAGCCAGTGTAGTCCTTTAACCTTTGTTTTTCATAGGTAGTGGAATCATTTACCTCGTTTGGTCCTCTTGAGGATGTAATGAGATAATATTTTTATCCATAATAAAAGCACTTTCTAAATGCTAGTAATTTTACTATTGCCACTTGCCTCCACTCTGCTATAAAAGTGGAAAATTATCGGGGCACCCAGGTGCCTCAGTTGGTTGAGCATCCAACTCTTGATTTCGGCTGAGGTCATGATCTCAGGATCCTGGGATTCATGCTCAGAGGGGACTCTGCTTGAGGATTCTCGCCCTCTCCCTCTTCTTCCACCCCTCCCCCCATGCTCTCTCTGTCTCTCTCTCTCTCAAATAAATAAATAAATCTTAAAAAAAAAGTAGAAAATTATTGGCTCTGTTCTAGTCTCATGCTGGTAAATGATAAATGAGATGGTAGATGTAAAGTGTTTCAAGCTCCCCAAAAGAAAGATAATATTTTGCAAGATTAAAGAGCCCCAGGATAATTCAGCTTCAAGTAAAGAAAGCACCAGTGGGGAAAATGGAAGAAGGAAAAATATCAGGATCTTGGACGTGGTATTAACCACGGGTAATAAGCATCTCTTCTGCTGTTTCTATGAAGTAGGGATGGTGGGGAGTGGGAGGGTGGCCTCCTTCATAGTAGGATCGGAGACTGACGTCGGAGAGGCTCTCTGGAAGTGGGGTGGGGTATAGGAGGTACAGAGGATATCAGTGATGTAAGCCCCAAGGGAGGTTATAGAATCTTACAGGCAGGTAATGTCACAACCGACAACCCAAAGAAGGGTTGGGCACTCAACTATTAATCAAGAACTGACTAAAGCACAATGATCAAATGAATCATATTTCACCAAGAAATGTATAATTAATTAGGAGGGAAAAAACACCACACACCTTCCATCAAGTGTAAGCAAATCTTTCACCAGTCTGTGAATTACTTATGCTACTTATCCACATGCCTCGGTGTTTCCTCTTACCTTTTTTACTGAGTTTTGACCTTTGTGTATACATTTATTTGGATAATACACACAATGACTTATTTTAATAGTATAAACGGTTATATAAAGTAGGACAAGTAAGTCTCTGCCCCCAACCTGACCCCCCCCGCACCGTTGCCCTCTGCTGGTTTGTGTTAATTTCTAGAGACACAATGCTTAGCTACTGTCTACATCTGACAAAACAAAATCATTTCAAAAAAAAATCTGAAATCATTTCCCTTCATTTTGCTTCTTCTCAATCATTTTAATTCACTTCCAGCTGGTATGAATGCCTTCTCTGAGGCTGATGCTGGTGGATATTTGAGGGAAAAGTTCTACAGCTCAAGCTGCCTGCTTGTAGGCAGAGCATCGCACACTGTACCACACACAGCTCACCACAGCTGGCTCACACTGTCTCTGTCATGCTCCAGGGGACATGTCTTTGAGGGTTCCTTTCAGTGAAAGTTTCTGTTAAATATCCCTTGAATAAAATGAGCAACACTTTGGACACATCAAGTATATCCAGATTTAGTTCAGATTTTTGCCATTAGACTCTAACCTGGTTTCCAAAATGTCGACTCCTGAATCCTTCTAGATCCCTTTTGAGTTCTGGAACCTCCCTGGTACTTGCAGAGAACTTTGGTCCCTCCTCTCATCACCTGTCACATCCATTGAGCACTTGGAGAGGCATGCACGGCTGGCTCTGCATGTGCATGTATCTTGCTACAGTTTTTTTTTTTTTAAAGATTTTACTTATTTATTTGACAGAGAGAGACAGTAAAAGAGGGAACAGAAGCAGGGGGAGTGTGAGAGGGAGAAGCAGGCTTCCTGCAGAGCAGGGAGCCCGATGTGGGACTCGATCCCAGGACCCCGGGATCATGACCTGAGCCGAAGCTTACCGAAGGTTACCGAATAAGCCACCCAGGTGCCCCATCTTGCTACAGTTTTAGGGACTTTTGATTCCACACAGCAGGACCACAGAAAATTATCGATTAATTCAGTACAGCAAGGAGGGCAAACCATTATTCCCATAAGAAGTTTCCTTTAATTAAACAGAGACTGTGATTACTCTGTCATTCCTTTCATTTGATCTAGATTGAATCTGCTTGCATGCTTCTGTATCCTCAGTGTAACTGTGACACGTTCTTCTAAAGTCAAAGACCTTGTCTTTTTCAATACTCATCCCCCCTCTCTCCACAGAATCCCCTATGTAGGTGCACATGAAGGGGCCCTCATTTGAATCACAGCTAATTGATCAACTGTGGATTGTGATCCATCTTGTCACAAACCTAATCTTTAAAATCATTCCAGTGGCCTCATGTTGCCAAGGAGTTCCCAACGAGCTCGATCTGCTACTGAGTGGAAATTTCAGCTCCACAGAGAGGAATCACCAACTGATACCAAACTGGTACCTCTGAAGCCCCCAGTAAACATGTTGGATGGAGAGATGCATGCGTGCATGGATGCATGGATGGTTCATGCACTTGGTCAGACCCATCAAGACAACATACCTGGACAGTTTGTCTTTAGTACATTTTTCCTGAGAAGTTTTATAAGACCAGAATATTAGAAGCTCAGAGTTGGAAAGAGCCCCTGAGTTCATCTATTCCAATCCTTGGTCTGAAGCAGGAATCTTCTTTATAACCTCCATTGTTAGCCCTGTCCAAAGTTTATGAGCCGAACTCAGTATCAATGACCTATCTAACTTTTCTCCTCTCCACTTCCTTGCCTTTTGGTTCTGTACATTTTTGGATTCTTTGGCTAGAACAAAGTGAGAGTGGCTGCTATTGTGGGAAGAGGGATTGTAGTTAAGACAAATTATTCTTGTTGGGAGAAACAAGTAAATGCTAATTAAGGGAGTGGAAGAATCTTCTCCCCGGGTTTAAACACACACAGGCACGTGCGTGCACACACACACACACACTCACAGACAAATAAGTGGATTCTGGGCAAGAAGTTAGGACGCTGGATTGGCACTCTGGTCTAGCCCAAGGCCTCCCCAGGTCCCTTGGGGGCGGGTGGACAGGGGAGCTCCCCATCCTTCCCAGCCTGAATGAAGCCCCTACTCACTGTAGATGGTCTGATGGGGTGTGCCATCCACATGGCCGTCCTTGTGGATCTGCAGGTGGTAGCTGTTCCTGCCGGTGGCCGTGTACAGGTGGGTCAGGCCACCCCAGCTGGAGCCGAGCAGCGGGGAGGTGTTGGGATAGGCTCTGACTACCCAGCACAGGACAGACACCAGGAGCCCAAGGCGGGTCCCCAACATCGCAGCGCTCTGAATGGCTAGCTGGGTTTGAAACCTGACACTGCCTCCCTGAGCCCCCTGCCTGTGCCTCGCAGGCCTTTTTCTTTTCTTTGTGGGTATCTGGTGTGAGGATCCTAGGCTGGATTCCCTCCTTTTTTCCCTCGGACTTTTAAAGGGTAGCCCTGTGACATCAAACAGGAAAAACTCCGCTGTCCACATCCTCTGTGTTGTAACCAGCCCATTGGAAGAGAACGCAGAGCCCTCTGAGGTGCACGGAAGGCACGTCGTTCCAGACACACACACACACCCCTCAATTTCAGGCCAGCGCTCCAAAAAGTGAGTGATGTGTGGGCAAAAGTTATCTACGACTCTGGGTTGTCTGATGACCTGTCCCACTTCCACCAGGAAATGTGAAGGCAGCCAGCAGTTCCGAAAAAAAAAAAAAAGTCCAGCTCCAGTCATGCAGTCGACAGACTCCTGTGCAATTAATCTCCCATTGAGTCTACTCATTTTGGTTTTCTCTGTCCTTTTAATTCCAATCAGCAACTGTGCATCCGGTGCTTTCTCTGTGCACAGCTCCAGGTGGGTGTCTTGAAGGTACAGAAATAATACAGGACACCATCGGGCAGAGGGCACCCTCTGAGATCCCTCTTCATGAAGACATAGGAGCTGGAAATAGAGGTCCAAAAGCCAAAGTTGCCATCTTGGGAAAATTTCAAAATAGGAAGAAAGGAAGCCAGGCCTTGAGGTCACTGCTGCTTTATGAAATTCTGAGGTTTGATTTCTCAGTTTTCCTAGTTTGGACTGCCTAAGGGCAACTAAACCGGTATTATGGTCTCTCCAACAGTATGGAGACTAACTCAGAGACGTCATGAAGATGGGGAGGCTGGTGGCTGAGCAAGGGGGATCAGAACCCGGGAAGGTCCCAGGGGCAGAGGGACAGGCCAGGGTGTCCCCACAGTTAGTGTCTCCTGGGCGCCTGGCTCCTGGGACTGGACACTTCCTTGCAGAACCTGCTCACAAGTATGCCCTCTGGGAAGCTACACTTGATGTGGCGTGAAAGTGCCAGTACCTGCAGTCCAATGGGGAGCAAGCTACTGCAATGCATACCAGAAAAATTTACACACAAGGACACTGCTCCTCTTCCAATTTTCCGCTTACTGAGTGCATGCAGGCATCAGGCTAGACATCGTGGTTGATAGAAGAGAGAGCTGGGTGTGATCTCTGCTTCAAGGAGGTCACAAGCTAACGGAGGAGGCAGAAGCAATAAGTACCCATTGCACAAAGCATAATGGGATGTACAATCATACAGGTGCAGGCAAAAGATGCCATTTGTTATCCTACATTTGTGCAAGTTTTTATAGCTCAGAAAGCATTTTATAATGCTAATTTTTACATCTCTTAGCTCATTTGAATCTCACTGCAACCCTGTGAGATAGTCACACCGGGCATTGTCAATATTTTGATTTTATATATGAAGAAATGGCAATCATGGGTTCATATGTCCAAAGTCACAAAGGCAGTTAAGTGGGAGAGCTAGGACAAGTTCTCCTGGTTCCCTAGGCTGCTTCTCCACTAATAATCACAGTGACAACTAACACTTATTGAGAGCTTTACTTGTAGTAACTCATTTCATCGTCATAATAACCATTTGAGGAGATGCAACTACCTCCTTTACACAGATGAGGGAACCGATGCACACGGTTTAAGTAACATGCCCCAAGATGTGCAGCCAATACGTGGATTGACGGTGGATTTGAATCTGGGCAGTCCGGCCCTTAGACCGCCTACGGACTTTGCTAGATGTACAAACCCACACAACATGTTAGGGCAAAAGAGATGGGAGCCAGGAACTCGGTAAGAGAGTGCAAGTAGCAACAAGACATAGTAGTCTCCAGCGTTTCTCTACAAACACAGGCCTTTACCCAGGATGTGCCTCTAAGATACGGGGTGCTGTCTCCCCAGGTTAGGTAGATGATCTAGGACATATGAGACAGTCTTCTTTAATAATGGTCACAGAATGACCCATAAATATAGTACCACATCTTAGCATTCAGAATTGAAATACAAATCATCCAGGAACATTTGCCAGTTGATAACCCCACATTTCCTTTTCCGGTTGCAAAAGGTAGAGATGGAAAGTACCTGTGAAACAATCAGCAGGTATCAAGAAACTTCTCTGTGCAAGAGAGAAGGGAGGAAGGAGTTCCAGGAATGAAAAGCAGAACAAACATCCTTGAAGGGCTTATACTATAACTGAGCAGAAGAAATCCTTGTTCAATACAAAGCATTGTGTGAGAAGAGCTAAATTCCTGGGATGTGCAAGAAATGCTAACAGTGGGGCGCCTGGGTGGCTCAGTCAGTTAAGCATCTGCCTTCAGCTCAGGTCATGATCTCAGGGGCCTGAGATCGAGTCCCACATTGGGCTCCCTGCTCAGTGGGGAGCCTGCTTCTCCCTGTCCCTCTGCCCCTCCCCCCTGCTCCTTCTATCTCTCTCTCTCTCTCAAATATATAAATAAAATCTTTTTCAAAAAGAAATGGTAATGGCATTCAGAAGAGGATGAGAACACAGTGGGTGGACGCTGTGGTCGAGGAGGGCTTTGAGGGAAGTGAGACTAGAGGGGGCCTTATAGGATGGACAGGGAAGGGCACTCCCTAGCACCTGCCAGAGCACAGTGGGAAGGCAGTGCAGGTGTCTCAGGAAGAGTACCTGGTTATTCACTCGTTCCTATGGTGATTGGAGGGGGAACCTCCCTGGCTGCTTCAGCTTATGGTATTAGGAAAGAGAATTGATAGGCCAGCTTAATCCACTTCCAGACTTCCCTCCAAGAAGAAGCCCTGAACACCTAGCAACTGGATCTGAAGGCAGAGGACAGTCCAGGACAGTAGGTTTACTTCTGAGGGGAATGGGGACAGGGCAGGGAGAAGAAGCATTACCCACCTGGCGAAAGCAAAGGAGAGTACAGAATCTCAGAATAATTCTTTCCACTGAGATATGGAAAAGTTGAGAGTGGAGGAGAGGATTTACCCATTAGCATGCACAGATGGCAGAACTTCCAGCTGGCTAAATTCCCTACCAGTGGATTCCAAACCTGGCTTCCATTAGAATTAGATTAGAATCACCAGAACTACCCAGTACTAACCTTAAACCTACTGAATGTGCAGCCTAACTATTTGCACTTTCCTCCAAAGCCACCTGGGAGATCCCACCGCCCACCTTGATATACGACTTTTCAAGAAACAAGAGGCTGTAAAGAAGATACCTGTATCAGACCAAGGATTAGAATAGATGAACTCAGGGGCTCTTTCCAACTCTGAGCTTCTAATATTCTGGTCTTATAAAACTTCTCAGGAAAAATGTACTAAAGACAAACTGTTCAGGTATGTTATCTTGATGGGTCTGACCAAGTGCATGAACCATCCATGCCTCCATGCACGCATGCATCCATCCATCCAACATGTTTACTGGGGGCTTCAGAGGTACCCAGTTTAGTATCAGTTGGTGATTCCTCTCTGTGGAGCTGAAATTTCCACTCAGTAGTAGATGGAGCTAGTTGGAAACTCCTTGGCAACACGAGGATACTGGATTAATTTTATTTATTTATTTATTTATTTTAAAAAAGATTGTACTTATTTATTTGAGAGAGAGAGTGCACATGTACAAGCAGGGGTGTGGGGCAGAGGGAGAAGGAGAGGGAGAAGTGGACTCCCCACTGAGCAGGGATCCCAATGCAGGGCTTGATCCCAGGACCCCAAGATCATGACCTGAGCCAAAGGCAGACACTCAACTGTTTGAGACACCCAGGTGCCCCAGGAATGATTTTAAAGATTAGGTTTGTGACAAGATGGATCACAATCCACAGTTGATCAATTAGCTACGATTCAAATGAGGGCCCCTTTGCGTGTACCTACATAGGGGATGCTGGGGTGAGGGGGGATGAGTATTGAAAAAGACAAGGTCTTTGACTTTAGAAGAACGTGTCACAGTTACACTGAGGATACAGAAGCATGCAAGCAGATTCAATCTAGATCAAATGAAAGGAATGACAGAGTAATCACAGTCTCTGTTTAATTAAAGGAAACTTCTTATGGGAATAATGGTTTGCCCTCCTTGTTGTACTGAAGTAATTGATAATTTTCTGTGGCCCTGCTGTGTTGAATCCAAGGTCCCTAAAACTGTAGCAAGATACATGCACATGCAGAGCCAGCCATGCATACCTCTTCAAGTGCTCAATGGATGTGACAGGAGATGAGAGGAGGGACCAAAGTTCTCTGCAAGTATCAGGCACATTCCAGAACTCAAAGGGATCTAGTAGGATTCAGGAGTCAACATTCTGGAAACCAGGTTGGAGTCTAATGGCAAAAACCTGAACTAAATCTGGATACACTTGATGCATCCAAAGCGTTGCTTTGAGTCCCAACAATGCCCTGGAATTAGTACACAGAGAACAAGCCCCGCTTCAGTGACCTGTTCAATTTTCCATTTCCTTTCAGGATTTCCAACCTAACTGTGCAGTCTAAGATGTAAATGGGTCTCTCTAGGGGATTTAGTAATGAACACTAAATCAGTACACTGTGCCCTGAGCAGCGTTTTCCTAGAGCCTGGTGTGTGTGGCATCTCCTTAGAAGCTTCAGAGGGTGAGGGGAGAGTCCAGGGTAAGTTGGTTCCTGCTCTTTGCACCTAGAGGGGATCAAGGTGAAGGGAAAAACAGGAGTTGGGTCCCAGGGTGGCTCACTTTTTCTTTTTCTTTCTTTCTTTTTCTTTTTTTTTGACACTCTGTCTAAAAGCTCCATCTACAGATGGTCGGATCACAGACCCCTGCTCCCTCACTATTCCTGCCTCTTCATGAGTTTGTCTCCATCATTGTGGTAATGGTTTCACCATCTTCTCTCCCTGGACTCAGGCAGATGGATTTCTAAGTCATCCTAGACAAATAGTGGTTTCTTTTCTTCTCAAAATTGTCTGGGGGAGGTGCTGCAGCCTTCCTGAAAATGCCATTCCCGGATCTTGTTTTCCTGACAGTTAAAACGTGCTTCCCTAGAAGCTTGAGAGGGCGAGGGGAGAGCCTCAGGTAAGTCAGTTCCTGTTCTTTGCACCTAGAGGGTGCAGATTCTCTCTTGTTCTAATGTATCCATTCAGTCAATACATAACTATTTACAGAAAGCCAATTTTATGGCTAGTACTTTGTAGAAAATCTTTAGGGAAGCCTAATGGAAAAAATACAGTCCTGATCTTCAAGGAGCCTACAACACATTGAGCAGAATATGGTTTGCATTTGTCCAGCACTTCACAACCTATAATCTGCACATTCATATCTAGTACCTCATTTGATGCTCAAAACAGTCCTGTGAGGTGGGCCAGTAGGTCACCACAGAACTGGTATGTCCCATGGGGTCAGTCTTCTCTCTTTCCCTCCAGATATGTTGTGTCAGTTTTCCCTCTCCCAAACAAAATTTCCAGGCTTTTTTTTTTTTTTTTTTTTTTCATGGTAGCCTTTCCCAAATAAAGGCACCTGGGAAGACGTTTCTTCAGGACAGGCCCTTTTCCAAGGAAGACTAGGACTGAAGCTTTGAACTCAAGAGTGAAACATCAAAGCTTGGAAATGAGTTCAAATCCGTATGAAATGTTAAGGTTCTTCTCTAGAAGGTTCAGCTGGCAATGGCTTCCACTCCTGCCACTCCTGCCAATGAAACCCCCAATCTTCCCATGGTCTTGTAAATTTACAAATATTGACACTGATGGTTCGGTAATCACTGTTGATGAGAAGGGTAGGCACCTGAGTGCTAGATACTTAACCCTTTGGAAAAGGGTTCAATTTTCAAATGCATAACATTAAATTTCACCATCTATTTTGAACTTATTACACAGCATAAAAGTGTTTTGTAAGAATAGCCAGTGTCTGAGAGTATTTAATTAAAACATAAGCATATAACTAATTTAAAATATGCTTCCATTAAGCATATCTGAGTACTCATTTACTTAGAGGTTTGAAGTTTTTCGAGAGTATAAGACAGCTATACTGAGTATAACAGTTCTGAAGACAGAAGAATTGGAAGAGAGACCTCATAGACAGTGACAGAAGATACACTGGGGATGAGAAGAAGCAAGAAAGCCTCAGGATTATTACTGCCAGGCGCATCCCTCAAAAGCAAAGGCTTTCCATGGTGAGCGGGGACCCTGTAAGCTGTGAAGGCCCAGAGCTGACTACCTGCAACTGGGGCCCTCTGTGCTGTTGTTGTGGGTAGGAGTCACATGGTACCCTATGGTACCCTATGTGAGCCACTGCACAGTGAGGGGAGCTGGGCACCAGGAGGGCACACAAAGCCAAGAACTGGAGCACAGGGGATCTTTAGGGGAGTGAAACTACTCTGTATGATACTGTAATGGTGGGTACATGACATGATGCATTTGCCAAAACCCACGGAATGCACAACATAAAGAGTGCGAACCTTAATGTAAATAAACGATGGACTTTGGTTTATAATCATGTGTCAATTTTAGTTCAGCAATCATAACAAATATACCACCCTAATGCCAGATGCTGATGATAGGGGAAATTGTGTGCAGGAAGGGGGAGAGGAGAGGAACGTATATGGGAACTCTCTGTACTTTCTGCTTCATTTTTTTCTTAACTTATGACTGCTCTAAAAAATAAAGTATATTTTATTTTATTTTTTAAGATTTATCTATTTGAGAGAGAGAGAGTAGAGGAGCTTAGGGAGATGGAGAGAATATCAAGCAGACTCCCTGCTGAGCGTGCAGCCTGACGTGGGGCTCAATTCCATGACCCTGAAATCATGACCTGAGCCCAAATCAAGAGTCGGTCACTCAACCGACTGAGCCAACCAGGCACCCCAAAAATAAAGTATATTTTTAAAAATGACCAGCTATGGTGTTTGCCTCAACCGGTGTTAAAATCTAATCACTACCTGGAATGATTCATTTCTGGATCAGATCAATGAAATGCGCTAAAACAGCAAGTATTCCACTGCATATGGCTAATTAGTTACCTTCCATTCCTTTAAATGAAACACAAGCAAATCTCTCAGCCGTCCCAGTCACATGTAGCAGCTTCCCTATCAGAATTTGAACTCATTTCTTTTAAAATCTGTACGTGCAACCTTAGGGACATCCCTTCCTCTCTCTGCACCTAAGTTTCTCCAGCTGTAAACTGGGGAAGTGGGAGTGGGATGTCTGGGAGTTTCTCCGGGGAAGGTCACTGTCTTGCCTTCCAGCTGCTACCCCTTTCCAAGCTATTTGCTTTGTCACCTGCTACACTTTATCCTCTACCTGTGAATGGGGATGGGAAGGGCTCAGATTCTCTGGTGGTGGACTCGTTTCACTCCCCCTGCCTTGCTTATCATGTCCACACTGGATTAAGGATAAACTCAAGGGAGGAAAGTGCCTTTAATCTAATATTTCATATCACATTGATGATAATATATATTTTATAATTGGGTAGTATAGATCACTATAACAGCAGCCTCAGCCTGACAGACGTACTCAAGTGTAAATCTAAATATGTAAATAGAATCCTCATTATACATTCCAAAACAAAATACAGATGCCTCTGTAGGATTACCGAATCTGTGCCATGCTGCCTTGCCCTTGGTGCCATAACAAGAAGCTTAGGTAGCAGGACAAAGCGGGTGAAAGTGCCTTCACTAGGGAGCCCCAGTGCCCTGGAGGTCGGAGTGCAGCTGGAGACCTGAGGACAGAGGACAAGTGCAACCCTAGCAGCTTCCAGCCCCTTTTCCTTCCCTCCCCACTCCTCACCCCTCCTCCCTTCCGCTACCGCCCTTCTTCTTACTGGAAACCCTCTCCTGGCCTCCACCTCTACTGTGGGAGATAAGACAACACGTGTCCCGGGCAGGGAGTGGCCCAGCCTGTGTAAATGATTTCAAAAAAGGTTCACTTTGGGTGATAAGAACAGGGTTATGTTTGTTCCACTGAGAGCAAAGCCAAAGACTTAGGTCAGATGGGGTAGCTGGGGTAGCCGGGGAGCGTGGGAGACGCAGCTTCTGAATGAAGGATTCTCAGCAAAAAGTCTGTCAATTTGTAACTCCCTCCCCAAATCCTGCAAGTATTCACACTTCCAGGGGGCTCCTTGACTCTCTTTCTCTTTATCACTCCTTGCCCTCCAAGAAAAATCTTTTTTTTTTTTTTTACTTCATGTTTGAATAGATCTTTAAAAGTTTTCAAAAATACTTTCATGGGGCGCCTGGGTGGCTCAGTCGTTAAGCGTCTGCCTTTGGCTCAGGTCATGATCCCAGGGTCCTGGGATCGAGCCCCGCATCGGGCTCCCTGCTCGGCGGAAGCTTGCTTCTCCCTCTCCCACTCCCCCTGCTTGTGTTCCCTCGCTCTCTGTCTCTCTCTCTCTGTCAAATAAATAAATAAAATCTTTAAAAAACAAAAAAACAAAAATACTTTCATAATGTCCCCCACAAAAATGGTCTACTTTGTCTATTGCTACAAGTCCATAGGAGAGCAAGTCTCCCTTCAGCTGGCCAGCTATCATGGAGTGAAGTTCTTGCCCGAGTGACTGAGCTCCCCAGCTTTCTTCTCTCAGTGCACCCACCACAGTTCCTCTTTGTGCCTTTCCCAGTCAGAAGCCCACCTGGAGTTTTCTGAGCTTGAGAGTTTTGTGAATTCTGAACCTATTCTTTTTCCACATGATTTTCTTCCCCTTTCTCCCTTACAACTTCCCCCCACTTTCCTCTTTATGTGGATCACAGAAACAGAACCTCATAATGGGTGTTGGGAGCCTTGGAGATCCTCACCATAGCCTGTTTCTACAATGAGGAAAACTGAGGCCTGGAGGTGACTTGCCCAAGGTCACACGGCCATGTTAGTGGCAGAGCTCAGTGTTGGATCAGGCTTCTGACCCTCAGCAAGACTCCCTTCCAACACAGCACACCTACATTTCTTCATTGGAGTAAGCTCATTGGAAGGGGATCAGCATTCTAAGGCTGCCTTAGGAGTAATGAGGTGGTTCTTTGCATCTCCTTTGCACAGGTGTCTCATGCTTCGTCCATGCCATATGCCATATAGGGTGCTGTGTAGAAGGGTGGTGGCTGTGTGTGCCCTTGGAGAGGGGGGTGCTATGGAGAGAGAGGAAATTGCATTTGGGCATTGGATGAGCTCTTTGCAAATGGATCCATCTTTGCTTCCATAGTGCTGGCGCTGGCTCAGGGATGGGAGAGTTTGGTTTGATAGTTTCACTTTCCCCCACCTCAGGGACATTAATTCCTTTTAGTATTAACAGTGAGAGTTTTGGAATCATTCATTGACAATTATTTTGTCTCCAGCCCTGTCTTACCCTTACTGACTCATGTTATGTGGTGGGAAGAGCAGACCTTGGAGGCAGGAGTCGGGGAAGCTGCCTTTGGCAAGCTCATCTTCACCTTATGGACCTCATTTCTGTTCTTTGTTGAATAAAGGGATTCAAGTAGAAAATATTTGTTTTTTCCTAGGTGAGGGAAGAAGGAGCAATGTCTATAGCCCTTGGTTATTCTGCCTGCAGGGCTTTGCTAGGTAGCTGTCTTCTGTTACCCTAGTCTGGACCTTTGATCAAAACCAGACGGAAGACAGTGATGCTTCTAAAGTGGACTGCAGAGGAGCTGTGGGTGTGTGTGTGTGCACAAACATGCTCACAGGCGTGTGCACATACACACACACACACACACACACACAGAGTCTGCCTGATCTGATTGGTGCTCAAAGGCTGCCCAGAGGAACCCAGCCCACCCTCTCAGGATGCCTGGGGCTTGTCACGCAGCCCACGTCGGGGAGCAGACATCCTGGTTCCCACTCACCTCTTTCGAGCCTATGACCCAGGCCAGCCCACCATGTTTGGGACTCTGCACATCCGGACCTGTGTTATCTCAGGATCCTGGGACTCCTTGGCTCCCCTGCCCTGCCTCCTCCCCTCCCTGTGGACACGTAGCCACCACATACTTCTCAGAGGGCTATTTCTAGCTGAGGGGCTGTAATTCAGCCCCAGCCTGCCAGTTCAGGCAGTCTGTGTGCTGCAGCTGGGACGAGTGGCCTGACACGTTGTGGGTTCAGCAGAATGCAGGATGTTGGGGCTTCCGGAGGCAGGCATCCCCTCAGCCTGCTGGAGGTCATGGTTGCTGAGACGTGGGGGTGGGGGGCAGACAGGATGCTCCTGCTGCCTGATGGGGAGGAGTTGGGTGTGTACGGGAGAGTGAGCGGCAGCTAGCCTCACACCTCCAGTCCTTGTCTGGACTCTGGCCCGCCACAGCCCTTCCCCTGGCATGAATCACTGTCTTCAGCTTAGCTCAGGGTTAATGCAGTCAAAGTACTTAGACAGTGGGGTCAGAAATCCAGCCTATGCCCCGTACCAGGCCTGCCATTTTTGTTCAGTTATTGCACCTCATGGGGCCTCCTTTTCCTCATATGGAAAGAGGAGATAATTGTACCTGCCTCATCAGATTGTTGACAGGATTTAATAACGTGGCACATATAATAATCTCACATAGAGTGGTCACGTAGCTCTCCCTGGTATATGGGAAATGTTTATTGCTGCCATTGTTTCTCTTCTAAACCCCAACCTCCTGCCACAGCTTCGGGTACTTCCCACGTGGCTCTCACTTGCTGTCAGAATTCCTCACAGGGCACTTTTGGAGTTACCATTACTTCAGAGTTCTTTCTGACGTCTGGCATGTTTTAAGTGCTTGCTTAATAAGCTTTTACCGAATGAAGGAATGAATTCCTCCCTAGCACGATAGGATGGAAGAATACTGAATATGGAATGAAAACAGAAATGAGACCAAAAAACGCGGGTTCAAATCCCAGCTATACCCCATGGCTAGTGTTGTGACCTGAGCACGTAAGCTGGGACACTCATTCTCAACATCCTCCAGTCTCCTGTCAGGTAGGGATAAGGGCTCCTGCCCAAGGCTGTGGGGACGGATAAGCAAGGGTGTGACATTGCCTCAGAAGTGGCGAGAGGCTCTGCCGTTCCAGGCAGATTATTCTTGATCTCCAGTTAATTCAGGTTCCCCACTCCAGGGAGACACATCTGTTCTATTTGTCCCCTTTTACAGTACCATGTTCCCGGAGCTGAGGTTTGCTTTGGCTGCGCCACAGTCTCTCCCTTCCTTCTCTCCCTCAAAACATGGGGCTCCCTTCCTTCAGAGCTGGGGCGACTCACCACATAAGGGAAGCCATCCCCATCAGCCTCATCCAAACCCAAGGGCTTTGTTCAACCCATCACTGCACCATTCCTTGTAGAGAGGCATTGGTTAGTACATAGCCTTTGCCTTTGGGCTTGTTCTCATATTCTTGAGGAAATCATTCATTCATTATGATTTTATGGCAACCATCTAGGCACCTCTCACCCCCTTGTTGTCCTTCAAACAAGGCCACATGGCCTCACTTGGACTTCATCTCAGCTCTCAGCTCTGTGAGGGCAGAGAACTGTGTTATTACCACCATTTTATAGATGAGAACTTTGGGAGCTAAAAAAGGTTATTGGCCGACTCAAGGTCTCATTAGCCAGCCAGTGAGTTGTACCCGGTTCTTTAGTTTTCTCTGCATTACAGCTGGGGAATCCCAAAGGCAAGGTGGTATTACCAGAGTTCTTTTGATGGACCATATGGCATGGGGGCTCTGACTTTATGTCTTATAGATATGAGGTTTCCAATCTTTGTCTGCCAACTGGCTGTCATCTTGGACAAATTACTTGAACTCTCTGAGCTTAGGAAACATGTCTGTAAAATTGGGATACACTATCTACCTCGATACACTATCTACCTCATATACAAAGTACTTGACTCACAGTAGGTACTCAACATTCCCTTTCATTCCTTGTGTTTTCTCAAAGTACCCAACAGCCTCTAATAATTGTATGCACATTTCTTTTCCTACTCCATAAAGATATTTCAAGGTGAGATGAACTGAATATTTATCCACTTATTCAATGAATATATATTAAGTGGCTAACATACACTAGACATTGTGCTAGATTCAGAGATAAGTGGGTGAAAAGACGTTATCCTTGCCTTTAAGAAGCCCACAGCAGTGAGGAAAGGCACTTGCTAGACAGAAAATTACTTAGTGTGATTTGTACCATGAAGGAGTTGTGTTCAAAGGGCTCTGGGAGGCAGCAAAAAGAGCCTCAAACCTGGCCAGGGAAAGTCAAGTTAGGTTTCACAGAAGGGTCGACAGTTGAGCAGAGTTTTGAAGGAGTAAGAATTAGCCCATGGGTAAGATGTGATAGAAGGTGTGATTTAAAAGGGGAGATCACATGTAGAAGGGCAGAGTCATGAAAGAACACATCTTTGGAGAGCTATAAGAATTGCAATATGACCACAACATAAAAGGAGGTGTGAAGTGTTGGGAAATAAGGGGGAGAAGGGGGACATAGTTGGATTAAAAATGGACTTTTGTGATATATTAAGGCATTTTGAGTGTAACCTCAGCCTACGGGGACACCCTGGCAATTCTGAGCCGGGAATCAGCATGGTCAAATCTGGGTTTCAGTATGATCACTCTGGTAGAAGTGTGATGAGTAAATTTGAGGGAAACAAGTCTATGTGTAGGGAGACTGGTTAGAAAAATTTCAAAATATTCTGGATGAGAGATAGTAATAGGCCAAACTAAAGCAGGGGCCATTTGGGGCTAGAAAAAAATAGGGTGATGAGAAATATTTAGAAAGAAGAACTCAAAGAAATAAATGATTTTACTAACTTGGGGGTCAGAGAGAGAGAGAGGAGTCAAAGATCATGTGTTTCTGAGTTGAGTGCTTCCAGGGGCTGATGGCACCATCACCAGGCTAGAGAACACCACAAAGCAATAGGTTGGTAGGAGAGATGAGTTTGGTCTTGTTTAGTTTGAGTGCATCAGGAGATATGTGGCTCTTGGGAGAGAGATCAGGTTTGGTGGTAGAGAAATGGGAGTTGTTTTCATACAGGTGATAGTTTAAACAATGTTAGGGATGTATCATCCCCATGGACTAACAAAGAAAGGCCCTGGGTAACTGAGGAATATTGACACCTAAGAAGAGAGTGGAGGAAGAGGAGCCAACAAAGGAGATCAAGAAATATTACTCATAGAGTTTTGGTTGAGAAGTCTGAGTACTTGATTTTTGGATTAACTAGCTTTGGTTGCAATGGATTCCCAAAAGAAGATGTACAGAAGATACCACAGGCAAATGCACTGTCTTCATTCTGAGCCAGAACTTCCATGCTGGTGAGCTGTGCCAGGTAGTATGTGAGTCTTGAGGGCATCACTAACTTTAACTTGAGATCTTGACCACAGACAGACAAAGGCAGCTTCTTCTTGGCCTCTTTCCTCTAAGCCTCCATTGTGTTCTTGTTCCGTGGGGTCTTACCTCTCTAGTTCCCAAAGAAGGAAATGAATAAAGACATGTAAATAAAAGGAAGAATCGATGGCTTTTTTCTGGAGGGCTGGAGTAGAGGGGAGGTGGGTAGGGGCATGCGTGAAATAGATAAAAGGGATTTTATCTGATCTAGTCTCTTCTCCCTCCAGCCCTACCCTGAAGCCCACTAGGTTTCTAAGGAGGCCAAGAGAGAGGGAAGGAATAAAAGGGACCTTTGTGGTTGAGAAGAGGGCATGGTTTGGTTTACCCCCAGCTGCTTTCATGCACAGGATACTTATTCCTCCTACTAAAAATTTCCAGCTGCTACTATCAGGACCCAGTGTATACCCCTCAAAGGAAGGAGTCCATTTTGGGGGTATATATGTATGTATGTATGTATGTATTTGCAGTATAATTAACATGCAATGTTTTATTAGTGTCAGGTGTACAGTATATTGATTCAATAATTCTATACATTACTCAGTGTTCACCATGATAAGTGTAGTCACCATGTGTTACCAAACAACGTTATTACAATATTATGGACTATATTCCTTATGCTGTACTTTTCATCTCTGTGATAATTTATTTTATAACTGGAAGTTTCTACCTCTTAATCCCTTTTATCTATTTCACGCATGCCCCTACCCACCTCCCCTCTGGCAACCACCACCTTGTTCTCTGTATTTAAGAGTTGTTTTTGTATGTTAGTTTTGTTTTTTAGATTCCACATATAAATGAAATCACATGATTATGTTTTTCTCTGTCTGGTGTATTTCACTTAGCAGAGTACCCTCAAGGTCCATCCATGTTGTTGCAAATAGCAAGATATCATTCTTTTTTTATGGCTGAGTAATATTCCATTGTATATACCATTAATACCATATTTCTTTATTCATTCATCATGAATGGACACTTGAGTTGCTTCCATATCTTGGCTATTATAAATAATATTGCAATAAATATATGGGTGCATATATCTTTTCAAATTAGTGTTTTCATTTTGGGGGGTATATACTCAGTAGTAGAATTACTGGATCATGTCATTATTTCTATTTTTAATTTTTTGAGGAACCTCCATACTGTTTTCTACAGTGGCAGCACCAGTGTACATTCCACCAACAGTGCATGAGGGTTCCTTTTCCTCCACATCCTCGCCAACATTGTTATTTCTTGTCTTTTTTATTTTAGCCATTCTGATAGGTGTAAGGTAGTATTTCAAGGAAGCCCATTTTGTTATTGACTTATATCCAAGATTCCATTCCCAGGGGTGAAGTGAAGAGGAAGTCTTAAGCTCCCTGTTGAGATCAGAGTGTGTTCTTATCAAGAATAGGGGGAAAATGGGAGAGTGGGGTCTCAGGGAAGCCAGAGGAAGCAAGATTTCCAGGAAGAGGACATGATTAACCATGTCAAATGCTGCAGAGAGGAGACACAAGCTAAGGGACCAGAATTTGCAATTTTTCATTCATGATTTTGCAAAAAGCTGTTACAAAGGAGTAGGATTGGAGACCAGACTGGGTGGAATGAGGACAGTATGAGGACAGTAATGAAAATAGAGACTGTGGACACTTTTAAAGTACAGAGAGACAATAATAAGAAGGGATTTAGGGTGGTGTTTTGAGCTAATCAGTTAAGAGACTATGGACTCGGGGCGCCTGGGTGGCTCAGTCGGTTAAGCGACTGCCTTTGGCTCAGGTCGTGATCCTGGAGTCCCGGGATCGAGTCCCGCATCCGGCCCCCTGCTCAGCGGGGAGCCTGCTTCTCCCTCTGACCCTCCCCCCTCTCATGTGCTCTCTCTCTCTCATTCTGTCTCAAATAAATAAATAAAATCTTTAAAAAAAAAAAGAGACTATGGACTCTGAGAAACAAACTGAGGGTTCTAGAAGGGAGGGGGGTGCGGGCTGGGATAGCCTGGTGATGGGTATTAAGGAGGGCATGTATTGCATGGAGCACTGGGTGGTATATGCAAACAATGAATCATGGAACACTACATCAAAAACTAATGATGTACTGTATGGTGACTAACATAACATAATAAAAAAAATAAAAATTTAAAAAAAGAAACTCAAAAGGAAAATGATGTGTTTATCAGATCACAAAGAGAAAAATTTTAGGGGAATACCACTGTCAATCCTCATTTGTCTCATTTGCTCCAATCATAGGGCTTTCAGCTGTGGGAAGACTTTAGGGCTAATGTGTAACTGTCTTCTCCAATCAGGGAAAATGGGAAATCAGGGACTACATTTTCAATTTAAAAATTATTGCCTGGGGGTGCCTGGGTGGCTCAGTCGGTTAAGTGTCTGACTCTTGATTTTGGCTCAGGTCGTGACAGTGTTGTGAGATAGAGCCTGGTGTTGGGCTCTGTGCTGGACGTGGAGCCTACTGAAGACTCTCTCTCTCCCTCTGCTCCTCCCCCCTCCATCTATCTCTCTCACTCTCTCTAAAAAAAAAAAAAGATTGCCTGAAGCAACTTAAATGTCCATCAATAGTGGATAAGGGAGATGTGGTATGTATATATGTATATGCATGCATATATACAATGGAATATTACATGGCCTTAAAAGAGATGAGATTATGCCATTTGTGACAGTGTGATGGGCCTAAAGTGTATTACGCTAAGTGAAATAAGTCAGATTGAGAAAGACAAATATCATATGATTTCACTCATATGTGGATTCTGAAATGAATAAACAAACAAACAGAAAGCAAAATAAGACCTATAAATACAGAGAACAAACCAATGGTTGCCAAGGGGGAGGGGGCTGGGGGGCTAGGAAAAATGGATGAAGGAGAGTGGGAGTTACAGGCTTCCAGGTATGGAATGAATAAATCATGGAAATAAAAGGGGAATATAGTTAGGGACACTGTCATGGTGTTTTATGGTGACAGATGGTAGCTATGCTTGTGATGAGCAGAGCATAATGTATAGAGAAGTCGAATCATTATGTTGTACACCTGAAACAAATGTAATATTGTGTGTCACCTACACTCAAATAAAAAAAATCTTTAAAAATTATTTCCTCTACAAAACTATCGAACTCCTGGAAGATAGCATAGGAGAAAACCTAGATGACCTTGGGTATGTGATGACTTTTTAAATACAAAACCAGAGGCATGATCCATAAAAGAAATAATTGAAATTCATTAAAATGATAACTTCTGCTCTGAGAAAGACAAAGACAAGTCACAAACTAGGAGAAAATATTTGCAAAAGACACATCTGATATTTAAGAAACAAAACAGATGAGCATAGGGGAAGGAAAGGAAAAATAAAATAAGATGAAATCAGAGAGGGAGACAAACCATAAGAGACTCTTAACTCTAGGAAACAAAAAGTGTTGCTGGAGGGGAAGTGGCTGGGGGGATGGGGTAACTGGGTGATGGGCATTAAGGAGGACACTTGATGGAATGAGCCCTGGGTGTTATATGCAACTGATGAATCACTAAACTCTACCTCTGAAACTAATAATACACTATATGTTCATTAATTGATTTTAAACGTAAAAAAAAGAGAAAAAAGATACCCACTACACACCTATTAGAATGAACAAAATTCAGAATGCTGACAACACCCGTCCTGGTGAGGATGTGATGCAACAGGAATTCTCATTTTATGCAACATGGTGCAGCCACTTTGGAAGACAGTTTGGCAGTTTCTTACACAACTAAACATACTCTACCATATGATCCAGCAATCACGCTCCTTGGTATTTATCCAAAAGAGTTGAAAGCTTATGTTCACACAAAAACCTGCACATGGATGTCTATAGCAACTTTATTCATAATTGCCAAAATGTGGAAGCAACCAAGATGTCTCTATAAGTGAATGGATAAATAAACTGTGGTATATCTAGACAATGAGCTATTAGCCAATTCTAAAAATAAATGTGCTATCAAGGCATGAAAAGACATGGAGGAACTTTTAAATACATATTACTAAGTGAAAGAAGGCAATCTGAAAAGGCTACATACTGTATGATTTCAACTATATGACATTCTGGAAAAGGCAAAACTGTGGAGACAGTAATTGTCAGGGATTGGAGTGGAGGGTGGGAAAAGGGATAAACAGGCAGAGCACAAAGGATTTGTAGGGCAGTGAAAATACTCCGTATGATACTATAATGATGAATATAGGTTATTTGATATGTTTGTCTAAACCTATGGAATCTACAACAACACCAAAAGTGAACCCTAATGTAAACTCTGGACTTTGGGTGATTATGGTGTATCAATGTAGATTCATCAATTGTAACAAATGTACCACTCTGGTGGGGGAAGTTGATCATGGACAATCTATGGACAATCTCTGTACCTTCCTTTCAATTTTGATGTAAACCTAAAACTGCTCTAAAGAAGATAAAGTCTTTAAAAAAATGATTTCCTCATAAAATGTCCATGTACTTTAGAGCTTGATAAGTTTGGCAAAAGCAAAGGAGTCAATTTAGAATATAAAAAGCAGTTGCTGTGTGCTGCTGTAGTATTTGCTCTGTGATACAACTTCAGTGTGTGAATTTATGTAATAAATATTTATTGAGTGGAGCTGCTATGTGATACTTTAGCAGTAAAAAAATGACACACATGGCCTCTGTTCTCAAATGGCTAGTGTTAGCAGAGAAGAAAGACAATTTTACTAGCACCCTTAAAGTGGGATAAATGTTGCAATGGGCATAGAACACAGACCCATGAGAAGGTGTGGCAATGGGTCTCATCCAGGCATAGGGGTCAGTGAATAACCAGGAGGAAGTGATGATGGCAACTGAACTGAAAGATGAGCAACTTTGGAAACTATAGAAAAGGACAGAGCTTAAAAATATCCATAACCTCTCTGAATGTAAGTAATTATTTGATAACAACTTGATGTATTTTCTTCTGATTCTCCTTTCTTGATTTTTGTTTTGTTTTATGAAAATAAGTTACTCATAAATATTTAAGAAAATAAAGTAAAAAGAAAAAAGGAAAAAAAAAACCCAAAAAACCAAACCCCACTACCAATAAATATCCATCCGTCAGTGAGCTCTATTCCGGGCATATCTATAAGAATCTTTATGGATAGAAGAGTAGGTGAAAATGTTAGCAGAAGTACTTTTAGCATGCCATATATTCTATTTTTTAAAGGATTTTATTTATTTATTAGAGAGAGAGAGAGTCTGTGCACTGAGGGGAGGGGCAGCGGAAGAGGGAGACGCAGACTCCCTGCTGAGTGGAGAGCCCGATGCGGGACTCGATCCCGGGACTCCAGGATCATGACCTGAGCCAAAGGCAGATGCTTAACCGACTGAGCCACCCAGGCGCCCCGTGACTATAGAATATCTTTTTTTTTTTAAATTTATTTATTTGAGAGAGCGAGAATGAGAGAGAGAGAGAGACAGTACATGAGAGGGGATAGGGTCAGAGGGAGAAGCAGACTCCCTGCCGAGCAGGGAGCCCAATGTGGGACTCGATCCCGGGACTCCAGGATCATGACCTGAGCTGAAGGCAGCCGCTTAACCAATTGAACCACCCAGGCACCCCACATATTCTATTTTTTAAGCAAAAATGTTTTAATTAGATATTCCTTGGATTTAACAGAAGAAAAAGAAGAAATGGAAATGAAACTGGTGAAGACATTGGTAAACTTCAGTTAAATGTGTCATTTGCACAAAAGATTTTGTTTTGATAAAATCCTTCAACATTTAAGAAGATAGATTATGAGAATATTATGAAAAACATTAAGAGGTTGGAATCATTGCTTATGTGTTTTTGGGGTATGGATTTATTTTTTTCTTTTTCTTTTCTTTTTTAACTTTTTAAAATTTATTTTTTATTATTATGTTCAATTAGCCAGCATATAGTACATCATTAGTTTTTGATGTAATGTTCAACGATTCATTAGTTGCATATAACACCCAATACTCAGACGTAGTGAAAAGAAAGGGCTCATGCACCCCAATCTTCATAGCAGCAATGTCCACAATAGCCAAACTGTGGAAGAAGCCAAGATGCACTTCAACAGATGAATGGATAAAGAAAATGTAGTTCATATATACAATGGAATATTACTCAGCCATCAGAAAGGATGAATACCCAACTTTTACATCAACATGGATGGAACTGGAGGGGCTTATGCTAAGTGAAATAAGTTCAAGCGGAGAAAGCCAATTATCATATGGTTTCACTCATATGTGCCACATAAGGAATGGAGCAGAGGACCATGGGGGCAAGGGAGGGAAAACTGAATGGGAAGAGATCAGAGAGGGAGACAAACCATGAGAGATTCTGGACTCTGGGAGCCAAACTGAGGGTTGCAGGGGGCAGGGGGGTGGGGAGATGGGGTAACCAGGTGATGGGTATTGAGGAGGGCACATGTGGTGGGGTACGGATTTAAATTAGTCAATTTTGATTGGGTAAATGTTAGAAAATAAATTAAATAATAAAAAATAATTAGTATTTCTCACATGTCTGCTCTCTCCTTATCACTCCCTAATTTTGTTAAGTATATCATTAATTTTACATTGTCAAAACTTATCAAAAATTTGTCAAAATTCACATTGTCTAGATTTGTTGTGTAATCATCATCATTTCTATGATTGTTTAATCTTCATTCATATCTAATGGTGCTCACCACCGGTACTTTTTCAGCTGTTTCTCCTTTCCTGAATTGTTACTTGGATTAATATTTTAATATATACAATTATATTAAAATAGTCACCCCCCCCAAGTTCCTGGGTACTGTCTACCTAGGTTTTGTCAGGTTGGAGAAATTCTGGGTGTTGGTCTTTATGTGAAGTGACTTCTTGGAGGTTAGAATTTTGGAAACCATTTTATTTTCCTCAAAACGTTGTAAAGATGGAGCCACTAGTTTCTGTCATTAAATATTGCTCTTGGAAGTCTGAGGTCAGCTCAACTTTTGTTCCTTGTAGGTGAATTGCTTTTTTATGCCTGGATTTTGATTCAGAAGGACTTCCTAAGTCCTAGAGCCTAGAGCCTAAGGCTCTATCAATTTAACATTTCATATCATCCTCAGGTTGTGTGAGAATTCTTAAAGTTTAATAAGTGAACAGGACATATCTTGGTGTTGAAGTTTGTGTGTCAGTTTTTCCTGGAATCAATGTGTTCTTTCAGTCTGTAGGTTTGATTCTTCCTCCATTTCAAGGAAAATTCTTGCATTATATCTTTATTACTTCAACTTCATTTCTTACCTTCTCTACCTCAGGGACAACAAAAATCTTATGTTGAGTTGTCTTTCACCTTCCTTCACATATCTTATTTTCTAATTGCTGTTAGTTCTTATTTCTGTTTTCTTTATTCACTGACACCAGCTCAAGCCTTTCCAGTAACAAATATTCTCATATGTAGTCTATCTGTTCTGTTTCTTACCTATTTATTACTTTTATAATGATCTTGCTTTGTTTCTCTGTTTTCTTAGCTCTACAATCTCTCTTCTTTTTTTGTCTTATTCTATTTTTTAAAAATAATCTCATCTTTGAATTCTTGTTTTTATTGAGTTCATGTTTTCTTTAGGTTGTTTTTTAGTGTGAAACACTTGTGAAGGATTTCCTTCTTTTCCTTGGGTTGTATTTTCTTCAATACACCCTGTGGGATTTTTGTCTGTTTTTTTTGCATGCTATAATTATTTCTCTGCTTTTATTTTCCTTCCCTCTCTCTTTTTTTCCTCCTCCATTCCTTCTGTTCTTCCTTCCTTCCATTCTTCCTACCACCCTCCTTCCTTCTTCCCTTTCTTTCTGTCTTCTTTTCTTTCAACTTCTATAGTATGTTTGTCTAAATCCCATGCCATTTCTTTTTTCCTTCAACTAATGCTAAACTATTTTATCCAAACCTGTGCCCTGGGTTTGGGGACGAGGCTGAGGATAGCTCTGAAATATCTATATAGGTTTTGTTATTTAACTCTCCTTTCCCTTCTGAGATTTGGTTAAATGTTTTATATTGGGGTTATTTTATCTTCTGGTCTTTTTTCAATGCATATGAACATGTTTTTAAAGTTGAGTTAACACTGTTGTGGTGGATTAAACATGGGTTAAATTCTTTGCCATCCCTCTTATTGAGAGATAGAGCCTATATCTTCTTCCCATGAATATGGGCTGGATCTATGACTTGTTCTGGTCAACAGGTTATGGCTGAAGTGACATTGTACAACTTCCAAGGCTTCACCTCAAAAGATATGCAGCTTCTGTTTTTGTGTGTTTAGAAGGCTTCTGCTTGGAGGCCAGCTGTCATGTAAAGAGACCACCATGCTAGCCACGTGGAGAGAGAGACAGAGAGAGACAGAAAAAGAGAGAGATCGAGAAGAGCCATTTGGAGGAACACCGTGGTGCCAGACATGTGAGTGAAGCCTTCTTGGGCCTTCTAGTCCAGCATAGCCACCAGCTAAATGCAACTAAATAAATAACCCCATCTGATGATGCCTGGAACAGAAGAACCACGCTGCTAATCCCTACTCAAATTCTTGATATACAGAATTGTGACAAATAATAAATGATTACTGTTTTAAGCCACTAAGTTTTAGAGTGGTTTGTTATTTAAAAATAGATGACCAAAACAACTCTATAAACAGTTTTGTGTGTGTGTGTGTGTATGTGTTTCAGTTTTTTTAACCACTTAATGATAAATCCTGACAAGCCAGTAAATATTCTTGAAAATGTAATTTTTTTGGATGGCTGCATAATACATTATTTTTTGGATTATAAATAAGGATTTGATGAGTAACTTTGTACATAATTCTTTGGAAATAAAGTTTGATTTCTAACACTGTAATCATTCTTAAAGCTCTTGAAACACATTGTATAGAGTTTGAGTTTTAATTCATTCAGCAGTGGGGATGGGCTTGCACTTAGGCAATAGCTTTGGTGGCATATTTAAGGCATATTTAAGGCTACAGCCAGTTGCTTTGAAATAAGAGGAAAGAAAATGTGTTCACAAGGATGTCAACGTGTGACCTTGACTTTATTAGCACAGGTCTCTCATTAACAAAACTAGTGAAAACAAAGTTTGTTTCCAATTGATATTATATTGGGATGGTGCATGATATAGAAGAGCAATCTTGTTTAATTTCATGGCATTCTATGTCAAGGGATACCCTGAATTTGATGAACATATTCTTCCTACTCCTCCTAAGTGAAAAAGAGAGAGTGCTATTCCATAGAAAAAGAGAGGGAGTTTAGAGAACTTTTCTCAAGGGCATTGTTCTCAGTCTTTAGTGAATATAAAAATCAACTGGCGAATTTCTTAAAAGATGCAAATTCCCAAGCTCTACAACCAGAGAGTCTGATTCTGGTAGGGTGTCAACAAATCTGCATTTTAAAAAAGCATCAAAGGGATTTGATGCAGAATCACAATTTGAAAATACTGTTCTAAGAGAAGTAACTAACATCTTTGTGTGTGGGTGATGGGTGAGGGGGAGAGTTTTGTACTCTGCACTAGTAACCAGGCAAGACTGTTATATACTTCATTTAATCATTTAAATCATTACCCATATTCCAGATGAGAAAGCTGAGGCTCAGAGAGGAATATGAATAGCTCAAGGTCAAACACAGTTAGTAAATGCAGAGTAGGGATTCAAACCCAGGTCTGTCTGGATTTCACACTGCACTGGGACTTTCCATGGCAATAACCAGGTCAAGGACAGCCTGGGCAATGGAACCTAAGAGATCTGGCCATAAATGTATGAAACAAATGCCTGAAGTAATTCAGTAAATAACTAACAACTTGAGTCTACCTGGCATCTTTGTTTTGAAAGTTTATGTTAAATAATGTCCCTTCTGTAATTCTTTGTGCTTACGTTTTGGTTACTACATCATGAAGTCCCTGATGTGCACATGAGGAGAGGGCACTCAGCAGAACACAATTATTTGCCTTTCTTTACAATGAATGAATGCTCTAGAGTCAGGAAAAGATCAAAAATAAGAATTTGCTGAGGGGGCACGTGGGTGACTTAGCTGGTTAAGTGACTGACTCTTGATTTAGGCTCTGGTCCTCATCCCGGGTGGTGGAATGGAGCCTGGCGTAGGGCTCCGCACTGGGTGTGGAGTCGGCTTGGGATTCTCTCCCTCCCTCTCCCTCTGCCCCTCTCCACTCTCTCGCGGACACTCTCTCTATTAAAACAACAAAAAAGAAGAATTTGCCGAGAACTCCATCAGTCTTAGTTCACCTTCTGGTGAACTAAGATAAAAGATAAAAAAGATAACCCCTAAACACAAGTCAAACTTCATCTGACACTCAACCCTCCAAAAAATTGTTCTGGAAAAACTGGTAGGTAGATTTGGTGAGAAACTACATGTTGATCTCCACACAGTATCTTCTAGAAGGATTATGAAGGGCTGTGTGTGTATTCTGTTCCACAGAAGTTTATGTAAGAACTCAGTCCTCTGCCCAACAGGTTATGCTCAGTTGGCCCCGCCCTTCAGGGGTGGGCAGGCCAAGGAGCTGGGTCCAGTCGCTCATTGGCTGTTGGTGGTGTCAATCTTCACTGCTTTGGGACTCAGCCTGCTGAGTGGTGACGGGTAGGCCTCTCCTCTCCCCTGTCCATGAAGTCTGGAAGGGGGAAGGGTCACGGGGTCTTGAGAACCAGCCAGGCCTTGAACGTGTTGAGAAGCTGGGAGGGAAGGAGAGGTAGGTCCAGTTACCTCAAGACATGGGCCCTGGGAGCAGCGGGGGCAGAAATCACTTCAGGACCATGGCGTTAGGACAAGTTAAGCTTTAACTGCTTTCCCTGAGATTCAAAATCCAGACACTCTTCTTTTGGAAAAGTCACTTTCCTTATGCCATTTTAATTTTTTGTCATTACTTCTTTTCTATTTCATCAGAAAACTTAGTAAAATTTCTTTGGGACATGCCAACTTGTCTCAGTTCTCAGGGAATCCAAGAGGTTTCTGTTTGATGGGCTGGTTTGCTGACTGGAGGGGCTTGTTGGTAGCAGTGGGGAGAACCCCCTTGGAGATGTAAAGATAAATAAGAAATAGCAGTGTAAAACTTTAATCTCATAGCCAGTCACAAACACTGCCTTTGTTCCCACCAGAAGAAAAGGCTCAGATTTGCAGCTTCAGTGGCTGGGACTGGGGATGCAGGAGAGTCTGCCCCCCTCCTTCCTCAGTGCCCACTTCGCTCCTGGAGCAGAGGTCTTCTTGTATGTTCTGCTGCATGTAGATAGTGGCTGGTGTCCCTGACCTTCCTCTAGTTTGCTCTGGGTCTGTTTGTTGCTAGAATACTCAGTGGCATGGTGGCCTCCATGGAATAATTGTGGTTGTTGGAATGACGGTCAGCTTCACCTCCATCCTGAGTGTCTACCTTCCAATGATAAATCAGGTTTCCCTTTGGCCCAACCAATGGTATTTTCTTTGGGTAGAAGGTTGCATCCCAGTCCTTCAGAGAAGGCAAGGTGCACATAGAGCAGAGGAAGACCCAGCAACTGAAGCTCCATGGAAGGAGCTCATAGGTCAGTGAGGTACAGGAAACTGGGGCAGCAGTTGGGTTGAGGTGGCCAGTACACCTTCCTCCCCAGTTGACTTTGTGCTATGTTGACAGGTGAGGAGGTGAAGGGATAATGACAACTGGAGTCAGGGCTGCTTTGCTTGCCTTTTAGAAGCCTTGCGGTGAAGGCTTGGGTTCATTTGGCACCAACGCATTGGCAGCTTTCTTTCAACTGTGAGGATTCTTGGAGCCTTTTGATTTTAGCTTTGGATGTTAGTAACAGTTCAAGGACGATAGGAAAATTCCCATGTATGGTATTTTTTTTTAAGATTTTTATTTATTTATTTGAGAAAGAGAGAGATAGAGGGGGGCGGGGGAGAACAAGTGGGAGGAGACGCAGAGGGAGAGGGAGAAGCAGGCTCCCCGCTGAGCAGGGAGCCCGACGTGGGGCTTGATTCCAGGAGATTATGACCTGAACCAAAGGCAGATGCTTAACTGACTGAACCACACAGACGCCCCCCCCATGTATGGTATTTTAAGTCACACCATCCCCAAACATCCTAAATTTGGTTAAAAAAACCTTTTCAGGCATTTTTACACAATGTGGAAACAAGAAGCAGAAGTTAGTTTTATTTATATAGATTGTTGCTGTTGTCCTTAGACTTGGCTGTGGAGATGGCAGGATATTTAGCTGGGAGATCCTAAGAGTGCACTGTAGGGTGACATTGTTCCCAGGGAGACACCCAGGAGCTGAGAGGTGGGACATGGATGGGAAGGTGCCATGGAGTCATTCCAGCTCTTGAGCCTCTCCTGAGATGGTCTCAGACAGGATGTGGAATAAGGCAAGGCCCAGGGGGGTCCAAGAGCTGGGAGCCGATCAGCTCAGGTAGAATTGAAAGCCTGAGCTCCTTCTTCATTAGTTTTTAGGAACTGTTTTTTAAAAATATTAGCTTATCTCAGAATACTAAAGAGAATGAAAGCAGGGAATGGGGTTGGGAAGGGATTTGTTTTTAATAAGAGCATTTTTTTAAAAAGTTTTTGTTTAAATTCCAGTTAGTTAACATACAGTGTAATATTAGTTTCAGGTGTACAATACAGTGATTCAGCACTTCCGTCCATCACCTGGTGCTCATCACAAGTGCCCTCCTTAATCCCCATCATTGTTTTTAATAAGAGCATTTTTAACAGTCCCATAGTACACTTAATATTTTAGTTATGCACAGATGGTATCTTGTAGAAATGTCCTATGTTTATGGTGACAGTATTTGAAGCAGGAAATCAAGACACATTGTCTGAACTGTCTGAACTGTATAACACAGTTAATGGGAGAGTGGCACCGAATATTTAAATTTGGGACTGTCCTGAAGGATCTAGAATTTGTGCTCATCGTGCAGTGCAGCAGCTTCCTTTGACCCTGCGGGCCCAAGGCTACCTGTACAAGGCATTTGGGAACAGAACTAAAACCAAATACCTGAGGGTTAATGGGGTTTTAGTGGTTATCTAGTCATTTTAGATGGAGAAACTGTCCTGAAAGAAGTGTCTTTTCTACAGACATGGTTAGCAAGATGTTTAGATTCAACCCAGGGGAGTGCACATGGACTATGTGTGTTTATATGAAACAGCTACTTTTATTTTTTCATTTTTTCCTTTTTTAAAAATTTTATTTATTTATTTGACAGAGAGAGAGAGAGAGCACAGCAGGGGGAGCAGCAGACAGAGGGAGAAGCAGGCTCCCCGAAGAGCAGAGAGCCCAACATGGGGCTCGATCCCAGGACCCTGGGATCAGGACCCGAGCCGAAGGCAGACGCCTAACCGACTGAGCCACCCAGGCACCCCTGACAGCTACGTTTAAAGTGGAGTTAATCTACCCAGTCACTCAGATACGTGACTCACAAGATGCCCAAATAACTGTCCTGAGAATTTTTTTTTCCTGTTTTTTTCACCAATTGTTGTCAATGGTGGTCATTATTTCTGGGATGTGATAATATTTTACAATGTATAAAACTTTCATATACATGGTCTCGCTTAATCATTTCAACATTCCTGCATGGTGGTGTTTCAGGAATGCATTTGGCTACAAGAAGAACCAGCCACAACGGCTCCAACACAGAGCGGGGTATTCTCGTCGTATAATTGGACATCCATAGGTAGGTGTTTGCTGGGATGGTTCAGCAGCTCAACAGCACGTCTGACATGACTGTGATTCTTTGCCTTGACAGATGGCTGCTCTACCTCCAGGCATCCTGTACATTTTCAAGGCAGGAAGAAGAGGGAAACACAGAACCCTGGATAGAATTCTGCTCATGTCTTATTGGCAGGAGGCAGGTCACATGACCACTTCTGGCTACAGAAAGGCTGAGCAAGTATTTTGCCTGGAGTGGGTACATTGCTGGCCCAAGCAAAACTGGGTTCTATAGCAAGGCAACCAAGAGGGTCTGCCATAGGCGGGCCACAGACTGCTCCTTCCCTTGCCCTTGCCTGGTAAGCAGTGATGTTCGACTTTGCTACATTCTCATTTCCTCTTCCGGCACCAATCTATTTGTTTGTTTCTTTGTTTTTTTTAAAGATTTTTACAAAATCAAGCAGGGGGGGGTGGGAGAGGGAGAAGCAGGCTTCCTGTGGAGCAGAGAGCCCAATGCGGGGCTCGATCCTAGGACCCTGGGATCATGACCTGAGCTGAAGTCAGACACTTGACAACTGAACCACCCAGGCGCCCCCGCACCAATCTATTTGTATAACAACCTCAATTTCTCCCATGCTTACAAAAGAAGAAAATGCTCCTGTCTAGAGCTTTGAAGATTCAGGAAAAAATAGCAAAATCATTGATAATCTCATACTCTAGAGATTATGACAAATGTTAACATTATGGAATGCTTCCTTCCTGCAGTTTTCCACACATATACAAATGCTATTATATTATATATTTAGTATTGTGCCATGCTTTTTCTTTAATAGTATATTGTGTTTCCCCATGTCATTAAAAGTTTTTCAAAATCAGTTATTTTTTATCTGTATTATTTTTATGATCACCAAAGTAACACATGCTTGTAAAACATTCATGTTTATGAGTATTCCCACCTCAAAACCACTACAAACAGCCAGCAGCTTTATCAGAATTTACTTAAGTATTCCCATTTTGTTGGACATTCAGGTCGTTTCCATTATTAAAGATAACATTTTGATGACTATCCTTGCACGTAGACTCCATTCACATTTCTGATCATTTCCTTTGTGTAGATTCCTACTGGGTTAAAGGGTATAAACACTTTCAAAGCTCCTGATGCATATTGCCAAATTGCTCTCTGGAAAGGCGGCACCATTTATACAGGGCATTTTATGAGGATGCCCAACTTGCTCTAAACTCACCAGGATTTCTCAACCTCTTACTGCCCTATTGCAAGAAAGCAACGTGGCTTAGCAGAAAGCATCACATTCAGAGGTCCGGCTAATTCCGACTGGTTGTCAGAAGTCCTGGTTTTATGTTTGGACTCCAACAGAGCTAGTGTATGATCTTGGGGGAGCCATTGGTCTTGTCAACTTAGTTAAAAATCTTGTGTGCTGTAGTGGATACTGTTGGTTACCTGCCGAGCAATTATTTCCCCCTTACTTCTTTCTGAATTTGTTCTGATTTGCATCCTCCTTTGTGTAGCCCTGGAGCTTCAGGGGACGCTGACCCCATTCCAGCCTCAGTGAATGCTGGTTCTTAAACTTTTTGGTCTCAAGACTCCTCTCTGCTCTTAAAAAGTTATTGAGGGGGTGCCTGGGTGGCTCAGTCATTAAGCGTCTGCCTTCGGCTCAGGTCATGATCCCAGGGTCCTGGGATCGAGCCCCACACCGGGCTCCCTGCTCCGCGGGAAGCCTGCTTCTCCCTCTCCTGCTCCCCCTGCTTGTGTTCCCTCTCTCGCTGTGTCTCTCTCTGTCAAATAAATAAATAAAATCTTAAAAAAAAAAGTTATTGAGGAACCCAAGAAGTTTTTATCTATGTGGGTTTATTTATTGATATTTATTGTTTTTGACACTAAAACTGAGGAATTTAAAAATCATTTTGAATTAAAGATAATAATAAGCCCATTATATGTTAACCTAATTAGCATATTTTAATGAAAATAACTATATTTTCCAAAACTAAAAAAAAATTTCGTAAATTGAGCAGCATTATTTCACGTTTTTGCAACTCTCTTTTTAATGTCTGGCTTAATAAAAGACAGCTGGATATCTGCTTCTGCATTCAGTCCATCAAGTTATCCTATAGCACGGAGTCTAAAACTCCACTGTGAGGGACTGAGGCAGAAAAAGGCAATGCTGTTGTGAAAACAGTTTTGGCCTCATGGACCCCCCTAGGAGGATCTGAGGGACCATTGGAGACCCCAACCACACTTTGAAAGCTGCCATGGTGATCCTAATTGTCCTTACCAGTAACAGAGCCCAGTTTGACCAATGAAGCATTAGAATTCAGGAAAATTCTTGATCCCAAAGAAAACCCCCCCCCCCACCACTCCAGCAACCCTCAGTTTGTTTCCTGAGATTAAGAATTCCTCATATCAGTGAGGTCATATGATATATGTGCTTCTCTGGTTGACTTATTTCGCTTAGCATAATACCCTCTAGTTCCAACCACGTCGTTGTAAATGGCAAGATTTCATTCCTTTTGATGGCTGCATAATATTCCATTGTGTGTGTGTGTGTGTGTGTGTGTGTGTGTGTGTGTGTGTGTACATCTTCTTTATCCATTCATCTGTTGATGGACATCTTGGCTCTTTCCACAGTTTGGCTCTTGTGGACATTGCTGCTATAAACATTGGGGTGCACCTACCCCTTCGGATCACTACATTTGTATCCTTGGGGTAAATAACCAGTAGTGCAGTTGCTGGGTTGTACGGTAGCTCTATTTTCAACTTTTTGAGGAACCTCCATACTGTTTTCCAGAGTGGCTACACCACCTTGCATTCCCACCAACAGTGTAGGAGGGTTTTTTAAACAATCTCTACACTCAACGTGAGGCCTGAACTCACAACTCTAAGATCAGAGTCACATGCTCCACTGACAGAGCCAGCCAGGTGCCCCATGTTGATTCTTTCTCTGGAATCAGGAGCCTAGAATATTTATCAATCTGCTCACTTTTTCATCAATCAAAGCTCATATGCTGTGTCTTCACAAAGGTCTAGCTCTGGGGCACCTTGGGTGGTGCAGTCAGTTAAGTGTCCAACTCTTGGTTTTGGCTCAGGTAGTGATCTCACTGTCATAATCTCCAGGTTGTGAGGTTGAGCCCCATGTCAGGGTCCAGGCTGAGTGCTCGGCACGAGTCTACCTAGGACTCTTTCTCACTCTCCCTCTTCCCCTTCCTCCCTCAAACAAATAAATAAATCTTTTTTTTTTTTAAAGGGTCCAGCTCTGAGCTGGGCACAGTAGGGGGAAGTACAAAGTTGAATCCAAACCCTCAAGGATTGCCAGGGTAGCTTTTCTCCTGCTCTGATATTGTCATTGTTGTCCCAGTGAAGAGAGCATGGGTCCACCTTCTGTACTGACATGGGCATTATGATTTCATTCATATGTGGAATTTAAGAAACAAAACAGATGAACATAAGGGATGGGAAAAAAAGAGAGGAAAGCAAAGTATAAGAGACTCTTTTTTTTTAAAGATTTTATTTATTTATTTATTTGTCAGAGAGAGAGAGCGAGAGAGCACAAGCAGGGGAAGCAGCAAGCAGAGAGAGAAGCAGGCTCTTCACTGAGCAGGGAGCCTGATGTGGGCCTCGATCCCAGGCGCCCTTTTTTTTTTTTTTAAGGGAGACTCTTAACTATAGAGAACAAACTGAGGATTGAGGGAGGGAGGTGGGTGGGGGATGGGCTTAATGGGTGATGGGTATTAAGGAGGGCACTTGTTGTGATGAGCATTGGTGTTATATGTAAGTGATGAATCACTAAATTCTATACCGGAAACCAATTTTACTATATGTGTTAACTAACTAGAATTTAAATAAAAACTTGAAATTTAAAAAAAAACAAACAAACAGTGGCTGGCTGCCTGGGTGGTTCAGTTGGTTAAGCGTCTGCCTTCGGCTCAGGTCATGATCTCAGGGTCCTGGGATCGAGCCCCGCATCAGTCTCCTTGCTCAGCGGAGAGTCTGCTTCTCCCTCTCCCTCTGCTCTTCAATCCCGCTTGTGCTCTGTCTGTATGTCTCTCTCTCTCAATAAATAAATAAAATCTTAAAAAAAAAAACAACTGTGACCTGGCACAGTACTTTTGTAAGAAGCAGGCATCCAGTAAAGATTGTTGGGTGGATGCATGATTGGATGGACTAGAGAATTATTCCTGAAGTTTCCCTGTTTGCTTGGCTAACAAGTGAATTACCAAACCTTTTTTATTTTTATTTTTATTTAAAAAAAAATTTTTTTTTAATTTATTCATGAAAGTCAGAGAGAGAGAGAGAGGCAGAGGCAGAGGGAGAGAAGCAGGCTCCCCGCCCAGCAGGGAGCCCGATGTGGGACTCGATCCCAGGACCCCGGGATCATGACCTGAGTCGAAGGCAGACGCTTAACCATCTGAGCCACCCAGGCGCCCCTACCAAACCTTTTTTAAACTGAGTATGCTTTTCTGCCCATGCCACTCCCCAAACTCACAAGAAGCATATTCATGTGTACATCCCCCATATATAAAAAGAACTTATGTACCAGATGGCCCAAGTTTAAATTGAGGCCCTCCAAATTTTTTAAAAAGAACACCCTCGTCCATCCTCAGTTCTAAAACATTTCTACACTATCGCTTCAGAGTTCCTTACAAACTAGAAGGCATAATTGCAAATGCAGTCAGCTATCCATTGGTCAGAGCGCTAAAATCTGTAAGGTATTGCTCTGTGAGACCACAGAGGTCATCTGGGTCTGTGGTTATCAACGGGACAGCACTTGAGATCATGTGGGGCTTTTACAGGATGCTAATGCTTAGGTTCCACATGAGTCATTTCTGGATTCTGCATCCAGAATCCCTTCTGAATCATTTGTCTGGGGTACAGGCCGGGCGGTTCTAGTCTACAACTGCCAGGTGATATATGTACACCTGGGCAGAAGATAAACAATCTCTGCCGGTCCCTTCCTTTTACAGATGACAAAACTGAGGCCCAGAGGGGATATATAATTTGTGGTCACTTCTAACTAACTCTATGGGGACAACACTCCTTTTCAGACCTCATAAAAAATACATCTGGTTTCCATGTGTGACCCTCTGAGGCAGTGTCCTGGTGCTGCCCCCAATATTCCCTATAATTCTCATAATGAACTTAAATTTCCTCTTTTGAACTTAAAGCAGTGCTGGCACCCTCCTTCCCTTCCACTACTTTCCCCTCCATGCAGTGTCAAGCTAAATACTACCCTTAATCTTCTCAAGCCCTCTACAAGTGGAGGGGAGGAAAGAATTAGCACCAGTCATAATTTTATAAATGCAAATAAATTGCAAGCATTCAACATTTTCCATCTTAACTGGTACAATAAATTCCATCCCAAGTGCCAAAGGTTGCAGTGAAGTGTGGTCTACCATAGTTTAGTTCAACATTTGAGGCTTTCTTAAGAGTCAGTCCAGATGGTTATCTGATATTTACACTTGACTATTCTCCTTAAGATGACCAGGATGACCAAAACTCTCAGAAAATGGTTAAATGGATGGCTTATGCACAGAAAACAACTTCTTGAACAATCAAAACTAAACCCAACAGCCCATCTTAACCAAACTCTAACAAAATTATTCTCTTTCACTCAGACCTCACTAAATTAAATGAACTGGTTCTCTTTGTTGGCCTCATGTATTCAGCCTCCATCATGTTCATTTCTGTAGAAAACCTCTTCACATCAGTGGATGTGTGCTCCAAAGAGGACCTGCTAGGATTTTCTTAAAGCATTCCCAAATTTATGCACACAAGATTCCTCAAGTTTCTACTTTGCCATATGACCCATATCAGCCTCTCCTCAATAGCACAGAAATAGAGAATTATAAATTCTATGACTATTTATAACTAGTCAAGCTTCTCAGTGTGACATTCAAGGCCTCCGGATATTGTCTCTCTTTGCTTCTATCCTCATGATTTAGGCCCTTCCGGAGTTCCAAACATTCTTGGAATCTGAACCATACCCTGAGGTACACTGCTGACAAGTAGGGGTGGGAAGAGAAGCAGAAATTTGGGGTAAGGGAAAGCGAGAGTGGTCAGCAGGCCACCTGGCCTCTGTACCTTTGCATGGTTCCGCTTCCCAGGACAATTGTTTCTGTGCCTGGACAAAAACATTTTCTGAGAAATTATCATCATTGCTGTCCTTCTTCCTGGACCAACTTTGGCGGATGCTAGCCGGAAACAAGTCTTTTCTATTCTTTACCGGAATGGTATCCTTGTTGCTATTTCTGGAATTCACATGTTATTGATGACTTGTCCTCTCCTTACCATAAAGAAAGGCAAGTCTCACTCATTAGACTGCATCCATTCATTTAGTCCATTCATTTAGTAAACATTAATTACATGCCTTCTGTCTGCTCAGACCAGTGTCATACTGTGGAGGGGATTTAGTTACTATAGAATGAGAATTATTAGAAATATGACCCATCCTCTAATGGCGATCAGCCTCAACCAGGAAGACAACACAAATGGGGAGATATAAGGGGACCATTTCCAGAAGACAACTTAGTGCAAACCAGTGTCACCCTAAGTAGTAGCTATCTTCATGAAAAGTGCATCCAAAATAATTTTTGTACCAAAAGATGTGTTATAAGCACACTAAGTAAACTTTATTTTTTAAAGTTTGTGAGGAAGGACACTTAACCAATCCTAGAGAACAGTTGTTTCAAATTCTGAAAGTCCTTTCCGGCTTTAAAATTCCATGATTCCTTGAAGTCACCTGAAATCTTGCCCTAAGTTTAAAGACTTAAAAAAAATGAACATGAAGAAAAAGGCAGGGCTATGATAAGATCAAAGCCTGCAAAATAATTCAGTGTAATTGGGGCAAACATGGACTCTACACAGCAAACCTCAAAATATTAAAAATGTAAACTCCCTTCTCAAAAGTTATAAAAATTCTAGAAAATTGTAAAATAAATAAGTGCCATCATGTTTTATGCAGATGATAAAGTTATAGAACTTATTATTGCAAAATGTTAATATAGACTGATATTCTGGTTAAGGTTGGGAAAGAAATTTAGATAAATTAATTCATGAATTACCATATAGGCATATTTGAGGTTCCTGACATTTGAGGCTAACACCCCAAGGAATAATATATCCTGGCCTGGGTTCTACCTCTTGCTGTGACACTAATCAGCTCTGAAAATATCGACAAGTCATTTCCCCTCTGCGCCCACCTGAAAAATGAGGGATGTTCTGGATGTTCTCCAAGTCCCTTCCTTCTCCACTGTTCTGAGAAACCATCTTTTGGAGCTGCTGAAGAAAACAGGATACAGGGCTGAATGCGCATGGGTCAGATGCAACAGGGTAATTCTGGCATACTGAAAAGACACCTATGGTAAATTCCTTTGTAACAAATTCAGCTTTTATCTGTTATCTCTATTTGGGTTTCTGTATGCTCACTCATTATTGCTTTTACATCTACAAGCCCTGAGAGATTATGGAGTCTGTGAGTGGTCGGAGGGTCCCAGGTTGATTGGGGGAGGGGGGAAGTTCGGGGGGTCATCTCTGGGATGAATCTTCTCTGAGTTTTGGAAGGTGAGCCAGGTGATGAAAATTCAGACTAGCAACATGTGCCCAACAGTCATTCAGGTCACGGGCTGAAGACAATGAGTACCAGCACCTCCTAGGAATAACCAGCATATGCAGCAACTTACGTGATGTGATCCAGGGTGGGTCGGAAATTACTCTGGGCTCCCCTCCTCCAATAAAAAGTACCCCTCCTGCCAACCTGCTTGAAAACCACACTCCCTGTGGACCTCCTGTTACAAGACAATAATTGCATTTGTGTTTAAGAAAATCTGAATCAAGATTTTGTGTCACTATGTATTGGATTTAACTTACCTCTTAACAAGCTCATGTCCAGGTTCTGTGGGATCAGAGGACCTCATTTTTATCCCTATTGCCCCCAGAGTCGTCAGTAGTCCTGTCTGTTCACTGGAACTAGCTAGCAATTAGTGGCTCGGTGGAGGTTCTAAAGTCAGAAATAATCCAGGAAGTTTCTTAAACTAAGCTTCAGTTTCCTCATCAGCAAGGCAGGAATCATGATCTCAATTTTGTATAGTTATTGTAAGAATTCAATGTGATAATAAAGGCAAAATATCTGGTACATAGAAAGTAACTAGTAGTATTATTGCTATATGTGGAAAGGTATTTACATGTCCACAGAGGTCTCCTGGAGATGGATCCTTGGTATGAAAAAAATGAATTTTCAAAGGCCACATCTAAGATGGCCACCGGAGCAGGTGCCCAGCTTTCAGCAACCACAGGTTCAGAGGGGTAGGCATTGCCCTAGGGATTAAAAATATCCATGGCTCAAGATGTCCATCGACAGATGAATGGATAAAGAAGATGTGGTATATATATACAATGGAATATTATGCAGCCATCAAAAGGAATGAGATCTTGCCATTTGCAACGACGTGGATGGAACTGGAGGGTGTTATGCTGAGCGAAATAAGTCAAACAGAGAAAGACATGTATCATATGACCTCACTGACATGAGGAATTCTTAATCTCAGGAAACAAACTGAGGGTTCCTGGAGTGGGGGGTGAGGTGGGAGGGATGGGGTGGCTGGGTGATAGACATTGGGGAGGGTATGTGCTATGGTGAGCGCTGTGAATTGTACAAGACTGTTGAATCACAGATCTGTACCTTTGAAACAAATAATGCAATATATGTTAAGAAAAAAAAAGAAGAAGAAGAAGATAGCAGGAGGGGAAGAATGAAGGGGGCGGAAGTCGGAGGGGGAGATGAACCATGAGAGACGATGGACTCTGAAAAACAGACTGAGGGTTTTAGAGGGGAGGGGGGTGGGAGGATGGGTTAGCCTGGTGATGGGTATTAAAGATGGTACATTCTGCATGGAGCACTGGGTGTTATGCACAAACAATGAATCATGGAACACTACATCTAAAACTAATGATGTAATGTATGGTGATTAACATAACATAATAAAATAAAATTTTAAAAAAAAGAAAAAATTTTAAAAGAAAAGAAAAAAGAAAGAATCAACCACAACACTGAATACTCCCTCCTGGTTAATTAATTTTTCACGTTCATTGAACGCTTACACCCAGATGAGAACTCTCCAAGCACTCTCTCTAAGCATTTCAGCCTTGACATTTTTTTTAATTTTAAGAATTAATTTCAGCAAAAATCAATTCGAATAGAGCTGTACCAAAACCAGACTTGTGAACTTTGCTGGTTTTCCATCTGACTTACCTTGTCTCCCCAGCCCTGGACCACCTCATCCTGTGTTTCTACCCCCACCAAGAAAAGAACAAGCAGACAGATTTCTCCCAATGGAATTTCCTCATCTTTTCATCTCGACTGTGGTTGTGTATATATGCTAATGATGTAGGAGAATGGACATTACGTGGGAAAGTTAGGAGACCAAGGATCTAGTTCCTTCTTTTGCTCCTTGCTGAGAGGTGTGGTGTGGGCAAGTTACTTCAACATCTTTTTTCTTCTCTGCAAAACAATGCTTCTGTATTAGATTGATTCTAAGGTTACTCTCAGCTCCAAGCACTTAATTCCAGCAGCAAATAATTGCCTCGATCACCTCTTATTCTATTTGTTGTTTTAGTGAATGAGGTAAAGTGTAAAAAGCATGCCATAATGTAGAAATTATCTGAAAGGACATCATTATGCCACTTCTATTAGTAATGACTTGTGGTGCATGTCTGAGTCCTTCAAAGTGCTGTAACTGTAGCTGACATGTATGGACTCGTTACTCCGTACCAGGCTGTGCTAAGCACTTTGGGTGTATTTACTAGTTTAATTCATAGAACAGACCTATGAAGAAGGTACTAATGATCACATTCATTTTACAGATAGGGAAACTGAGTCTCAGAGAGGTTAAGTGAGTTGCCCAAGATCCTGTAGGTAGGAAGTGGTGAAGCCAGAATTTGGCTCCAGGTGGACCATTTCTAGAGGCTGTGTCTCAGCCCCTGCACTCCCCACTTCTCCTAGGGGCAGCGGGCAGTGCATTACCTATCCTGGTGACCTCCCTTGGGGCCTGAGCACCATGTTGAGCACAGAGTAACACACAGTCAGAAAATGACCTGGTGGAGATGGAGCTGAATGTGAAAAGATACTGGTTGTGGGTAAAGTCCTTCACTTGACAAACTTCCAGAACGAGCTGTCCTTAGGCAGCCATGAGTAATGTCCTGAAGACATTTAAGAACCGAGCAAGTACTTGGGGCATGCTCAGTCTCAAGGGAAGATATAGGCTTGTTGGCCTCTGTAGGTTCCTTTCACCCCGAGGATTCAGTGTTCGCCTGATTCCTAGAACTGTTGGCTGAAAGAGAGATGCTTACGATAAATCAGAGCACGAGACTAAAGGTGACAGGAATCACGCACTTGGCCTGATGTTTATCTTGTGGGCTGGCCAGCCATACACGGCCATTTGCTAGCATTTCATAGGCTGTGTAGGGCTTTCCCCATAAGCTTCCTTTCCAATTACTCACAGCCCCTGTGAGAGAGGGAGGAAATGGGGGAAGGGATCTCTCCGCTGAGTGCCATCATGGCAGGAAGCCAAAGGGGCCTCAGAACTACTGGCTGTTTGCTGCCTGGACTAGAAAACCTGGTGGCCCTCTTACCCATGGTCCAGAACCCAGAGCTTGGTTAATAACACATGCCATTCATCTGCCTCGTACATGATTGTTTTACTCTCTCAACAATGAAGAAAGGGCTCATTCTGGGCACTTGACAATACCACTGCTTTTCTAATGACTTTTCTAGCCTGGATGGGGTTGGAGTATACTAGGGTATACTCAAAGCATACTCATGTGTTCATTTATTCTTTCAATGCAACTTTTTTAGTGAACACTAAGACCCCCAGCAGGGACAGGTTGAGGTTGGGAAACAGAGATGACTCATGAGTCTCTCTCTGCCATCAAGGAGCAACCAGGAAGTGGGGGAAGTTGGCAAGGTCTGACATAAGAATGGTGCAGCACGAGAAATGTGTGCAGGGAATGAGGGGAGTGAACTAGGGGCCTTGAGGAGAGAAGGCTTCCACTGGGGGTGATGCTTGAACTGGGTCATGAAAATTGCATTGGATGGGAAAAGGCATTCTAGGAGGAGGATCAGCTCTTGCAATAGGTAGAGACTCAGAAAGAGCAGGCATGGGCGACAGTGAGTTCCTTGTGACCCTGGAAGAGGTGAATGGGGCAGGGTATGGAAAGTCTGCGAAGGTTAGGAAGTGAAGGGCTTGCAAAGGGAGTCTAGATCCTTGTCTACAGATATGAGCAAAGAAATCATTCTAGTGGCAACATGAAGGTGAATTGCAGGGGGAGAACAGAGACAGCTGAAAGACAAGCTGGATAATAATTGCCACCATCCCCAACACTCCAATACCAGTTTGACAAAGCAGTAGGGCACACTAGGTAAGAGCCTGGGCTCTGAGTCAGACATTCCTGGGTTTGCATTCTGGTTCTGCTCCTTTACCTGTGTGAGCATAGGCCAGTTCCCCCACATCTGTCCCCCAGAACACTCATCAGTCAACGGGGAATGGTCTTAGTGCCCACCTTAGAGAGATATTATAAAAATTAAATATGCACAATGTCCAACACACAGTGGGTGCTCTGCCATGCATGGACAATGCCTGACACACAGTGGGTGCTCTGCCATGCATGGACAATGCCTGACACACAGTGGGTGCTCTGCCATGCAGGCACAGTGCCCGACACACAGTGGGTGATCTGCCATGCATGCACAATGCCTGACACACAGTGGGTGCTCTGCCATGGTGACTCTTATTACAATGAAAGGAATGAGAGGAATCACAGATTACTGGCTTCAGCAACCAGGGGGCGGTGCCATCACTAGCCAGAAGAGACTATTCAAGAGGAGGAGCAGGTTTAAGGGAAGGATGTAGAGAAGGGGAGAGATATTGGGTTGGGTATAGGACTTGAGGGGACTGGCTCTTTATATCTAAAAAGGCCAAAATTAGGCACATCACCTTGTGTTATTCCCCCTATAGTCACTTTGATGCCAAAGGACCTTTGTATTTGTTGTTCCCACTTATTTTAGTAACTACTGCTGCACAAAGAAAAAAAATGATCCTCAAACTTAATGGCTTAAAAAGCACATTTTATTAATACATCTCACAGTTCTGGGGTTGACTGGATCCAGCTAGGTGGCTCTTGTTCTGGGTGTCTCATGTGGATGCAGTCAGACAATGATGGCATGGGAGAGATCTCAAACACATCCTTGCTTCCTTGCAGATAACCCCACAGTTAGAGCAAAGAAATAAATAACATGTGTAAGGAAATTCACATATGCTGTATTCTTAAACCCACACTGTGCAGCTGGGGTTACTGTCTTCATTTCAGACAAGGTAAATGAACTCAGTAAGACCAACTGATTTTCTACCAGCTGGGAGTGGACCTGAGATTCCGATGAGGTCTTCCAAGTACAAATGTCATGTTCCTTTCACTTAGATTCATACTGCTTGCATCTGTAAGTATAGATGACTGATATGGGGAAGGAAGAGTAGGAAGGCAAGGGGTTTCCCATGGACGTGGAGGGGTGTGAGGACTGGGTTGCAAGGTAAGATACAAGATGCTCAGTTAAACTTGAATTGCAGATAAAGAACAAATTAATTTTAAGTATAAGTATGACCCAAATATTGCACGGTGGCATGCTTATATTATAATATTATTCATTGTTTATCTGAAAGTCAATGTCAATGTTAACTGACATCTATGCTTCTATTTGCCAAATATGGGAACTCTACATTCAGAGTAGGGTGAAAAGATGCACAGTGAGGGAAACTGGGTATCTGAAAATAAACCTTATACAACTTAAAGTATGGTGTCAAGCTAAGTCTGCATCCTCAACCCCAGTGGGAGTGTGAGAGGATGCATCGGTCTGGGATGCGGATAAGTTGCGGGAAGAGGAAGCTTGGAGGGAGGGAGGGAGAGGCTTAAGAATGCAGTCTGGTGCCACAACACAGATGAACCTTGATGACATTATGCTGAATGAAATATGCCAGACACAAAGGACAAGTATGGTATGACTCCACCTATATGAGATGTACTGGAAGAGACAAGTTCATGGAGACATTAAGTATAGACTACTGGCTACCAGGGGCTCTGGGGGAGGGAGGGATGAGGAGTTAGTGTTCAGTGGGTACAGAGCTTCCATTTGAGAAGATGCAGAAGATGACAATCTAGGGATGGATGGTGGTGGTGGCTGCACAACATGAGTGTACTTCATGCAACTAAAATGTAGAGTTAAAACTGGTTAAAATAGTAAATTCTATGTTATGTCTATTTTACCACAATTAAAGAAATAATCCAGCCAGAGATCCTGCCGTGTCCAGAAAAGAGCTCTGGAGGGGATACTTATACTATAACATTATTCATTGTTTATCTGAAATGCAATTTTAACTGGCATCTGTGCTTCTGTTTGTAAATATGCAGCTCGCTCATGTCAGGGTTGCTCGGAACATGAAAAATCAAGGTGAAGCTCCAGCTTCTTGCTGCTCAACATCCAGGCCACAGGGGCCAGGAGAGCGGTGCTGGCCACCAGGGGGAGGTTTACTTGACCCAGTTAAGGTCTCATTGGACAGGGGCTCAGGGAGCCTCTAAAGTGGGGCTCATTCCTCTGCCTTAACGGGAGAGAAGAACACGGCGTCCAGCTCGCTCTCTCCTCCCTCTACCCCTGCTGCAATGAGCTAATGTCCCAAAAGAGGCTGGAGCTCTTCTGAGAAGGATCCTCTATAAATACAGCATCTTTCTGCTACTTGGAACTCCCAGGGTGAAGGACAGATTCCCAGAGGGATCCAGATGGGGGAGGGTCCTTTGGGGACTTAAATTTAGCCCAGGCGACTCAGCTCAGGTCACTGACTGCGACAGCCCTATGCTGGTAATACCATCAGAAGGGCACTGTTCATTCTTTGTAATTTGGGGGCTTTTCCTGCCCCCAATCACATCCTAGGGGTATAATGGCTTAGTGTGGGGTTTTGGACACAGTGTGAATTTTTATGGGCAACTGTGAGGACATCCCCACCCTGGTCCTTGCTGTAGGGTGCTCAAGCCTGCTAAAATCAGACCAGACAGAGTAGCTGCCCTGACAGACCTTACAAGGAAGCCACAAGGCCAGGGAGGCAAGGGGTAAATAGAGACAGTTCTCAATCTGCCCTAGTGACAGGACACCAGGAGATTCCAGGAGCTTTATCTTTACCTGCTCTTGTTAAATGAACCAGCACAGCAGCTCTTTAATCTGTCACACAAAGCAGCACATTTCATAGCAAATATTTTATAACACCATGTTTACTATCTTATTTAAAAAAATTGTTTTTTAGATTTTATTTATTTGTCAGAGAGAGAGAGAGAGAGAAAGCACAAGCAGGGGGAGTGGCAGGCAGGGGAGAAGCAGACTCCCCGCTGAGCAACTCACACCTTTGCTGGAGAGTTCGTTGTGTATGAACTGATGGGAAAACACTTTCTGCTTTATGTAAAACAGAGTTTGATTCCAGGCTCAGATTTATGAACAGGTGTTTCTCTTGTATGACATTTTACAGTTGAGCAGAGTGCGGGACAATTCTTTACAGTGGGGGACTGTCCCCCACAAATGCCGGGAGCATCCCCAATCATTGGGACAACAAAACACCCTCCCAGGTTGTCCAGGTGCTCCCATTGGTAACCACTGATATAACAGGTCTGGCACTTAACAGGAGTATTTCCTCCCTCCCATCCTTCCTTTCCTGCCCTTGCCTGCCTTTGTCTCTCCATATGATCCTAAGAAGCAGGAGCAAGGACACGGGAGAGGAGAACCAGACCTATCTTGCGTGTGGAATGGCTAAAGAAGAATAGATGAAGCAACCGCAGGGGACCCCGGGGCGTAGGTCTCAAAGATCTCACAAAGAACCTGTAATCAGCAGGGTAAGAACTAGCCCATCGTCCTTCTGTAGTGATTTACACTTCATGAAACTCCCTCCAGCACATCACCTCATGTGAATCTACACGGACTTCACAGTAAGCAGAGCATGGTTATTGATGACATTTAAGGGATGAAGAAACCGAGGCACAGAACACTTAAGTGACCCAGGTCCCCAAGGTTCTTCTCCATTTTAGCGCCGTGTGTGTTTCCTTGCCAGCCCCCCTCCCCACGATGTGTAACATTGCTGTGCTGACTTAGCAGACGATCTAGACTCCCCTGAAATGAAAGCTCCCAATAGATAGGAGCCCACCGTCTCCAGTTTGCTGATCTTCACAAGTACCAGCATGGTTATTTAAAGTGAGTAGGTTTTAAATAAGTATTTGTTTAATAAATGAACTAGTAACTTCCTTGCTTCCAATCTTTTATCCTTGTCCCAGAAGTCTCCTCTTAAAATAGGATCTCATCACACCACTTCCCTTGTAAAAACCTGCAGCGGTACAACCACTGTCTACAAGATAATTTTGAGCTCCTTGGCTTGGCAATCAAGATCTGGTTCCAACTTACATTCCCCTCCACACCCTTCCATGCCACCCACACTCCAAAGCACCCTAACTACTTGCCTCTAACAGCTAACATTTACTGAACCCTGACATAGGCTAAGCACTGTACAAAGTGTTATATGTACATGATTCTATTTAATTTTGACAAGGACTGTATGAGATAGGCACTGTTATTGTCCCCATCGCCATAGAGGAGGAAACTGAGACTTCAATAACTCACCTAAGATCGTGCAGCTCTTGAGTGGCACATCCAAGATCTGACCCCAGCCCCCATCTGCCTCCCAACTCCATATTCTAACCCCACACTAAGCTGAACTTAGCTTGTGTTTTATATCTTGACAGGGGCCTGTGCCCAGGCTCTTCTTAGCCTAGAATATCCCTTCTTTTTCTCCATGTGCCTTTCATCCATGCAGCCCCAGCCCCAGTGGCCCCTCCTCCACACGTCTTCCCATGCTGGTCCACTCTGGTGAGTCACTTCTGCCTCCGCGACTTCACCTAAGTATTCTGACTTAGAACAGCATTAACTGGGCAGGTCATTGTCCTCCACTAAGGACTATGAGCTCTTTCTAGGCAAAACTATGATCCATTCATTTCTAAAATTAGCATCCAAGTCTCATCTCACAACTGGCACTCAGTGGATCTTTCTTAAACATCGAAGGGATGATATCTAGAGATGAAATAATCATTATTAAGAAAGCAACCACAAGGGGGCAGTACCAAAGGGTCTAATAATGGTTGCCTTGACTTCCTTCTGGGAGACAGGTGTTCTGCGTAAGAGACCCCGAGAGACAAAGGAACCAAAGTGTACGATAATTGAAATGTGCTTAGCCAAAAAAGTAAACAACAATGTGAACTGTGGGAGGAAAACCAGAAAAAGAAGAAATTTTTGGAAGTTTTAACTTTCCAACTTTTTCAACAATTTGGAAAACATAAAGAAATGGCTTTTTCTGCTGAATATTTTTTGTTCTTCTTTATAAAATAATTATATCTTTAGTTTCCCAAAGTTTTATTAACATGTCAAGAAACACATAACACATTCTATAAAGGGAAACATACATTTAGATCGGTAAGGAGGTAAAACATAATTAGTGTTATTTCCTATTTTCTCCTCCAAATTTTGCTACCTCTCTCCCTCCACCCTCCTAATTGTTGTCTATGGATTTAAAATATTTTTAATCAAGAGTTATGGGTTACTTATTTTTAAATTTACTTATAATTGTTGTTTTGCTGGTTGTTCCCAATTACAAATGAATAGAAGACCGTAAAAACTTTGAGATGTGTTATTTTCCTGCTGGAGATCAGAAGGAACCCACAGCTGACCCTGGAGAAGGATGAGGCAGAGTTGGATGAAGAAGAATGGAGAAGGGCCAAAGAATATTGGGGGGGCCATAGGCTCAAGAATTCGTGGGATTCATCCATATCAAGGGTCAGAAAATAAGGTTTTGAGAAGTGGATTTTTAGGAGGAGACTTTTTAGAGGACTCTTTGGGAGGGCCTGGATTGCCTTAGCCAGTTGGTGAGATCCCACAGAAGGCTGGACATGTGTCCCCAAGGTTGAGGGACACAATGGATGCTGTATGATTCTGCCTGGAAAATCTCCAAGGCAGGAGAAAGGAGGGTTCAGTGTTGCTCTTGTGGTAAGGGTGAAGGGCAGGTCGCTTCTGCTCTGGAGTTTATAGGGGCCAGGATTGTCTCTGTTTCTGTATTTCCCAAGGACTGGGTGTGGGTCACATATGGGAGAGGGGATGACTCAGAGCTTGTTTAATACAGCCTCCTAGATAGGTAATGGATTATGGCAGAAAGATGCTGCAGGTGGATTGCTTGCCTTCTAAGGGGATGAAAAGGAAGTAGGCAAATTCCCCATTCCTCCCCGCAAAAGATGAACTCCCTGGGTCATGAATGTTATAGGCAAGAATTTTCCAGAGATGGATGATCCCTGAAAAATCTAAAGCAGCCCCTAATGAGAGAAAGAGATAGGTATTGAGAGTGAATGATCTTGAGAAAGAGTTTGAGAGAGAGAGAGAGAGAGAGAGAGAGAGAGAGAGAGATTTAGGTATTTACCAGGCCCAGAGAACACAAAGCCAATTTATAATAGGGCCACTCAGGTGAGAATGTTGCTGCTCATCTTGCCGTTCCTCCTCCTGGCCTCCCTTCTGCATGCCAAAAAGGTCATTAACAATGCTAGCAAGTCTCTGAGGAGGTGCCTAAGGAAGTGAGAAGAAACTGGCCACGACCATACCTTCTTGCATACCTGCAGCAGCCCCAGCTGGGGCTGGGGGAAGAAGTCTTACCTTTGAATGAAGACCAAAGTGCAGATTATTCTGGTGTTATAATTTCTGAATTGTGGCTCTGTTTTGCAACTTAAATGAAAAAGAAAACTTGAAAAAAAAAGTTGCTTTTGCAACTTGAAATGCCTATGGCTTTGTATTAGCCCCAAGTGGTCAGAAAAGCCTTGCGAGTACCTGAGTTTTCTCCAAGGTTGCTATCTCCATGGAGCAAACTTAAAGGGTCAGAGAGAGACAGAAATAAAATTGTTTGCAGCAGCATCCCATAATGTGTGTGTCCCACATACTACATTTGTTTACATACGAAAGGCTGAAGGGGAATACAACAAAATCTTAACAGCAGTGGTCTTTGGGGAGTGAGATTATGAGTGATGAAGTAATTTTTTAATTTCCTGAGTTTTCTACATTTTTTTTTTTACCATGAATGTGGTTTTAATTGTATAACCTTGAGGAAATGAAAATCAGCTGTTATCTTTGAAAAAAATGAAGAAATTAGGATCACATACATAAAAACAATTTATGGCTAAAGTTCTGAAGAAAAGTTCTGCTTGGCTGTCATGAGGCTGGGGCCTGGAGGTAGAGCCCTGGTCCAGGTGTGAGAGGATGCAGGACAATGGTGAGAAAGAAGAGTAAGGGCCTGTTGAGTTTCTTCCCCTTGATCCTAGTGACCTGCCCCTCACGCCACTCTGCTGACACAGAAATGCAAACTGGTCCCTAAGTGTAAGATTTCTCAGTGTCTATCTGCCAACCCTACTCTCTGGACAAGTCGTGATAACCCACTGCCCTGATCACATTCTCCTTCTCCTTCTCCTCCTCCTCCTTCTAAAGATTTTATTTATTTGAGAGGGAGAGAGAGAGAGAACACATGTGCCAGGGGAGGGGACAGATGGAGAAGGAGAGAATCTCAAGCAGACTCCACGCTGAGCATGGAGTCCGACATGGGGCTCAATCCCATGACCCTGTGATCACGACCTGAACCAAAATCAAGAGTCAGACACTTAACTGACTGAGCCACCTGGATGCTCCCCTGATCACATTCTTACAAGGACTTCCGAGAGATTGGGTCTTGGTGTAAGGGTTGATAATGGCATCCGAAGCTTCTCTTCCAGGCTTTCCTTCCTAACCTGGGTCTTTGATGAGGGTTAATTTAAGAATATCAGGACAAATGAGAGGTGTGCTACACTTCGGAGCAGGTTTCTCAACCTCAGCACTATTGATATTTGGGACTGGATCATTCTTTGTGTTAGGAGGCTGTCCTGTATATTGCCCGATGTTCAGCAGCATCCCTGGCCACTACCCATGAAATGTCAGTAGTTCTACACACTCTGTACCCCCCGTTGTGACAATCAAAACTGTCCCCTCATATTGTCAAGCGTCCCCTACATGTCCCCCCTACGTATCAAAATTATCCCCAGTTATGAACCATTACCTTAGAGGTAACTGCCTAGCTCACCTACTCAAAAGAATAGGGCCCCCACAAGAAAGCTACTTGTGATTATAACAGACCCCCTGGGAGTCTGGTAAATGGACTGACAATTTCCTTCCTGGAATGTTGTTAGAATGACATCATGTCTGAGGCCAGACTTCCCCAGATGGCAGTGGGGCACTGTTATAGGCTGCATACCCCCAAAATTCATGTGTGGGAGCCCTAATCCCTAATGTGAGTGTAATTGGAGATAGAGCCTTTTAGGGAGGTGATTCGAGTTAAATGAGGTCATAAGGGCAGACCAGAATCCTATAGGAGTGGTGTCCTTATAAAGAGAGGAAGAGACACCAGAGAGCTCTCTCTCTCCATGTCCACACACACAGGAAAGGCCACATGAGGACACAAAAAGAAGGTGGCTGTCTACAGGCTAGAAGAAGAGGCCTCAGCAGAACTGACCTTGCTGATCCTTAATCTTGGACTTCTAGACTCCAGAATGGTGAGAAGGTAAGTATCTGTTGTTTAATACCCCAGTCTGTGGTATCTGTGAAGGCAGCCTGAACTGACTGAGATAGGCACTCTGTGCACCTCTCCAAGAGGGAAAACACCCGTGTGGTCCCCTGCAACCACAAGTAGCCTTGTCTCATGGTGGCAACATATACTGGCCTGTTAGATGGAGAGTGGTCCACCAAACCAGATGGGAGGGCTCTAGTGCTCCTTATAGAAATAAGTAATGATTAATCACTGATATTTATAATAAACAGTACAACTGGCCAGTCAAGTGACTCTTCAGCTTTCCAAAGGGCCACCGTGAATAGGCTCTCTTCTCCCTCTCAGGGCAACCTTAGAAAGAATGCTCAAGGAGTGGAATATTTTGGTTGGCTGATTTTTTTAAACCGAACTTTAAACTCTTTCAGAGGAGTGCCCACAGTTTTATGTTGAAATCTTTTTAAAATATGCATTTATTTCTTAATAAATACATTTGTCAACTGAGGATTTTGCAGATCTAGAAGTTTTCACTCTGAGCATCATTTCCTGTTGTATGAAACAGGAGGAGAATATGGTATAGAAGTTTTGACTGGGCGTGGAAAATTCCAGAGTACTCCCGGAATATTGTTTTCACAACAAAAGTTCAATAGTCGGTATTAGCTTTTCTTGGCATTTTTGGCACTCTCTCTTAAAACCTGAGGAAAGGAGAGGAAACAGCCATCCTGGTCAAGCATTATTTGTAAAATGAGGTTGTAACGTCCCTTTGCCTATGTTCAGAACCATTGCCCTGGACCTCAAGGCCTTGATGATGGACACAGATACCAGCAGAGGAACTTCTTGGCTGGTCCATCTAGGAATGAGAGTGCTCATCAAACAGACAATATTAAATCTCTTGAGATTCACCTCAGAAAATGGTGGAGGTTGGTTCCCATGTTTTAGAAGAATGAGGTTCAGCCTATGAAGAGTTCCCTGGGGTTAGGACTGCTGTGTGAAATGACCAGCCTTCTTTTCATCTGCTGTCACCACTCTATTCTGTCACCATGTCCTCATCCTGGAGCACTCCAACAGCCTCCAGCCATCCTCCCTGCAGAGGGTTTGCCTCCTCCACGCCACTCTACACATGACAGTTGCAACCATCTTTCTAACCCCTTTCTGGTCCTGTTACTTCTTAAAATCAGCAAAGGCAGACCTCACCTTTTTTTAAATGAAAATTCAAGCTCCTTAGTGAAAGAAGCCAAATACAAGAAACCACATATTGTGTGATTTCTTTACATGAAATACCCAGAAAAGGCAAAACTATGGAGACAGAAAGTAGATTAATGGTTGCCTGCAGTGGAAATGGTGAAGTGGAGATTAAGAGTAAATGTGCACAGAGAATCTAATTGGAGTAATGAAAATGTTCTAAAGCTGATGTATGGTGATGGTTGCACAACTTGGTAACTTAAAAACCATTGAATTGTACATTTGAAAAGGGTGAATTATATACAAAAAATTAAAAAATATTCAAGCACCTTATTATACTTGCCAGGTGCTCCATGATACAGTTCCTAATGAATGTCCTGGATTGAGCCCCATCTCACTCCCTCCCTCTGTCTTTATACCTGACACACTGGCCCTGGTTCAGGTCCTCCAAGGTGTCTTGTTCTTCCTCTGGGCTCCCACCTGCACCTCCAAACACCTGCTGTGCCCTCCCTCCCCTCCACCCACCCCAAATCTGGCTGATACCCCTCAAAGCTCACCTTTCTCTGGGATGGATGCCCTTGTCCACCCAGATGAGCTCAGGACCCTGTTCTGTGCCCCCATAGTACACCTGGACTTTGTCTCTCATGCCACTCATCACATTTTGCTGTGATTATTTCTTTAATGTCTGTCTTCCTTGCCAGTATATAAGCCCACATATAATTTGTCTCAGTGATATTCCAAGGCACATAGTAGGACTTTAGAAATATTAATTGTGTGGATAAATATAAGAATGATGCGCAGAGGCCACAGGACCAGGCAGCTCTTCCAAGAGTACATGGATTTATTCAGAACCCAGCATTGCTCAAATGAAGGCACATTTTAGTCTCTTCCAGAGACTACATGAGGAATAGAAGAGGGATATGGGAGGGAGTGGCATGATGAGGAACATGGTCAGGAGATTACAGGTGTGATGATGGGGGTGGTGCAGGAAGGGGTACCTGGAACATGAGAGAATAAGCTTGGGAGTCATGGGTTCTCGTCTGGCTTTGTGATCCTGGATGAGAAACTTAAGCTCCTGGTCTTTTTCTTTTAACCTATGAAAAGGTTTTTTATAATTTATACAGTCTCTCTTAACTCAAATATTCTATAATTCCAGTCATTCTACTAGACTAGGGCTTCTCAATGTCAGAATCACCTGGGGTGTGTGTTACAAAGGTAGACTCCCAAGCCCCATCCAGGCCTCTGGCTCAGTATCTCTGCAAGTGTGGCTAGGGAATCTACCTTTTAACATATTCTTGGGTGATTTTTTTTTTTTTAATGCAAGTTTGTGAGAGTTTTTTTTTTAAATGCAAGTTTGTAAAATGCAAGTTTAACGCAAGTTGTGTGCGTCTATCTCATTCACTCACATATCCCAAAACTCCACCTAATGCAGCACAGAGATAGGGTGCTCAATAACTATTTCTTGATGGGTGAATAAGTGAATAAGTAAATGGTATAGTCACGGAAATGTGGATATCTTGCTTTAACTAAGGCAGAAGAAGAAGAGGGCTGCTGCCTCACTATGGTCTATGGCGCTTCCTTCCTCTTTGGGGCTGAATTCTCCATTTATAAAATATGGTGGTTGGACGAAGTGACTCACATGATTTCTCCCTGCCTTAATAATCCACAGCACCATGAATCTATAATATGGACAGCACCATGAATCAATGCTTTCTGTTTCCCTTCGCCTTCCTCCTTGACATATGAGAAAGAATCAAGGTGAAAATCAGCCACAACCCAGAGATTCGTTGTGAGTTTTAATAGGAGGGGTGGAGTCAAACAGTTTAGAGGAACGTATAAAAAGACCTTTTACTTTTTGCTGGAACATGATATGGTTTGTGCATAGCACATACATATTAAAAAATAGAAGCATCACATTTTACAAGCACATGACTGAACAAATTCTGAGTTTTTCTACTCACTTGACCCAAACTTCAGGACAGCTCTGCACTGGGACCCAGCCTGAGGTACTTACTGATTTATAGAAAGGGGAAACCACATGAGGACACAGCTGTCTGAGTGCTGGAATTTTGGTAGTTCAATGAGGTATACAAACATGGTTCTGTGTTGGCTTTTGGCATGATGGACTAGATTCAGGATCTGTTTTGGGCATAATCACTCCCTCCTCCCATTCTGGGAAGAGGAAACATGAACTCAGGTATAAGCACAGAATGGAGTATTTCTATCTACTCTTCTGGCTTTGTTGCAAACATTCTGGGAGGTAGCAGAATGAGTAGACATTCTAGGCCTAGTGGAGGGGTGGGAGGCAGATTTGAGAGACCCACTTCCTAGACGCGAAAGTGGCAAGGGACAGAGAGTCCTTCCTCAGTGACATCTGACCCAGAGCCTTTGGGGACAGAAAGTTATAGGAGCTTTCTAGCTTCTTTCCACATGAAAAGCAGCAGAAGTGGATAGACAGGAGAGAAAATATCCCCATGTCTTAGGGGCCAGCAACCACTTTTGGCAGATATGTTTGCACCAGTGGCCGTGGCACATAATGGGAAAGGGCAGTAAACCTACAATGCTGGGAGGAAGGAGAACTACAGCTTGTGGACTTTTATACACCTTTCTCTCTTAGGATTCTACAGAATGATAACTTGGAGGCTCTGACGTCTAGGACAAGAAAGGGGTCCAGCGCCATCACGAGAAGAATTCCAAGCTTCCCAGCATAGGACTAGATCAGGAGAGAATTTCGGCCTGGGTCACTGGCCTGGGAAGATCCTATATGTCTAAAAAAGGAGAGAGGTTTGTAGCCTGGATCAGAAGACAGGAGAAAATACTCTCTTTCCTGAGCCATAGAATGGCCCTGGCCAGGGGCTTGGAGTGCGTGCCCTGGACGTGTTGTGGGACATGGCAGCAGAGGGGGAAGGCTATGAAAGATAATGGTAAGGTATTAATTACAACATTATACTCTGCCTTCCAAAGGAGGTTCAATAGTGCAGGCAAGTGGGAAAGGAAGGAGTGTTAGAAGGCAGCAAATGATGGAGTGAACACAATCAAAAGCTTCAATGGGGGCAGTTGGGGTTTTCTGGTTTCCTCTGAGGTCCACCCATTGTCCTTAGGAGAGTGCAGGTTCTACAGGGGGCCTGGAGGTCCCCTGTGGTTTCTGAGCTCACCTCTCCCCAGCTGAGAAGTTCATCTCCAAGGATGTGCTCATATGTTGCTCTCATTTTTATCGTTTGCTCTTGAAGAAGGAATAAGGCAGCATCTGGGTTCTTGGAGCCCCAAGTTTACATGGCTCCAGAGAAGGTTCAGGATAGGAGAGAAGCCAATGACTACAAAAATCTATAAACCAGGGTCGCAGCTCAGGATCTGCAGGAGAGAGGACCCAAGCTGTTCGTAGTACATGGCAGCAGGAAGTTGAGGATTGTTCTTTCCCCTGCCTATGCAATGTCTGCTGCAGCCTCAACAGGGCTGAAAGCTCAGTCCAGAACTCAGTAGACATGGTGATCAGACAGGAGACAACTCTGAACGCCTGTGCACAGACACAGTAGCAGCAGAAGTAGCTGATCGTCTTCTGTTCCTGCCCCTTAACCCACTTCTGTGGTTGGAGAGTGACTTGTCATAAGCCTAAGCCACTTATAGGTCAAAGAGAAAGCTCTTGGGAGAGAACTCCTCTGGATAGGAAGCATTTTAAAGAGTCAACAATGCATCACCACATCCAGTAATATATTCAGAATGTTCAACAACTGGTACAGCATAGGTCCTGGTACCAGTTAGAAAAGATGCCCTGCTGCTAGGAACTGATTCCTGTCATAGGCAATGGGTGTACTGGTGCCTTGGCGTAGTGACTGCATAGCAAGCCTGCCTGGTCCTAGGCACGTCATAGCTTCTCCTTCTCACTCTTAGCATGAGATATGGAAGTGGACATTTGGGGGGACCCCTTGTCAGTGTTAGAGCACTTTTATGAGCCTCCAGAGAGATGCAAGAAAGGTCTAGCAGTCTGAGGCCTTGAGACTCTCTTTAGAAATGTGTCCCCTCTCATGCCAAGTTGGCTCAGATTGAGGAAGAAAGGAACTAATGCTTTGGGACCTAAAACTTTCCTCCCTACCAGATCACTGTCCGTCCATCCTCCCAGCCTTTCTGCACTCCTGGCACCTTCCATTGGGTACGGATACGTGCCTCAGGTTCTGAGTGCATCAGTTTCTGATGTACCCTGTCAAAGAGACCAGTAACAAATTACTCTGGACAAGATAATCAGCCTTGTCCTCTGCCTCCAAGCAGACCTGTACTTCAAATATTCCAAATGGTCAAGATGGACCAATTTTCTCCCCCTTCCACTTGACCCAAGACCCCAGCTCCTTCCAGTTTCTTCCAAGGCTTGGTCATGTCCACTCTTGCTCCTGAGTTCTTACTGTCTGCCCAATCTTTGCTCACGTTGGTGTGGACTTCCCTCCTCATCCAGCACATGTCCTCCCTGTTGTGTGCCCGACAGAGAGGTAGCCAGTATGATGCCTCTGTTGGGTAGCCAACTTCCATGTGCAGCTCACAGTAGCTCAGCTCAGATCTATCTATAGATGGCTGCATCTGCAAATAGAGAGGTATGTCGAAGATGAAGGAAGGTATTTGCAGCAGATGAGGGGTTGTCTTGCAGGCATGGGCCCCTGAGAGTAGCAGAGGGTGTCAGGTCATTTTGTAACTTGATGGTTCACGTATGCCGAAAATATTTGCCCTCTGATATGGCTCTCTCTGGTTTCAGATTTAGGAACATTCCAATGGTTCAGGAATCTGAAGGCTCCAAGCAGACAACATTTATAGTCACTTGGGGGAACCTCTGCTTTAAATACTCTCAAAGGACAGGAGGCAAGAAGGCATTGTACAGCAGGGAGCTGTTTCAGCTTGGCTGCTTGATTTCACAGGATTATCACTCTTCTCTTACTGTAGGGGGGCCAGAGGGGGCAAAGTCTGGAGGTCATGGTGCCCATTCTACTGCATCCAGGCACCAGTGTGTATGTGAGATGAGGATGACCAAGAAGGAAGTGAGAGTATCAGATGAGGACTTGGGTGAGTTTCCCGGACGTAGCTGGAGAGGAATTATTATCTGCAGTCCAAAGCCTCTCTACTTCCTTCAGCCCTATTTTGCACCCCCTCACCCCTTGCCAAAGAGGTTGCCATTATTAGGATCCTTGTCATCTGAGGTTAAAATAAGACCCAGTTCAAAGTGAGGAAAAGTTATGGGCAGGGAGCCTGGCCCGGCTTGTTCTTGGAGTCGCACACAGCACTGAACCCTCCAGGCCGAATGGCACTCCATAGAACATCCAGTCCCTTCGGCTGCTTCCAGCAGGCCTTCCCCAACTGCCCGAGACACAGCTGTACCCCATTTCTTCAAGAAGAGGATCCCTTCTCCCCCAACTCCCCTGACAGGGCAGCCCAATGTCCCCGGAGCCCCCATAGGCAGGAAGTTTGGAGCCTGCGCACTTTCTTTCTGGTTTGCAGATAAACCCTACTGCCTCCCACCCTGCCCTCTATGCTTAGAAGACAGCTGCTCCCACTGCCTGTGCAAGCCATGCGTGCACTCAAGTCGCCTCTGAACGGAAGGATGATTGGAAAGAGGCAGAATGGGAGTACACATCAATCCTGCTGGTCTGACAAATGATACTCTTGCAGGCAGATTCCTGCTGCAGTGATACCGGAGAAAGAAACCTGATGCTCTGCAATGCCTTCACTCAGACCACCTACACAAGGATGTATAGGTATACATCAGCACACACACATACCGCCACCCTGACCTTTTCCTGTGCACATGGTCATATGCCACATGTACCTTCTTTCCTCAGTTGAGGTCAGAGCATGTATCCATTGCCATTCTCGGATGTTGGTTGCAACCCCTCTCTTGGGTTAGTTACATACCATAGGGTCTGGTGTGCCTTCTCCCCAAGCACAGGAGAAGCCTGACTCAGGAGTCATGGGGGGCAAGGGGAATTGTTCATTTGTGCAAAATTCCAATACAGAAGATGTTGCTTTCAATCTGCAAGCCTCCTTTCAGGGTCCTTATATCCTGGGAAGGAAGTGAGTGACAGTCATGATTGGGGACACCTTGCTGCCCCGCTTTACCCGTCCGTATTTGCTCAGTGCGATGTAGGTCCCTCGGTACAGGTCTGACTCATAGGCATTGTAATTGTTGGGCAGAAGGGTTTCTCTGAACTTGCATTCCTCCTGGAAGCTGGGCTGTCAAAGAAATGGACAAACAACAGAGGCTCAATTATAAATGAGGTGTAGCAGGCCCCCTACTGGGTGCACCTCACCTCCCCTCTGTAAGACAACCAGCAGGGAATTTGAGCCATTCTAGGTGAACCGAGTCATGGAAGGTCAGAAAAGAAGAGACTTCTGAGCTCTGTTGGACCCTTCTCACGTTCCCTCCTTTAGGATGAAATCAAGGTTCAGGGACATGGATAGATGGTCTGTGTCACATGGCGTGGGTCTCCTGACTTTCAGTTCAGGGCGCTCTCCACTAAGCACCTAGCTGATAATTTATTCCCTTCAGAAAAGGATACAATAGGCTGTTTTCTCAAGTCCACTGTGAGAGGTGGTCTAGTGGAGCAGGATTGGGAGCCCGGCTCCACTTAGTGGCTTCTCTGCGTCCTAGTTGTGTGACCTTGGGCAGGCTCCTCCCTTTCAGTCTTTGTTCCCTTTCATGCAAGCTGTGTGCTGGGGGTGCAGATGAGGAGCAGTTAGCAGAAGGTTGGAGACAGATGACTCTCTAAGTCCTTTCCAATGCTGTCTGTTGACTATGTTAACCCTTTCTTCTTTTCATGGGTGTCCCCTCACTCTGTCTTTCCCAGTTTATGCTCTAGGTTTTCTACCCCTTAAAGAGGTTTATTCTTGGTTTTGACTTTGAGCTCAGAAGATGCCCGGTGCCTCCTAGACATTCACAGCTCTCCAGGGAAGTTCAGGAACAGAGATGGTGAGGAGCAGCCATTTTTATGGGGAAGAGAACCTGGTTCCCTCTGTGGCAGGTGGTGCCGTGGAGTCTGGGGCCAGTGATAAATCAGCCCCTTCAGTGCTAATTTGGTAGAGAAGCGCGTGTGGACCATCTGTTCAGAAAATGAATACTGAACTTCCTGTCACACATCAACAAGTTCATTCCCGCTACCTCACCCATGTCCTCCTTTATTCCTAGAAAAGAGGGTCCTTCCTCCCCAGGCTTTTGGGGCCACTGCTGAGGGAGGCTGGGGAGGTTTCTGTGCTTTGGACAGGGAGCAGCTCTGTGGGGTCTAGAGGAAGAGAGAGCAAGGTGAGAGCCAGGATATCTGGGATCCAGGATCAAAAGAAATACAGAATGAAACAAAAAGAGAGAGGTGGGATGTAATTTCTGACTCCTTCCTGCTGACTGAGGCCATTGGCTATAAAAAGCCCACTCAATGGCTGGCTGGCTGTGCCAGAGGTGTCGTCTGACCTTCTCTGAAGGAATCGTACTATGAGCACCCTGGGCTGGCCGGACGTGGGGGATGGACCAGAGCCTCTTCCTGTTAGGAATGGAGGGTGATGAACTAGCTCACTGGGCTCCCAGACTCCCACAGCATGTACAAGAGTGTGTGATCCCCAGGGACACCTTCTTCTTTCCCAATAGACTCCAAGTTGCCCAAGACAAGGGTTGTGTCTTGTCAGGTACGTGATGCTGAATGGTTGATGACTTAACAGGAACAACAGCAAGACAGGTGGATAGCCCTCCTCCCCCCTTAACTTGCCCTTTCGATGCAGCCTGAGAGTGAGCAAGGGGCAGTGCAGTGTAAAGAGGGAACAGCACACTCTCTTCTTACCCTTTATCCCTTCCTCCTTTCCCCACTCAGCCCTACACCCCCATTTATTTTTTATAAGACACTTGCACAAGTGTTAATTTACCTGAGATGAATGTGAAAGCTTTAGCCAGCCACACCAGCTGGCTTCTAGCGCCACACTAGGGAGCTTGCATTTTCACAAGCTAGCATTTTTATGAATGCTCAGTATTTGTGGAAGGAATATCCCAAAGGTAGAGAGAATAAACTAATCAAAGTAGGTACAGAGCATATGTGTGCACTAGCTTTGAGGTTACATCGATGATGATTCACCTCTTACTTAGCTCTGTGAACTTGGGCAAGTGATTTAACCTTCCCTCCTTTGATTTAACCTCAGTTCTCTCATCTGTAAAGTGGGGGGCAGTAAGAATAACTATGTCATAGAATTGGAGTGAGCAGTAATTGAAATAACATACAGAAAATCGTTGGTATAACATCTGGCACATAGTAAAATAAAAAATATTGTCAATACTATAATTTTCTATCATTAACTACTTTACATTAAAAGCCCTGAGAGACTGTCTTACCCTGGATCGCCATTCCTGCAAAACCTGCTGTGGACGTGTTCGCTTTTAAGCTCTGCAATTATTGACTGAATGACTCAGAGACCTTGAACTTGTATGAGAAGAGCACAGAACTAGGATACAGAGAGGCTGATGCTCTGGCACTGCTCTTTGGGGTCTCTCTGGACCATGGTTTCTTCACGTGTGCATGGGGTGAAGAGTCAGCCACGGGAGCTAAGATTGTCAGTGAGCAAAGCTCTGGAGCAACAACACTAGGGGAAAGCACACTCAGGATTGATTGTAAATTTAACTGAGAAATAAAACTAGACCGATTAAAAGTCTGGTGCAAGGGCACCTGGGTGGCTCAGTCGGTTAAGCGTTGGACTGTCGATTTTGGCTCAGGTCATGATCTCAGGGTCCTGGGATTGAGCCCCACGTGGGGCTCCACGCTGAGCATGGAGCCCGCTTGGGGTTCTCTCTCTCTCCTTCCCTCTGCCACCGACCCTCTACCCACGCACACATGTGCATCATGTGTTCTCTCTCTCTTTCTTAGGAAAAAAAAAAATATCTGGTGCAGATCGATGAACAAAATACAGAGTCCAGAAGTAGATCCAAATATATGTCAATATAAAATAAAAATGGATCTGAAATTAACATAAAATAAAAGTAGCATTTCAAATCACTAGAGAAAACATGATGTTGGAACAACTGGATAATATCTAATAATAATAATGAGTAATAGAGTTTGATTTCTTATTTCATTCCTTACATTACAATAAATTCTACAAGTAGTAAAGATTTAAATGTGAAAAAGAGAGTCTTAAAAGTCCAGAAAAAAAATTGTTTAAATAATCTTGAGTTGGGAAGATCTTTTTGAGCAGGACACAAAAAACTAGACACCATAAAAAAAGCAAAACCAATAAATTTGACTTCTGCCTGGAAAAAAAATTGCCTTAAAACAAAAATATAAATAGCAAACTCAGTTAAAAATAGTTACATAAATAAAAAAAAAATAATTGCAATGTTGGGGCACCTGGGTGGTTCAGACAGTTGAGTGTCCAGGTCTAGCTCAGGTCTTGATCTCAGGGTCATGAGTTCAAGCCCCATGTTGGGCTCCATGCTGGGTGTGAGCTTACTTAAAAAAATAATAGTAATAAAAACAATAAAATAAAAAAATAGTTGCAATGTATATGTGTCAGAGAGCACATTTTGTTATTATATTCAGAACCCTTAACTGAGAAATGGACAGTGTTTATGAACAGACCGTTCACAGAAAAGGAAATACAATTAACATTTGAACATGAGAAAATGTACCTAAAAAGAGAAATCTAAGTCATAATGGTGAGATAACATTTTTAATTGTTTGATTAAAAGAAGTCAGATGTTTGATAATTTTTTTTTTTAAGAGAGAGAGAGAACATGTGAGCAGGGGGGGGAGGGGCAGAGAGAGAGAGAATATCAAGCAGGCTGTGTGCTAAGCTTGGAGCCTAATTCAGGGCTCCATCTCACGACCCTGAGTCCATGACCCAAGCCAAAATCAAGAGCCCCAGTGTTTAACCAACTGAGCCGCCCAGGCGCCCATTGATGATATTCTTTCTTTGGTGAGGGCATGAAGACTAGGAATTCTCATTTAACATCTGTGAGTGTATATATTGTTATAAGCTCTATACAGAGCAATTTGACAATATCTACTAGAATAAAAAAGGACTAATAATTCTGTTTCTAGGAATTTATCTTACTGGCACACTCCCACACATGTACAAGAGTTACTCACCGCAACATTATCTTTAATAGTAAAAGACTAAAAACAATGAATTGTCTATTAGGAGGGAAGCAGTTAATTCAGTTCCAACAGATTCACACAATTGAATAAGTCACGAACAAATACGGAACCTCCATGTGCACGGACTTGAAATGGTTTCAAAGACATATTGGTAAGTGAAGAGGCAAGCTTCAAAACGGTGTGTAGTGTGCTCTTATTTGTGTGACTTTATAAGATAACAGTGAGGGCACAATCACAGGGACACAGGTTCTTCCTGGAGCAACACACACGGACCAGTACTATCTTTCTCTGGGGAGGCAGATACTAGCAGCTTCAAGACGACAGTGAGAAGGGGACTAAATTTCCATGGCATATTCTTTTGCACCTTTCTCCCCACCCCTTATACTGTGTTCACATATTACCTAATCATGTAAGCAGATTATTTAAAGCAGGAAAGGAGTTCAGGATACAAGATGGGCCAGGAAATGGAGCAAGGAAACATTTATATCAGAAACTGGTGGTCCCCCCTTGTCCCGTCCAGCCCCTACCACCCACTGTTTTCCCCTCTGGTCTAACTTATACATCCCTGGAGAGTAACCTGCCATCAGTTTCCAGAAGAATTCACTTCTGATCTGGACAGTGCTTACGGGACAGGTTTCGAGCGTGGTTTGCAAACTTGAGAGAGGAAATCAAACCCTGATGCCAGTGTGCGGGGGAGAGGGAGGAGAGGAAGGGAAGGGAGACGGACTGAGTGGTTCAGGCAAGAACTCAGGGCATCTGCCCATATCCTCCATTCTAGAATGTGTCCAGTTTAAGAATCCAGCATTTCCTAGTGTCTGGGGCTCCTGAAACATTGTTTAAATTTGCGCAGTGGTGGTTGTACGCACTGTGCTTTGTTCTCTGCTCATCCCATTTTGATTATTCCAATTCCCTCTCTTCTAAAAAATGTTTTCCTACTTTCCTTTCTTTCCATTTGTTTCTTTTTCTCTACCCTTGCTCATATTCCCGGCCTTCACCAGAACTGTGTACAAATCTAAAGTGAAACAGGACAAGTGGATGAAGTTTGCTTTCAGAGCCCCCTCTTTCCCTTGCCCGTCCCTTTCTGCAGGCCTCCGCCTCGTCCTTAGGGTTCAGGTGGCCGGAGGCCAAGACTGTTTCCCTGAACTCTTTGAAGCAGCCAATGCTTCAGGCCAATGGGATTTTCCCGCTGCCCAGACTGATGCCCAACCTGGTATCCAGACCAAGCCCCTTAAACTATGTCTCCCGCATCCTGAGCCCAGTTCTCATGGCCCCGGAGTGCTGGCTGCTTGGATCTGGTGAGAAAAGCACTCGTGCCAAGTGAACGCTGTGTTAATAAAAGCAGCTACCATATATTATTACTTGAACAAATGAAAATAATTCCACCAGATCACATTTCCTGGGCCGGCCGGGCCTCAGGCCCCAGCGTGACAACGTCTTAAATTCCATGTAGGTCTAATCAGACTTATGTGGAACCAAACTCCAAAACAATCAGCTATTACCATGGAGAAGGGCATTTTGGAAAGGGGGTTTTGCAGAGGGCTGGTTCAGCGTGTCACCTCTGACGGAAATGCCCCTTATAGCCTGGGGTGGATGAGACATCCATCCTCTTGTCTTCAGGCAGAGCTAAGTCACCCGGACTGCTGGGGGTGGATGCTTGTCTTTAAAGTTCTTCCTCCCAGGGCTGCCCTTGGCCACCTGCCCCTATTACTCCTGGTTGTGAGTGTGCACAGGAAGGGCGGGGGGAGGAGGTATTTAAGGAGGTGGGACATGAGAAAAAAAAGCGGGGGGGCTCTTTTTCCTAAGACCCTTCCTTATGCAGCCCCGGACTACTTCTTTTTCTGTCCTTAGCTGAAGTGGAGAAATAACAACTTCCAGCTCTGAAGAGGTCTGTCTATTGCAACTCCCTTTCCTAACACACAATTGCATTGTCAATTTAGAGTGTTTGAAAAGGTTTTCAGCAGGCATATCATTCTTCTCATTCGGGTGTAGCTCTTTGTAGCAGGCAGGCAGTGAGTTGGGGAGAGTTGTCTGCAGGACTCTCCGTTCCACCCCCCACCCCCCACCCCCCGACCCCCGTCCTTCCCCTCGGAGCTAACATGTCTCCTCAGGAATCTGTTCTCTGAGCTTTGCTGCTGAGTGAGGGCATGGCTTGGTCCTCCCCTCTCCCAAAGTAATGCCCGAGAGAATATTCAAAGGCCTTGATGGATGGAGCAAATACTGTGTTTTGCACCTTGTCATACTACTATTGATGAAAAGGATGTAGACACAGTTACTATGAGTAAAACTAAAATCACCTCAAAGCATAACTCAATTCCTACTAGCTTGTCAGTATACATTTTTCTCGGCCAAAGGATTCTCATAGAACATTGTCAGGTGGAGATCCTTGATTTTTTTCAATTTTACTATTAAAACGATGAAGGAGATTGGAATTCACTGATTTCTGCCTCTGGCTACACCCAGGAAGCAGAGGTCCAGGCCCAGAGAAGGTCAGTGATTTTGCCCCAGATGAGAGAGTAGCGGAGGGTAGGTGGGGCAGAGGCTAGAACTCGGGTCCCAGTCTACAGCCCAGGTGCTCCCCCTGTGGGCTTTCTGTGTATTACCTGCAGAACCCTGAGGCAGGTCTGCACACAGCTGTGATTGTGCTAACTTAAAGACCCCATGTCCCGTCTGTAAAGGGAGGATAAAGATCACACGCACCTCCCAGGGATGCTGGGGGTAATGCTTTGAAAGCACTCCACAGGGTGCCTGACAAACAGTAGGTGCTCAATATGGGGTGGCTATTTATATTGTCTAAGCCGGGGAGGGGCATCCTGCCATGAGGCTCTGCACCCCTCTTTCCTGGAGGTGAGACATGTAGGAGGCCACTTTTCCTGGGTGGCTTTTCTGGGTTCTTATTATCTGACCATGAGCCGTCCCCTGTCCCCAGCCCCAGCATGGGTCCCCTCCCCCTCCATGAGAAATTTCATTTAGCTCCAGGCTGTAGCAGCTGAGCCGAGGGAGATGAGGCAGCTCTAGGGGCTTAAGGGAAATAGTGTGAATGAAATCATCACCCAGCGGGAGTCTTCCTGGCTCCGGGGATCAGTTGGCAATTGTTTTTTTTGACTGTGATAACAGGCCCCTGAGGGGCAGCAGGAGGGGGTAGAGGTGGTTCAGCAGAATCTGGTGCACAGCCACACAAAGCATCAGTGTCCAAGCCTGGGGCACAGTTCAGCCAGCCACCCTCCTCCAGCCCCGCTCTCGGTACCCTGGCCCTGGGCTCCAAGGAGGACAAACTCCCATCTCAGACAAGGTGCTCCTGGACATAATGCTTCTAGTGTATGGAAAGGGAGGGTGGAGTGTGCGTAGTGAACAGGTCTTTCCTCAGGACAGATCCCCCACTTCCCCTGGACTTGTTCATTTAGTGAACCCTCCCTCTCATGGGCCCACTTGACCTCTTTTGAAGTAATGGGCCCTGGGGGCGGGACCAGGGGTGTCTCCTACATCAAGAGTCAGCCCACGCTTCAGGGGTGGCTCCTTCCCTTTCGCTACTCAATGCTTTACCCCTTTGCAGTGCTTTCTAAATGTTTTCTTTCCTTTCCTTTTCTCTTTTTTTCAATGCGGGGCTTGAACCCACGACCCTGAGATCAAGACCTGAGCTGAGATCGAGAGTTGGACACTTAACGGACTAAGCCACCCAGGCTCCCCTGCAGTGCTTTCTCTGATGGTGATTAAAGCTCTGAGTTTGGAATCTCATATAAGTTCTCTTACCAGGGCCACACATTTCAAGTGGGAAGTGGATCAATGTTCCTGTATTTATGCCCTTTCCCTGCCTCAGAGTTGAACATCCTTCTGGGTAAGGAGAAAGCAATACTATAGAAGGGTTTCTGTCATCTAGGCTTCCTTCCCAGAGCTCTACCTGCTAAGTGGTCCCTTGCAGACAGAGTCACAGCCAACAATCCCTGTTCCTGGCTCTCCAGTCAGTGGGGTCCCAGGTACTGTGCAGGCTGGTCAGAAGGGGCTTTTTGGGATGACTGACTCCACAGGAAGGAGCCCTGCTGCACCCAAACCTACACTGGTCCCAGGTGGCCTCCCCTCTTCTCCATCACCTTTGTGCAGACTGGTGTCTGAGAAAAAGGGTGTCCAGGAATTCCAAGCCTCATGCTGGATTTCAACTGCCCAACCCTCCCAAGGCCATGTAGCCTGGTGGTCTCCGCGCCTGCCTGTGCCTCAGAAACACCAGAGAAGATTCAAAAACAAAAAACAAACCGAGTTTTAGGCCCGCATCCCAGCCCTGCTGAATAAGCATCTCTGATGCAGGTCCCTGAAATCTTTACTTTGAACAGGTTACCAAGATGCCGTGGATGCAGAAGATCCTCTTACATGCCTCACCTCTAGGAAAGAGGGGTGCAGAACCTCATGGCAGGGTGCCTCGCCTCCTTAGCTAATATAATAGCCAACTCATACTGAGCACCTAGTGTTTGTCGGGCACCCTGCGGAGTGCTTTCCAAGCATTACCCGCCCCCCCCGCAACCCCTGGGAGGTGCATGTGATCCTCATCCTCCCTTTACAGAGAGGACAACGGGGTTTCCAAGTTCTCATATCCAGTCAGGGCTGTGTGTGGACCTGCCTCTGGGCTCCGCAGGTTTACAGACTTTGCAAACTTTACTGTATGCTTGGTGTACAGACTGGGGCCCGAGTTCTGGCTCCTGGCACCACCTACCCTCCAGCTATTCCTCTTACTTCAGACGCCCACTTTTAATCCATGCCTTGTCTCCATGCAAACCAACCCAGACTTAGTGGCAGCACTAAAGGTTATGGGGGAAAAGGCCACCTGAGCACCCCTTTGGGATAACCTCCCCGGAGCCCGGCCCCATCCCAGATCTCTCTGCTTACTTCCTGATGCTCACTCTGTCTCCAAGGAGAGGTAGAACAGCACTCCACGCCCTTCCCAAAATAACTCTAGTACTCCTTGACAATTGCTCAGAGATCTACCTTTTTAGCCTTCTTATTTCTCTCAAAAGAACTCCCAGTTTCTTCAACTTCATAGGGCTGTTTTCCCAGCCCATATTTTGGAATAAGCTGAGTCATAGGAGGAGAGCCCCAAGACAGAGAGGGTCAAAGAGAGCAGAGATTTTGGTAAATATGCTTAGAAGTTGGCTAGGTTAACCAAAGGGCTCGTATTCACCCTCCCAGGGGTGATCTGTGAGGGGGAGGGCACTCGAGGTGGGGTGTCAGCCCAGAGGGTGGATTAGGAGGATGCTTCTCCAGCCTCTGGGATCAGGGGTCAGAGGACTCAAAACCTTAATGTCAAATTCCAACACCCTGTTGGAGGTATGCTGCACTCTAGGCGGTACCTCTCGGGGTGGGGGAGGGTCATAGGGAACAGCACCGCAAGCTGAAAGACAGGCTTGCTTTTCTGGGCCTCTCCAGTTCAGGGGATCAAACCCGACCATAAGCCTGGATGACAACTTTATGCCAGGGTCCAGGTCTCCTGCAGAACCAGTAGCCTCCTGAGCTATGATTCCTATTTAATTACAAAGGACGGAAGGGTCAGGAAAAACATGGTCCAGAGCAGAAGCAAATTAACTGTGAAGCAAGCAAAGCGTGAACTTCCAGGCCTGTTCCTGGCATGGGCACTTCCTGCTCTAGACAGATATGCACTTCTCTACTCAAGCTTTTATAGTATTTTCAACTGTGTAAGCGGCAGCCCTCACACAGCCTGGAGCTCCCCCGGCCCAGCGGACTCACCGTTGTGTATAATCTCCCTTTACTGTTCATGGCAACGAAGAGGGCACTTTTCACTCCAAAGAGACTCACCACACCCCGCTCCACTGTGGAAATCTCCAGCAGGCCTGACAAAGAAATGGGGGGGGGCACGTTACCCAAGGCTTGTGCAGAGCAGAGTGGGACATCAATCTAGAGATGACGCCACAAGGGCATCTAAGCCCGTCCCTTGCTCCTAGAAAGCCAGACCCTTATCACCTCTATCCCTGATCTCACTTTGGACTCGGCCAGTCCTGCAACCATACTGTCAAAGATCCAGTTTTGCAAGGCGGCGGGGGGGGGGGTTCTGACAACAGAGCCAAAGCTTACAGCATAGCTACAGATTAGCTTTCACTGACTTAACCACATGAGGTCTTTGCCTGGGGTAGAAAAATGAATGTTGATTAGTTTTTTAATAAAGTAGATACTCCACATGTTTCAACAAATCTCAGCTTATCTGAACTTGCAAACATTGCAGCCACACGGAAGCTGATGGCTTGCTTGGATCCTGCAGCCCCTGTCCCCTCTTGGATGGGGGAGTCTATCTATGCAGCAACCCATCAACTTGTAGGACAAGGAGCCTGGGGACAGAGAGGGCAGGTTGGAATAAAAAAGAAAGACGTGCTTCAACAGGAAATTTTGCAAATCACTTGCCTTTCCTTCTCAAAGAGGGAATCTAAGTAAAAATCAGCTTGGGTCTAATCTGGTCCTAGTCCCTTCACTTACTCTCACCACCCTTGCCTTATGGCTTCCCGGCTGATGGTTCCGGTGGTCTTAAATGGCCACAGACGTGCCTGTAATGCTGAAGTAATTAGTGCCACCTGGGCTCTGTGGGGTGATGGCAAAGGACACCAGAATGCTTGGACCTCAGCGTAGTACACCTGCAACTAGGCACGGTCCAAGTGAGTCTGGGGGAGGTGGCCATGCTTATGAGCATCCAAGTAGGGAATAACACTTCTCTCCCCTTTATAATAGGACCCCATGCACCAGAGCAAGTCCCCAACATCTTTTAGCCCTGCTTGAACCCAAGCCCTCAGCTTCCCAACTGCTGCAGCTGGCACTCACTGTAGGGGTTCTCCTCGTGGGTCCCGCTGATCCGGCCGTCGGGGGGCACCTGGAGGTGAAAGCCGATGCCCACGTTGCAGTAGAGCCTCCTCTGCCGCTTGATCCCCACCAAATAGCCACTCTCCCAATTCACCCCAGCAATCTCTCCAGCTAGCCCAGCTCGAGACCTTGACAGCAGGGTGCCCCAGCCCCTGGAGTCCAGCAGCGTGCTGTTGGCGCGGGTGCCTGCAGGTGAGGGCACCACCATGCCCACTAGGACGCCTAGGAAGACGAGAGCCCACAGCGTGCCCTGAAGACGTCCTGCTCCCCGGGACATAGTGATGAACAGCCTCTGTCCCAGGGCCATCCACCTTGCCTCTCAGGCACGTGGTCAGAATTAATGGCCCTAAAAATACCGCCCTTCTTGTTTTTCTCCCCTCAGCATGGCGGCAGGGGCTTATTTTTGGAAGGCAGATGAAGGCTGCTGACATGAAACCAAAGCCTGCTTTGGGCACTCGGGTTGGGAGCAGAGGGACCCAGGCTGAGCCGTGGCTGGTAGGGACCATGGCTTGGGGACGGTGTCTAGCTCGTCCGCTTGCTCCGTCTCGAGTTGATTATATTTGATTTGACCTATCTTTATAGTTCAGCAGCCTGGCCCTCCCCTCCACCCATCATCACCCTGACGTCAACTGGACCAGCTCACTTATCCAGGGCTGTAACATTAACCTGCTCCTGGGCCTGGCTGCCTCCCCAGACCCCCATCACCCTCCCCACCCCAGGGATTCTGGGACCCACTGTCATTCCAGCTATGAGGCAGGAATGAAGTGAGCAGGGAGCATCTCTGAGGGAGGGAGGATTTGGCTGGGGGCCCAGGGGAAGAGGGAGGCAAGAGGCCACCCAGAACCCAAACTGGGCAAAAGTTCTTGGCCTGGCAGTGCTGCTGGCTTCCTTATTTAGAGGGCAAAGGGTAAAGACAGGGATAGGGAAAGCTTGGTGGCAGGTGATGACTGTGGCCTTTAAGCTACCCTAGAGACTTTTTCATGGAAAGAGCTCATGGTAGCTCATGAGAAGGTAAGCTTGGGGGACACTGCAAGACTGAGCCCTTTTAACAGGAGAGAACAGAGATTTGGTGGTTGGGGGTGCGGAGGTGGTCCAAGGAGCTTTAGGATTGTCGAGGAAGAGAGGGCTAGGGTCAGACTTCTGCTTGCTGTTCTGGCCATGGCATTCACCAACCAATGAGGGGGGAGTCATGCTGGCCCTTGACATAGCCCACTGGCCATTTTCCTACTTGGGCTCATCCTTAGCATCTGACTGATAGTATTCCTATTTTATAGAGACAAAAGCTAAGGTATAGAAAACTTAAGTGACTGGTCTGAGTTACCATAGCTAACAAGTGACCTATCCAAAGCCTTTGCTTTTACCCCAGGACCCCCGTCCCCCGTTCCCCGGCCCCGCCACATGATTGCCTATAGTAGAAGATAGATGACCAGGCTGGCCCACAGATCTATTGAGCTCATTCATCATAGGATTATTTCAATAACACAAAATGACTCACCTCCCCACACAGGCTGGAGGTTACAGGTAGCCTGGAGAAGGCTCCTAGGATGAGTCCCTCTGCTTAGGGACTCTTCTGAGACATCATTCCCTCCCCTCTGCTTCCAAGCCTCCTGCCCTGGTCTGGGTCAAGCCTTTGGTCTGTACTTCTACCTGCCTTCTGCCTTTCTGCCCTGTTCATTTGGACTGATGCTTTGGTTAGAATTTCTGTGAGGCCATGCATCTTAGTTTTGCCCTTGATATGCTCTCTCAGATCCCCTGAAGCCCTGACATCTTCTGCCATTATCCTCTGCTGGTAAAATGAATGGGGAGGGACACATGTACTTCTGCTTAGGATCCCCTCATCATCAGCCCTCCCCCCACCCCACCGCTTCCTAACCATCTTGCCTCTTCCTGGCACCTCCATTGCCTTATGTCCAGCCTTACCATCACCAGCAACCTGGTTTCCCAAAACAATGAATGGCACCTGTGGGCACAGATTGAGTCTACTGTGTAGGCCTCTGTTGGAAAATCGTACAAAAAAATCTCTGCAAAGTAGGAGAATCATGAATAATCTAAAGACACAAAAATGACCTTCACTTGATTTCATATATTTAAGTTTTCATGTATGCAAGAGCAGTGAAGAAGCCCTTTGAATTATGTTCAGTTTGGAATATTTTATTAATTATGCTTGTTGTGCTGACATAGGGAAGAGGCATCCCAGAAGCATGCTGGATGGTAAGAAGTCAGTCTGAAATGAACACTTGCCTTGGATACTTGGAGAGGTGCTCATCATCATCACTGTGGGATGATTCTTGGGACCCATCCACTTTGGGACTGCCTCAGAGGAGAGATTGAACTATAACAAGATCCATACGAGACATCAGTAAAAATGGTAAATCTATTTAGATTCACCTCATCCCAGATTCTTTTGTGTGCAGAGATTGTGGGTGGTGTCTTATAAGGCAATGGGCTTTTGAATGGAGGACACCTGAATTTGAATCCCGACTCCACTATTTATGAACTGTGTGACCTTGCAAAAATTTTGAACCTCTCTGAGCCTCATTATTTTCATCTGCAAAATGAGATCATTACTTCATAAGACTGTGATAGAAATTAGCAATAATATATGCAAATGGCCCTGTGCAAAGCACTCTATAGCTCTCCCCCGGTCCTTTATCTTAAACACTTTGAAAATCTCTCACCCAGTTAAGGGAGGACAAGCCCAAAGTGAGAAGGACCCTCTCCCATCTCAAGGGGTGGGAGAGAGACATGTGGGCTTCCAGTTCTTAATTCCTGGCCACCAGAGCATATGTGGTGATGGCTGCAAACATATGCCGAAGCAGGCAGTCTAGATTCCTAAAATATTCTGAAAACCAGTAATAGCCCTGGTATTGTCCCTGTTAAATATAAAACTTAAGTAATTCATTCTATTAAAAAGCCTGAGTCTTATTTTTATCGGGTGATGTGATGAGGCCCTGTTCTAAATGCGCCTCCTGGGTCTGTCTCTATAGCAACTCCACTGTGCTCATATATCCATATATTTCTCCTGAAGGCTAATTAAGTTGACAACTGCTAGGGCTTCTTGGTTTACCAGATTTGCACTTGACCCTTCTCTTGGGGCTTAGGGACCCCTATGGATGTGAAGTGATAGAGAAAAGAGTAACAGGTGGAGGAGGCCTCTCTGTGGACCCCTCTTTCAAATAGTTGCCCAGCAGCCTTTGGGGTTGTCAATCACTCTCTTTGGATGAGCCAAGAGTTGGTGGAGGTGAGTGGGAAGCAGTGTGAATGTCTGTCTCCTTCCATGACAGGGTCTTTGTCCCTGAGTGGGGTGCCACCCAGTATAGATCGGTCGAATTTGGCACATTACCTACACAGTGGAACCACTTCTGTAATACCAAGCAGGTGGCTTTCTAGGACTCTTATTTATTACATAATAAAGCTCAAGCACCTCAGAGTGACCGTAAAGGAAACACATAAAACTCATCTTGACTGTGAAAAGCTGTGTTTATTTGTATTTTTCACATTGGTTTTAAAAAAGTAGTACTTGCCTTTTTCTATAGATAATTTGGAAAATACAGAAAACTGTAAGGTAGAAAATAAAATAACCATTTGTGTTTAGTGTCTTTATATCTTCCGTCTCAGGCTTTCTTTGAGCTCCTTTGGCACAGGAGTCTGGCCGCCTCCCTTTGCCTCCCCCTTCCTCTTGCTCAGACAGGCACCTGTGTGCCTACGTCCGGTGTTTCAGGGTCGGGTTTGCTCGGCAGATTTGATGGGGATGACGTGGGCATGTGCAGAGGGGAGGGATTAAGAAGAACCCCTGCCCTCGAGCTGAGCAAAAGAGGTACTGAGGGCTCATAAAACTTGCTACAAGTGGGAAGATTCAAGAGAGAAACTTTGACCAGAACAAAGGTTCTGCCGGGAGAAGTCAGGTGCTGTCTTGCTAGCTGGTCCGTGGACGAATCCATACTTTGTTCTTTCCTAGTGGAACTCAACTCCTCCAGGTCTCACCCATGTAAGTGGGACTCCATTAGCGTCATGATCCAAATTTCCCCAGTTTTTGCCTCTACCAGCTCATGTGGAGGGATCTCACCCCACTATAAATTGTCCCCAAGTTATTTGTGGAGTTCCCAGAGCATGTCTCACATATGTTTGTGAGTACGTGACTGCTCCTGCCTGGGATCACTGCAGGGCATCTGTGTGGACCATCCTGTCCATCAGCCTGCCGCCTCCCCCTGGCAGCCATGCATATGACATTTCTCGCCACAACTCATGACCTGAAGCCCTCAAGGACTGAAAGCTGCTTTGTGTTCTGTTTCAAAGAAGGAACGCGTATCTCAGGCCCTTCCTCATAGTTATACTTGTTAAAGGAATGTCTGACCGGTACTACTTGTCCCCTGGTGATTTATTCATTTGGATTTTATTTTCAGATTCCCTGCCTGTAGCATATATTCAGTCTTTGTTCATGGGACAAGCTCATCAGGTTCGGTTCCCTTTTCCTTCAGGATGGAGGCTCCTCAGCCCTCAAGCAAATAGACTTCCACTGGGGCCAGCCCACCGGTTGTCCACATGTGTCTGAATCCCAACCTAAGTTCACATGGAACACCATGCTCCACTCCCTGCAGCCCCTCCTTGGGGAGGGAAGGTGGCCTGGACACTCAGCTTTGTGGCCTGGTTGTTAAGGATTGGCAGAGTGTGCTGGGAGGAGGGCATGTCCTCCCCTCCACCCCAGAAATCATCTTCTGGATCTATCCTTCAATCTGAGCCCCCATCTTCCTGTGGCTGTTTGTCTTCCTGCCTCCCGGCTCTGTCATTCTTCTCTGTCTCCCCTGCTCTCTCCCCCTACTCTCTCCCCATCCTCTCCCCTTACTATCCTCTACCATATGTACAAGCCTAGAGGGCTAGCCAACTGCCAAGGAGGCAGCACCTCAGGGTTGATGACTTACCACCATGGCAGCACATCTCAGCTGAATTTGCAAAGGGGCAGAGGAGTCAGATAACTTTCTGGAGCCTCAGAACATAAGGGATTTTGGCTCTGCTCAGACTTTTGCGGTTTCTCAGATTTGCCTTTCATGATCATCATCTAATAATACCTACTGCGTGCTGAGGAGGGCATGCACCCTGCCAGCCACCATGCAGAGTTATGTAAAAGACTCAGCCCTTAGTGGCAGGCTCCCCAGTGTGGCACGACAGGCCCATGGTGTCCTGACCTCTGTTGGCCTCTCCAGCTCTGGAGATTTTTGCTTCAGGAACCCCACATGGCCTGTTGTTCTTAGGCACACTTTGTGTTGCTTCTGCCTCCCTGTCTTTGCTCTAACTGTCCTCTTTTCCTGGCAAATTGCTTCCCATCTTTAAGGACTCAGCTTAAATGTCACCTCCGGAAGCAATCCCCGGCAACCTTCCACCTGTCTCTAAGTCTCTAAGCTGGACTTGGTGCCCCCATCTCCACTGCCTGCCCCATCCTCGCCTCATTAGTGCTTTGCACATATCTTTATCACTGCCCTTACCAGGTTATATTATAATAATTTGACTAGGTATCACTCTGAGAGTGGGATCCTTGAGGCAAGCAATGGTGTCTTACTGATCTCTGTATATTCAGAACCCAGCACAGTGCCTGCCACATAATAAAGCTGATAAAATGTCTGAACAGCTGTTGTTGAATTAAAGGCTTTGCATCTATGGATTTCACTAGGCAAGGGATTCTCAGACAAGGGCCCAACCCTCTGTGAAGGAGTGATCAGCATTTTGGTGGGAGTGGGGCATATTCATTAAAAAAATACACACAACATTTTCAATCTTCTGATTTTCATTTTGTCATGAAAAAAAAAAATTTCTATTGGAGACATCTGCTTCCACCATGATGGGGAAACTTGCACTGGATTTGCTGCCTCCACTGCAGACAGCAAGAACACTGACAGATGGAACAATTGTTTTTAGACATTGTTAATGGGCAGCACAGGACTGTGGTCTCTGGAAGAAAGGAGACAAATGAGATGGATTCTAGCATCACCTTTTTCCTTCTGCCTGGAAACACTCTCCCAGACCACAGAGCAGGAGAGCAGAACCCAAGCACAGCCCAGAGGTCACAGTGAGATGATGCAGAGACCAGTGTTTGAAGGAGACTGAGGAAGCAAGAACTTGCAGGGTAGAACACCAAAGAAGAAGGCGTATGTAGAGAAAGAGCTCCAGAAATCTGGATGTACTTGCCCTTAAGTCTGTTGCTCAATACCCAACCACACAAATATAGGGTGAACTCCATGAGAACAGGATAAGCACTATCAGAACACTGGAAGGTGGGCAATTTCCAGAGCTCACAGGGTTGTTTGTGTTCAGACCAGCCAGAGTGGAGAGAACTAGATTTTCTCAATAGGGAGCATTCAGCAGAGACCGCAGAAGAGGAATACCTTAGTAATAGTGATAATTAGGCCTTGGACTAAGGCTCTGGGCCCTCTCCTCAACATTTTCAAGACTTCTACTTCTGGCTCAGGTACAATAACAGGAACTGGATTTACTCACCTGTTCAAAACAACTAAAAAACTGGAAAAGATGTATCACACAACAGTTTTTCAGACATTAGATATCAGGACACAAAGGGCAATGATCTCTGAGAAATGAGAAATTAACAAAGTGAATGATACAGTTGTCTAGTTTACTGTCTTAAGATAATTCTCAGGCACAGCTCAGGGAGAAGAAACGTAGGTGGATCCTGGGAAACACTTTGAATTGAGGAAACAAAGTTGACTGAGGGAGATGAAGGCAGAGTTTTCAGGGCAGAGTACCAGACAGGAGACAGCTACGTAAGAGAGAACTCAGAGATATGCAGAGGGGCAATCCCCTGCAGTGGTCAGCAGGGTACAGATTAGCACATGTGTAAGCATCCTGAATCTGGGGAGAGAGCTACCCAAAAGGATTAGAGAGAATAGTACTTGGAGCTCACAGAGGGCTGGAGACAGTGCTTGTTACTACCAGACAGATGGAAAAATATAGTAATTCATGGGACATTAGTTTGAGTATTTACAAGGGTCTTCCCTTAATAGTGGGGCATAATTATCCTCAGACCAAATGCTGCTCTGGTGCCACCTAACAAATACTAAAAGAAAAACTCAAAAGAATCAATCTATTTTCAAGTAACTTAAATTCACTCCAGGAATTTTCATAGAAATAAAAAAACATGCAGACTCCAACAAGGTAAACTTCAAATGTCTGGCATGCAATAAAACATGACCAGTCACACAGAGAAGCAGGATGATATGAGTCATAAGAAGGAGAAAACCTTAAAAAGTAGAAACCAACCCATGACTGACCCAAATGTTAGCATTATTAGACAAGGACATTAACATAGTTATTATCATTGTATTTTATGTGCTCAAAAAGCTAGAGGAAAGATTAAACATGGTAAGTAGAATCACAGATGATATAAAAATGACCCAAATGGAACTTCTAGAGATGAAAACCATAGTGCCTGAAATGGAAAACAGACTTGATGGGATTAATGACAGATTAGACACTGCAGAAGAACACATTAGTAAAATCAAAGACATAACAATAGAAACTATCCAAACTGATCATGGAGAGAAAAAGTAATTCAAAAAGTGAACAGAGCATCATTCAAGCAACCTAGTATATATGTAATTGGAGTCTCTGATGTAGGGGAAGAGACAAAAAAATTTTGAGGAAATAATGGCTAAAAAATGTCCCACTTTGAGAACTATAAATTCATAGATTCAAGAAGGTCAATAAACCACAAGCACAAGAAATATAAAGAAAACTCTAAGGCAATCATAATCAAATTATAAAAAACAGTGGCAAACAAAAAGTTTTAAAAGCAACCAGAGAAAAAACACTTATTATGTACAGAGAAACAAAGGTAAGGATAACAGCAGATTTTTTTTTTTTTTGCAGGAAGTATTGCAAATGAGAAGGTGGTGAACGAACATCTTTAAAATACTGAAAGAAAACTCTTATCAATGTAGAATCCTATATTCAGCAAAATATTTATTTATTTATTGTTAAAATTTTAGAGTGTAAATACTTAGAGTATGTGTGCACGTGAGCAGGGGAGGGGCAGAGGAAGAGGGAGATAGAATCTTAAGCACACTCTGCGCTGAGCAGAAACCCTGCTTCAGGGCTCAATCTCACAACCCTGAGATCATTACCTGAGCTGAAATCAAGAGTTGGATGCTTAACTGCCTGAGCCACCCAGGTGCCCCAAAATATCTTTTTTAATAGGCAAAATAATGCCATTTTCAGCCAACAAAAGCTGAAAGAATTTATCGCTAGCAGACTCATACTACAAGAAATGTTAAAGGAAGTCCTTTCAGGAGAGTAAAAATGATACCAGATGGAAGTATGGATCTACCTAAAGAGCATCAGAAATGGTAAGTATGTTGGTAAATATAGAAAATTCTAAAACTTAACATTTAAATCTCTTTAAAGATAATTGATGGATTAAAGTAATAATAACAATATAGTGTAGAGTTTATAATCTATGTAGAAATAAAATATATGACAATAGCAGAAAGTCTAGGAGGAAATGCTATAGATCCGTATGTTATACACAAAGTAGTATAATATCACTTTAAGGTAGAGTGTATTACATAAAAAATGTACTCTATAAACCCTAAACCAACCACTAAAAAAATAACAAGAGTTATAGCTAGTAAGTTAACAAATGAGTTAAAATAGAATCCCCTACAATGCATAGCTAACCCAAAGGAAGGCAGAAAAAGAACAAGAGAGCAATGAAAATAAATAGCAAGATGCTAGATTTAAAACCCAATTTTGTCAATAATTACTATATATTACAATACAAATAGTCTAAAAATATAAATTAGCAAAGAAAGTGTGTCACAACAGACAAAAAAAAAAAATGACCCAATGTATGCTGCCTAGAATAAAACCATTATAAATGTACAGATGTAAATATATTAAAAATAAAGTAAAATAAAGCTGAAATGTCTATATTAACATTAGTCAAAATAGATTTATCAAAGAATAGTATAAAAATTATTAAAAGTTCATTTCATAATGAAGAAGGGACAATTAAGTCATAAATTATAGTCATAAATAAGTATACATTTGATATTAGAATTTCAGAAAACATGAAAAAAAAAACTGATATAACTACAAAGAGCAATAGATAAATCCACAATTACAGTCAGAGATTTCAATACCTTCTGTCAACAATTCATAAAACAAGGAGACTGAAAATAAGTAAGGATAGAAGAGAAGACCTGAGCAACACTATCAATCAACCTGACCTGGATGACATTTATAAAACTCTCTATTCAAAAATAGTAAAATACCTATTATTTTCAAGGGCACATGGTACATTTATCAAGACAGATTATACTATGGGCCAAAAACAAATATTGATTGGATTCAAGTCATATAAAGCATGTTTTTTTGACAACAATAGAATTAGAAATCAATAACAGAAAATATCTGGAAAATCTTCAAATGTTTGAAAACTAAATAACCTACTTCTAAATAATCCACAGGTAACAGAAGAAATCTAAAGGGAAATTAAAAAGTATTTTGAACTAAATGAAAATGATAATACAACTTAAAAAACTTTGTGGACTGCCACTATAGTGGTATTCAGAGGAAAATTTATAGTACTAAATGTCTATATTAGCAAAAGAAGAAAAATCTCAAATCAATGACCTCAACTTTGACTTTAAGAAACTAGAAAAAAAAAAGAGTAAATTAAATCTAAAGTGAGAATAAAGGAAATAATAAAGATTAGAAAGATCAATAAAATAAAAAATGGGGAAAAAGAGAAAATTAATACAACTAAGAGTTGAATTTTTAAAAAAGATTTTATTTATTTATTTGAGAGACAGTGTGTGCACAAGTGGGGGGAAGGGGAGAGGGAGAGGAAGAGGGACAATCAGACTCCCCACTGAGCATGGAACCTGATACAGAGCTAGATCCCATGACCTTGAGATCGTGACCTGAACCAAAATCAAGAGTCAGATGCTCAACCAACTGAGCCACCCAGGTGCCCCTAAAAATTGAATTTTTAAAGATCAATAAAATTAATGACCTCTAGCCAGACTGATCAGGAAAAAAATAGAGAAGAGGAAAATTTCAATATTAGGAATGAGAGAAGTGACATTCCTTCAGATTCTACAGGTATCAAAAGAATAAAAAAGAAGTATTATGACCAACTTTATGACAATAGATTTGGTAACTTCACTGAAATGGATCTATTCCTTGGAAGATCCAGGTTACTAAAGCTCACTCAAGTAGAAATAAATAATTCCCTGCCCAAATAAATAATAACCTGAATAGTCCTAAAAATATAACCTGAAATTTATAGTTAAAAATTTCCCAAGAAGAAATCTTCAGACCCAGAGGGTTTCACTGGTAAATTCTATTAAATATTTAAAGAAGATATAATATCCATGTTACGGAACCTGGACTGGATTGCCAGATGGAAGAACCAAGTGGCACTCAGAGGTCTTGGAGGATAGGAGGTTTATTTAACGCTGGCATGCTCAGAGGAGAGTGGTCTCCAAAGGTCTGAGCCCTGAGCACAAACAAAGGGGACAATTTATACACTTCTACTTCCACATACTTGGCACTTTTGGCCTGTTTGCGAAGCAGGGGCAGGGAGAAGAACTCGGAAGAGCCCTGGGGCAAGGACTGGGACTCTCCTTGGCTCAGTCGGCCATCTTAGAACACAGAATTTCTTTATCATCCATTCTCCACAAACTCTTGCAGAAAATTGATGAAAAGGAAACTCATGCTATGAGGCCTACATTACCACTTACCAAACCAGATAAAGACATTACAATAAAAAAAAAGGACTGTAGATCAATATCTCCATGAACATAGATGCAAACATTCTTAAGGAAATTTTTGCAAATCAATTACAAAAATATAGAAAAAATCATACCTCATTATGACAATGTGGAACTTATCCCAAGAATGCAATCTTGGTTTACCACTCAAGGTAAGATGTGTGGAGAAGTGAATCCGAGGTGTATTAGGGAAGATAGACAGCAGGGGGGAGGGAGCCTCCGTCAGCTGCTACTGGCAAGTGATAGAGCAGCAGAGCACAAAATCAGAACTTTTAGAAATCTGCTCCGATGAGGGATGTGGCTCCAGTGGCTAAGTGGGGGGTGGAACCCTCACTGGGACAGTGTGGTCTCAGGACCCTCAGGGTCACAGAAAGACCGGGGGTGCCTGAGTGCGGCAGAGCTCCCAGGTATTGGAACAGGAAAGCTGGCGGCAGAGATGGAGTGGAGGAGCGTGCTCTCAGCTCAGGGTTGCCATAAACTGTGATCCGCAGCACAGTTGGGCCACTGCTCCTCCAGCAGGGACCCAAAAAGCAGCAGATCCGGGGAGATTCCCCTTCCTCCCCTGGGAGGAGCAGTGTGGGAGCACACCACAGGGATCTGCTGGGTTTGGAGACTCCATACGGGGTCAGGTGACAGAGATAGAAACGCTCAGAGGCCGGGTGAGCATACAGTGCAGCCAGAGACCGGGCAGAAGGGAGTGACTGACTGCTTTTCTCTGGGGGCTCACTGAGGAGTGGGGCCCTGAGTTCTCAGCTCCTCCAGGGCAGAGATTGAAAGGCCGCCATTTTCACTCTTGTCCTCCAAAGCCATAGGGAAAGCTTGCAGGGAACAAAAGCTCCCGACAGCAAACCCGAGCAGATTACTTAGCCTGGACCTGGCAAGGGCGGGGCAATTTCGCCTCTGGCAAAGACATTTGAGAACCACGGCAACAGGCCCCTGCCCCCAAAGATCAGCAAGAACAGCCAGCCAAGACCAAGTTTACCGATCAATGAGAATGGCAGAACTCCAGCTCTAGGGGAATACTGCACATAGAATTCATGGCTTTTTTCCCATGATTCTTTAGTCTTTCAAAGTTAATTTTTTTAATTTTCTTTTTCTTTTTTTTTTAATTTTTCTTTTTCCCTTTTTCAACCAACATCTTATCAGTCCCTTTTTAAAAAATATTTTTTATTTTTCATTTTTAGAGTCATATTCTATCCCTTCATAGTAGTTAACCTTATTTTTGGTGTATATATAAGTTGTTTTCGCTTGAAAATTTTGGGATACAGTTTCTTCTAACAGACCAAAATATACCCTAAATCTCTAATGTATGGCTTTGTTCTAGTCTCCTGCCTGATCACATTCTCTCCCCCTTTTTTTAAAAAAAAATTTCTCTTCTTTCTTTTTTCAACCAACTTCTTGTCTTATCAATTCCTTTTATAAAATATTTTATAATTTTCATTTTTACAGTAATATTCCATCCCTTAATTGTATTTGCCCTTATTTTTGGACATATATAAGCTTTTCTTTATTTAAAATTTTGGGAGGTAGTTTTTTCTAACAGACCAAAATACACCCAAAATCTAGTGTGTGGCACTGATCTATTCACCAGCCTGATCATATTCTTTTCTTTTTTTTTTCTTTTTTCTTTCTTTCCCTTTCTTTTCTCCTGGTTTCAGGTCTCTTCTGATTTGTTTAGCGTATATTTTTCTGGGGTCGTTGTTACCCTGTTAGCATTTTGCTTTCTCATTCATCTATTCTCCTCTGGACAAAATGACAAGATGGAAAAAATTCACCCCAAAAAAAAGAACAAGAGGCAGTACTGACTGCCAGGGACCTAATCAATATGGACGTTAGTAAGATGTCGGAACTAGAGTTCAGAATGATGATTATAAAGATACTAGCTGGGCTTGAAAAAAGCATGGAAGATATTAGAGAAACCCTTTCTGGAGAAATAAAAGAACTAAAATCTAACCAAGTAGAAAAAAGGCTATTAATGATGTGTAATAAAAAATGGAGGCTCTAACTGCTCGGATAAATGAGGCAGAAGAGAGAATTAGTGATCTAGAAGACCAAATGATGGAAAATAAAGAAGCTGAGAAAAAGAGAGATAAACAACTACTGGATCACGAGGGTAGAATTTGAGAGATAAGTGATACCATAAGACAAAACAATATTCAGTAATTGGGATCCCAGAAGAAGAAGAAAGAGAGAGAGGGGCAGAAGGTATATTGGAGCAAATTATAGCAGAGAACTTCCTTAATTTGGGGAAGGAAACAGGCATCAAAATCCAGGAGGCACAGAGAACCCCCCTCAAAACCAATAAAAATAGGTCAACACCCCTACATCTAATAGTAAAACTTACGAGTTTCAGCGAGAAAGAGAAAAAGCAGCTCGGGAGAAGAGATCTGCAACCTACAATGGTAGAAACATTAGATTGGCAACAGACCTATCCACAGAGACCTGGCAGGCCAGAAAGGACTGGCATGATATATTCAGAGCACTAAATGAGAAAAATATGCAGCATGCAGCCAAGAATACTATATCCAGCTAGGCTGTCATTGAAAATAGAACAAGAGATAAAAAGCTTCCAGGACAAACAAAAACTAAAGGAATTTGCATACACGAAACCAGCCCTACAAGAAATATTGAAAGGGGTCCTCTAAGCAAAGAGAGAGCCTAAAAGTAACATAGACCAGAAAGGAACACAGACAACATACAGTAACAGTCACCTTCCAGGCAATACAATGGCACTAAATTAATATGTCTCAATAGTTACCCTGAATGTAAATGGGCCAAGTGCCCCAATCAAAAGACACAGGCTATCAGATTGGATAAAAAAACAAGACCCATTGATATGCTGTCTGCAAGAGACTCATTTTAGACCCAAAGACACCTCCAGATTGAGAGTGAGGGGGTGGAAAACCATTTACCATGCTAATGGACACCAAAAGAAAGCTGGGGTGGCAGTCCTTATATCAGACAAATTAGATCTTAAACCAAAGACTGTAATAAGAGATGAGGAAGGACACTATATCCTACTTAAAGGCTCTATCCAACATGAAGATCTAACAATTGTAAATATCTATGCCCCTAACATGGGAGCAGCCAATTATATAAGCCAATTAATAACAAAAGCAAAGAAACACATCAACAACAATACAATAATAGTGGGGGACTTTAACACCCCCCTCACTGAAATGGACAGATCGTCTAAGCAAAACATCAACAAGGAAATAAAGACTTTAAATGACACACTGGACCAAATGGACTTCACAGACATATTCAGAACATTCCATCCCAAAGCAACGGAATACACATTCTTCTCTAGTGCCCATGGAACATTCTCCAGAATCGATCACATCCTAGGTCACAAACCAGGTCTCAACTGGTACCAAAAGATTGGGACCATTCCCTGCATATTTTCAGACCACAATGCTTTGAAACTAGAACTCAATCACAAGCGGAAAGTCAGAAAGAACTCAAATACATGGAGGCTAAAGAGCATCTTACTAAAGAATGAATGGGTCAACCAGGAAATTAAAGAAGAATTTAAAAAATTCATGGAAACCAATGAAAATGAAAACACAACTGTTCAAAATCTTTGGGATGCAGCAAAGGCGGTCTTAAGAGGTAAGTATATAGCAATACAAGCCTTTCTCAAGAAACAAGAAAGGTTTCAAATACACAACCTAACCCTACACCTAAAGGAGCTGGAGAAAGAACAGCAAAGGAGGTCTAAACCCAGCAGGAGAAGAGAAATAATAAAGATCAGAGCAGAGGGCACCTGGGTGGCTCAGTTGGTTAGGCGACTGCCTTCGGCTCAGGTCATGATCCTGGAGTCCTGGGATCGAGTCCCACGTCGGGCTCCCCTGCTCAGCGGGGAGTCTGCTTCTCCCTCTCCCACTCCCCACCTTGTGCTCTCTCTCTCTATCTCATTCTCTATCTCATTCTCTCTCTCAAATAAATAAATAAAATCTTAAAAAAAATAAAGATCGGAGCAGAAATCAATGAAATAAAAACCAAAAGAACAGTAGTGTTCTAAACTAGGAGCTGGTTCTTTGAAAGAATAAACAAGATTGATAAACCCCTGGCCAGACTTATCAAAAAGAAAAGAGAAATGACCCAAATAAATAAAATCATGAATGAAAGAGGACAGATCACAATCAACACCAAAGAAATACAAACAATTATAAGAACATATTATGAGCAACTATATGCCAGCAAATTAGATAATCTGGAAGAAATGGATGCATTCCTAGAGATGTATCAACTACCAAAACTGAACCAGGAAGAAATAGAAAACCTGAACAGACCTATAACCACTAAGGAAATTGAAGCAGTCATCAAAAATCTCCCAACAAACAAAAGCCCAGGGCCAGATGGCTTCCCAGGGGAATTCTACCAAACATTTCAAGAAGAATTAATACCTATTCTTCTGAAACTGTTCCAAAAAATAGAAATGGAAGGACAACTTCCAAACTCGTTTTATGAGGCCACCATTACCTTGACCCCAAAACCAGACAAAGACCCCATCAAAAAGGAGAATTACAGACCAATATCCTTGATGAACATGGATGCAAAAATGCTTACCAAAATACTAGCCAATAGGATCCAACAGTACATCAAAAGGATTTTTCACCACAACCAAGTGGGATTTATCCCTGGGCTGCAAGGTTGGTTCAACATCCGCAGATCAATCAATGTGATACAATACATCAATAAAAGAAAGAACAAGAACCATCTGATCCTCTCAATAGATGTAGAAAAAGCATTTGACAAAGTACAGCATCCTTTCTTGATCAAAACTCTTCAGAGTATAGGCATAGAGGGTACCTACCTCAATATCATAAATGCCATCTATGAAAAACCCACAGCAAATATCATTCTCAATGGGAAAAACTGAGAGCTTTCCCCCTAAGGTCAGGAACACTGCAGGGATGCCCACTATCACCATTGCTATTCAACATAGTATTAGAAGTCCTAGCCACAGCAATCAGACAACAAAAGGAAATAAAAGGCATCCGAATAGGCAAAGAAGAAGTCAAACTCTCACTCTTTGCAGATGATATGATACTTTATGTGGAAAACACAAAAGACTCCACCCCAAAACTGCTAGAACTCATACAGGAATTCAGTCAAGTGGCAGGATATAAAATCAATGCACAGAAAGCAGTGGCATTCCTATACACCAACAACAAGACAGAAGAAAGAGAAATTAAGGAGTTGATCCCATTTACAATTGCTCCCCAAACCATAAGATTCCTAGGAATAAATCTAACCAAAGGGGCAAAGAATCTGTACTCAGAAAACTATAAAATACTCATGAAAGAAATTGAGGAAGACCCAAAGAAATGGAAAAACGTTCCATGCTCATGGATTGGAAGAACAAATACTGTGAAGATGTCAATGCTACCTAGAGCAATCTACACATTCAATGCAATCCCCATCCAAATACCATCCACTTTTTTCAAAGAAATGGAATAAATAATCCTAAAATTTGTATGGAACCAGAAAGACCCCGCATAGCCAGAGGAATGTTGAAAAAGAAAAGCAAAGCTGGTGGCATCACAATTCCGGACTTCAAACTCTATTACAAAGCTGTCATCATCAAGACAGTCTGGTACTGGCACAAAAACAGACACATAGATCAATGGAACAGAATAGAGAGCCCAGAAATGGACCGTCAACTCTATGGTCAACTAATCTTCGACAAAGCAGGAAAGAATGTCCAATGGCAAAAAGACAGTCTCTTCAACAAATGGTTATGGGAAAATTGGACAGCCACATGCAGAAGAATGAAACTGGACCATTGCCTTACACCACACACACAAATAGACTCCAAATGGTTGAAAGACCTCAATGTGAGACATGAGTCCATCAAAATCCTAAAGGAGAACACAGGCAGCAACCTCTTCGACCTCAGCTGCAGCAACTTCTTCCTAGAAACATTGCCAAAGGCAAGGGAAGCAAGGCAAAAATGAACTATTGGGACTTCATCAAGACAAAAAGCTTTTGCACGGCAAAAGAAACAGTCAACAAAACCAAAAGACAACCGACAGAATGGGAGAAGATATTTGCAAATGACATATCAGATAAAGGGCTAGTATCTATAAAGAACTTATCAAACTCAACACCCAAAAACAAATGATCCAATCAAGAAATGGGCAGAAGACATGAACAGACATTTTTCCAAAGAAGACATCCAAATGGCCAACAGACACATGAAAAAGTGCTCAACATCGCTCGGCATCAGGGAAATCCAAATCAAAACCTCAATGAGATACCACCTCACACCAGTCAGAATGGCTAAAATTAACAAGTCAGGAAACGACAGATGTTGGCGGGGATGCGGAGAAAGGGGAACCCTCCTACACTGTTGGTGGGAATGCAAGCTGGTGCAGCCACTCTGGAAAACAGTATGGAGGTTCCTCATAAAGTGGAAAATAGAGCTACCCTACGACCCAACAATTGCACTACTGGGTATTTACCCCAAAGATACAAATGTAGTGATCTGAAGGGGTACATGCACTCCAATGTTTATAGCAGCAATGTCCACAATAGCCAAAGTATGGAAAGATCCAAGATGTTCATCAACAGATGAATGGATAAAGAAGATGTGGTATATATATACAATGGAATATTATGCAGCCATCAAAAGGAATGAAATCTTGCCATTTGCAGGGACGTGGATGGAACTGGAGGGTATTATGCTGAGCGAAATAAGTCAATCAGAGAAAGACATGTATCATATGATCTCACTGATATGAGGAATTCTTAATCTCAGGAAACAAACTGAGGGTTCCTGGAGTGGTGGGGGGTGGGAGGGATGGGGTGGCTGGGTGATAGACATTGGGGAGGGTATGTGCTATGGTGAGCGCTGTGAATTGTACAAGACTGTTGAATCACAGACCTGTACCTCTGAAACAAATAACACATTATATGTTAAAAAAAAGAAGATATTAGGAAGGGAAAAATGAAGGGGGTGGAATTGGAGGGGGAGATGAAACATGAGAGACTATGGACTCTGAGAAACAAACTGAGGGTTCTAGAGGGGAGGCAGGTGGGGGGATGGGTTAGCCTCGTGATGGGTATTAAAGAGGGTACCTATTGAATGGAGCACTGGGTGTTATACGCAAACAATGAATCATGGACCACTACATCAAAAACTAATGATGTAATGTATGGTGAATAAATAACATAATAAAATAAAATAAAAAATGAAAAAAATAAATCAGGGGAATTCACCATTTAACAAACTGAAAAAGATTATAATTATCTCAACAGAAGCAGAAAAAATATTTCTCAAATTCAATATCCATTTCTGATAAAAACTCAGAAAATCAAGGATAAACTGGAACTTCTTCAACTTGACAAAGACATGTATGAAAAATCTATGCTAACCTTATATTTTAGTAAAGGCTAAATGCTTTCTCTCTAAATTATGGAACAGGGGAAAGATGTTTCTTTTCTCACTTCTATTCAAAATTGTAGTGGAGGTTCTAACCAGTGCAATTAGACAAGAGAAGGTAGAAGGCAACCGGATGGAAAGGAAGAGGTAAAATAGTCTTTATTTGCAGATGACATTATATTGTAGATAGAAAGTTCTAAGAAGCTAACAACAAAAACATTAAAACTAACAAATGAGTTCGATAAGGTCATTGACTGCAACACCAATATATTAAAATCAATTTTATTTCTATGTACTAACAATAAACAACCTGAAAATGAAATTAAGAAATTATGATAACACCAAAAATAATACAGTACTGGAATAATAAATCTGCCTAAAGATGTTCAAGACCTGGACACTGAAGATTAGAAAATTAATGATGTACTCTATACGTGACCCAATTGAATTTAAATAAAAAAAAAGAAAACATTGTTTAAAGAAATTGAAGAAGATCTAAATAAATGAATAGGCAGTCCATGTTCATGGATTGCAAGACTCAATATTATTAAATTGGTAATTCTTCCCAAATTTATAGATAGATTCAATGCAATATCTATAAAAATTTCAGCTTTTTAAAAATAGAATTGGGCAATAAAATTGTAAAATTTATATGAAAATGAAAAAAACCGCAAATAGCCATTTTTTGAGAAAGAACAAACTGGAGGGTTTCTTGATTTTAAAACTTACCATTTTGATTATTAAAATTAACTTTCTAGTAAGTTTTTAATAAATCTTTTGCATAAGTATAGAAATACAGATCAATAGAACAGATTGAGAGTCCAGAAATAACCTTGCACATTTATAGTAAGTTGATATAGACAAAATTGCCAAGGTATTCAATGGGGCAAAGAGCTACCTTTTCAACAAATGGTTTTGAAGAGAACTGGATGTCCATAAATAAGAACATGGATTTAAGTCTTTATCTCCACACCATACACAAAAATTAACTTAAAAAATTGATAAATTGGCTCTTTCCCATCTTGAAAGATGGCAGGTGAAAAATCAGAAGCTGGATACTAAAGAGAAGAAACTGGAAGTCAAAAAGTGTGATGCTGGGGGCACCTGGGTGGCTCAGGTGGTTAAATGACTGACTTGATTTTGGCTCAGGGTTGTGGGATGGAGCCCTGAAGAGGGCTCTGCACTCAGCGGGGTGTCTGCTTAAGGATTCTCATGCTCTCTCTCCCTATGCCCCTCCCTGCTCTCTCAAATAAATAAGTAAATCTTAAAAAAAAAAAAAAGGAGCCTGATGCTGGTGGCAAGGTTAAGAACAGTAAACTCCAGGGCTCAGTCGGTTAAGCATCTGCCTTCGGCTCTGGTTGTGATCCCAGGGTCATGGGTTTGAGTCCTGCTTCTCCCTCTCCCTCTGTGCTCTCTCTCAAATAAATAAATAAAATCTTAAAAAAACAAAAAGCAAAAATCCTTTCAGTCAGCTTGTGAGAAAACTGCGAGCTAGCATCACTCCTGGCACCATTTTGATCATCCTCACTGGGCACCACAGAGGCAAGATGGTGGTTTTCCTGAAGCAACTGAGCAGTCACTTGCTGCTTGTGACTGGACCTCTGGCCCTCAGTTGAGTTTCTCTGCATAGAACACACCGGAAATTCGTCATTGCCACCTCCCTCAAAACAGTTATCAACTGTGTGAAAATCCCAAAACATCTTACTGATGCTTACTTCAGGAAGAAGAAACTGTGTAAAGGTGAGATCTTCCACATGGAGAAAGAGAAATATGGGACTACAGAGCAGCTCAAGGTTGATCAGAAAGCTGTAGACTTATAAATTCTGCCAAAAATCAAAGTTCTTTCTTAGCTTCAGGGCTACCTCCGCTCTGTGTTTTCTCTCACAAATGGAGTTTATCCTCACAATTTGGTGTTCTAAATTTCTTACAAAGAACCTAATTAAATGATTCATTTTAAAAAAAGTAAATAAAATAAAAAATTTAAAAATGGATAAATTGGACTTCATCAAAATTTAAAGTGTTTGTGCTTTATTTTACAGAAAGTAAAAGAAGCCACAGACTGGGAAAAATATTTGCAAATCATATATCTGATAAAGAACTTATATCCAGAATATATAAAGACCTCTTACAACTCAATTATAAGAAGGCAGATAACCCAACTAAAAAATGGGCAAAATATTTTAATAAACATATTACCAAAGAAGATATATGAATAGCCAATAAACAAATGAAAAGATACTCAAAATCATTAGTATCAGGGAAATGCAAATTAAAACTACAAATAAACATCCTTTCACACCCACCAGGATGACTCCGTAATAGGGCTTGTAAGATTATGGAAAAACTGGATCCCTCATACACTACTGGTGGGAATGTAAAATGATGCAGCCCCCCCAAAATAGTTTTGAGCAAAAATGCTCAAAAAGTTCAAGAGAAATGAAAATATAGGTCTATACAAAGATTTATACATGAATGTTCATAACAGTATCATTCATAGTTACACCAAAATGGAAACAAGCAAATGTCCATCAAACTGGTGAATGCATAAACAAATGCATATATTCTTAAGATGGAATACTTTTTGGCAATAAATTGTTACAGAGTACTGATACATGGTATAAGATAGAAGAACCTGAAAAACATTATGCTACATGAAAGAAGCCAGATGAAAAAAGATTCCATATTGTATGATTCTATTTACCAGAAATGTCCCTAAAAGGCAAATCCACAGAGACAGAAGTAGACTAGTCATTTTCTGAGGCTAGGGGTGGAAAAAGAGAGTTAGCAAATGGACAAGAGATCCTTTTGGGATGATGGAAATGTGCTAAAATTGAGTTGTGGTGATTGTTGTATAACTCTGTAAATTACTGAAACTCTTGGAGTTTTATATTACAATGAATAAATTTTTATGGTGTGCAAATTATACCTCAATAAAACTGTTCGAAAAACAAAAACCAGGAGGGCTTTTTATAGAAATTGATGATTTGCCTCCAAAATTTAGAGGAAATATAAAAGTCATAGAATGGCCAAATATTTTTTTGGAAAGAGAACAAAGTTGGAAAACTTACATTATGTGATTTCAAGATTTCTATTAAGCTGCAGAAATCAAGAAGTTATGGTATGGCTTAAGACAGATATAGAGATCAGTGGAACTGAATAGAGTCCAGAAATAGATTCACACATGTGTAAAAACTGACTTCAGCAAAGATGCTAAGGTAATTCAACAAATGGTACTGAAACAATTCATAAGTGTGGTAGGCAGAATAATAACCCTCACCCCAAAGATGTCCATGCTCTAATCCCTAGAACCTGGGAATATGTTATCTTCCATGGCAAAAGGGACCGAGTGAAAGATTTGAGGAGTTGGGAGAGATTATCCTAGGTTATTCAGATTGGTCCAATGTAATGACAAGTGTCCTTAAACATGGAAAGAGAGGCAGAACAGAGTCGGAGGGTGATGTGACCATGAAAGGAAGACACAGTGCAATGCAACGTTGCTGACTTTAAAGATGGAGAGAGTAGATCACAAACTAAGGAATGTGGGTGGCCTTTTGAAGCTAGAGAGGCAAGGAGATAGATTCTTCTGTAGATCCTCCAGAAAGGAATGCAGCTCTGCTGACATCTTGATTTTAGCCCAGTGAGACCCTTGTTGGGCTTTGAACCTACAGAACTGTAAGATAGTAAGTTTGTGTTGTTTTAAGCTACTAAATATATAGTAATTTGTTATTGCAACTACTTTGATCCACACCTCATACCATATATAAAAATTACCTCAAAATAGACCTAAATGTAAAATTTAACACTATAAAACTTTTAGAAGAAACCATATGAAAAAACATTTGTGACTTTGGTTTTCTTAATCATAACACCAAAAGCAATATCAATAAAAGAAAATACTTTTAAACTATACTTCATTTAAATTAAAAACTTCTACTCTTCAAAACAGTATTAAGAAAATGAAAGCTAAGGGGCACCTGGGTGGCTCAGTCGTTAAGCATCTGTCTTTGGCTTAGGTCATGATCCTGGGGTCCTGGGATCGAGCCCTGCATTGGGCTCCCTGCTCAGCAGGAAACCTGCTTCTCCCTCTCCCACTCCCCCTGCTTGTGTTTCCTCTCTCGCTGTCTCTCTCTCTGTCAAATAAATAAATAAAATCTTAAAAAAAAAAAAAAGGAAAAAAAAAGAAAATGAAAAGCTAAGCCACTCCATGGGAGAAAATATTTGCAATACATATATCTGAGAAAGGACTAGTATTCAGAATATATAAAGAATTCTCATGGATCAATAATAAGATAAACAACCTAAATGAGCAAAAGATTTGAACAGACTCTTCATAAAAGAAATAGAAAAATAGTCGGTTAGCACATGAAAAGATGTTTTACATCATTATTCATCAGGGAAGGATAAATTAAACCAAAGTGAGATACCACTTCACATCCACTAGAATGGTAAAATTGAAAAGTATCATAATGCCAAGTGGTGGTGAGGATGTGGGACAACTTAGGACTCTCAAACCTTGCTGGTGGGAATGTAAATTATACCACCAATTGATGGTTCTTACAAAGTTAAAGATACATTTACTTTTCAACTCAGCAATTTCTCTCAGACATCTTTACCCATGAGAAATGAAAACATATTCTGTATAAAAACCTATCAACTTGTCCATGAAAACTATAAACTTGTATGTGGAAATTCATCACAGATTTATGCATAATTACCTCAACTGGTAACCACTCAAATGTACATCAACACGAGAATGATTAATGAACTGGTATATCTGTATGAAGGAAAACTATTGAACAATAAAAAGGTAGGAACTGTTCTATGCAGTAACATGGGTGAATGTCAAAAACAATTTGCTGGGCCCAAGCTAATTTACACAACAGAGTTCATGCTTTATGATTCTATATTTTAAATGAAATGCTCCAATAGACCAAAAAAAAAAAAAAGTCTATAATGACAGAAAGTAGCTTAGTGGTGCCCTGAGCCAGGAGGGGTGGAAATTGACTGCAAAGGGGTGTGGGGGAACGTTTTGGGTAATGGAAATGTTCTGTATCTTGACAGTGGTGGTGGGGGTTGCACATTTTTCAAAATTTATTAGATCTTATATTTAAGATGATGGTATTTTATTCTCAGTAAATTACATTTTAAGAAAGTTTATTCAAATATAACTTGAAAATTTATAGTCATAAAAGGAATGTCATAAAATATTGATTATAAATGAATAGGAGCTCTGACTCAAGATATTTAAGAAATAAAATGATACACAGTCTCTTAAATCACACCAACTCTGATAGTCTATGACTTCATGAAGTACATTGAGAGCTCAGCAAAAGAGGTTTAGTCTTGATATCAGGAAGAAATTCCTAGCAGTAAATATGGAAAAATTGATTTTGGAGTTAGAAGGAAAATTGGTGATCATGTAATGCAAATTTTCCTCTTATTGAGGAATCACCATTAGCAAATCCATTGTTGGACTATTCTGTTGAAAACGTTTTTTGCTAGAATTGAATTGGAAGTCTATTTCCTGGTAACTTTTATCCCTGGGTCTTAGTTATTCAATTTTGGGTTTTACCGTTATAAGCAAAAGTCATTTAGGGGAATGTGCCTCTTCTGAAACTCATTTTAAGGGCAAGAAAGATACCCAACCACATGGTGGTCAGAGCCTTTCAGTCCCTAATAAAGGACTTCACTAGTGCTTCCAAAGTTCCTGCTACCAGTGAGGGGCTCAGGGATTGTCCCCTAAATAGCTTGGCCTCAACTTTTTACATTTCTTACACTAATGCACTTTGACCAGAAGTCTCTGTCATATATTTATGGCAGCCAATCTATTTTAATACAGTGAGAGGAAATTTTGGTATATGGCAATGTTCCCTGGATCCAATAGAAGGGATGCAAATATTCCATGGGAACTGGACTAAGTCATCTCTAAGATCCTGTGGTTCTAGGAAAGTTACAAGTACACTATTCATATTACTCAATTCAGAGTGTCACACCAGTTTCTGTGGCAAGCAGGGCTCGCTGGCTACCTGATAGATATTCCTTACTTTCTGCTTTCCCATGCAACTATGTAAACATGTAATGTGGGCTGTGGCAACCACCTTGTGACCATGAAGGAAAAGCCAAGAAAACCACAGAAAGGTTGAACAAGAACCTGATATTGTTGAGCTACAGAATTGACTAACCCTGAAAACTCCCAACTCTAGACTCTTTCATAAGTGAAATCAATCTTACTGTTTAAGCAACTTGAAGTGGGGTGTTTTGCCTTGTTCTCTTTCTCTAGCCAGATGCATTCTAACTCACAAATTCCTAGGCCATCCTAATATGCAGATCCTAGACTGAGACCATAGACCTATCTTTTACCTCTCTCTGTTATTAGGTGGCAGGTGGTCAGCCTCTAGGTTGGACCCTATTAATCCCTGCCTTCTGGTATTTGCACCCTGCACTAGCTTTCCCCAACACTGAAACAGGGCTGGTCACTGTGAGCAGTGAAGTATGGTAGATGTGATGGTTTATGACTTCTGATACTGGGTCATACAAATATTGCAGCTTCTGTCTTGGCCTCTTGGTTTACTTACTCTGCAGGAAGCCAGGTGCCATGTTGTGAAAACACTCAAGCATCTCTGTGGAGAGGCCCATGTGGAGAACTGAGGCCCCTCACCAATGGCCAACACCAACTTGTCAGGCATGTGAGTAAAGCAGGTCCTTCAGTTATGGTCAAGCCTTCAGATAATGGCAGTTATGGCTGACCTGTCTTTACTTTATGAAAAACCATGAGCCAAAACAGCTGGCCAAACCATTCTTGACTTCCTGACCAACAGAAACTATGAAAGATGACAAATATTTCTTTTTGTTTGAAGTCACTAGGTTTGGAGTTAATTTGCTACACAGAAATAGATAGGTAAAACAGGGAGATAGTTCTCTCATGTTAGAACCCAGATTCTATTCCTCATACTTGGTCACAACTGCTTTCCTTGCAAGTACTCAAAACCCCACTTAAAGATGTCCAAAATTTCACTACAAATGACTCAAACTGAGATTGTTTTTCCCTTTGTACCCATCCTGTAAGTCCAGTTGCTCCAAGTTGTTTTTATTCTAAAAACAATTATTACCCATTCTTCACCTCTTCCTTTTTTTCTTTACTTCAGACTTTTAGTCTTTAAAAGTAACAAGATTTTTCAAAACCAGGTCCTCATACTGTTAAATCACTCGGTGCAAGAGTTAGCAAACTACCTCCCACTGGCTAATTCTAACCATCTGCTATTTTGGTAACTAAAGGTGTTTTTTTTTTTTTTTAAAGATTTTATTTATCTATTTTTTGAGAATGAGAAAGTGTGAACAGGAGAGGGAGAGAAAATCTGAAGCAGACTCTGCACTGAGCACAGTGCCCGACTGGGGCTCAATCTCACAACCACGAGATCAGGACCACAAGATCATGACCTGAGCCAAAACCAGGAGTTGGTCCCTCAACCAGTTGAGCCACCCAAGTGCGCTGTAAATAAAGTTTTATTGGAACATACCCATGCCAATTTGTTTACATATTGTCTATGTCTGCTTTTTCACTACAGAGCTGAGATGTTGTAATATTAACCATATAGTTTACAAAGCCTAAAATATTTACTATTTGGCCCTTTATAGAAAAAAGTTTGCAACCCGGACTTAAGGTTTCTAATATTTTATTGCATACCATGCTCCCCAGGGCTTCTGTGTTGCAAAACTTTGGGAGAGTACCAGTCACAAATTATCTGCATGAGGCAGCATTCACCTTCACAATCTAGGAAGGCTGTTACTCTTAGGTTCTCATCACCTGTACTGTAAACTTCAGTACATTTCAGCCCAACTCACTTCAGTTTTTCTGCTTTGTTGATCCTGGAGTTCTCAATACACTGTGAAGTTGCGGGGTGGGGGAATGATTCTAATTTCCTCCCCTCCTCTCTCCTTCCCTCCCTTCCAGTAAGGATGGGTGAAATGGCAAAGATATTTTAACTCATTATTTATGAATTGAAAAACCATGCAGGGAGGTGGGAAATTTTGTTCTGGAAGCACACACACACACACACAGAGGCACGCATGTGCACAAGCACACAACACCAAACCAGGCTGAGCAAGTTTGGCATAGACATGCCATACCCTGACCCATAATCACAGAGCACTTCTCAGCTCTGGCCCTTCAAAGAGGAAGAGGAACAAGGGCAATTCCAGCTATTACAGGCTCCTGGACACCAAATGAAACACTCTGCTGTAAATTGTATATAATCATTGAGGAAGACTTTTATTTCTCCGTGGTTACAAATGGGACTTTTCCTTCCTCTTGTCTAGGAGGAAAGGAACGGGTTTAGATCAGTCTGGGGGAGTTTCATTTGGCCAAAATGACCAGAACTCTCCCTGGATCCTTACAAGGCCCTGGTCCTATATTCAGGACCTGTATAAACAGAGCTTCTTAGGTCTCTTTCCTTATGCCAAAATTTTCCTTCTCCTGATGATACAGTTTCTGTCTTTAGGACCAAGAACATCAACTACAACATGGTAGAAATTTTCAGATGCCCTTGGAAGTGGTAGATACAGAATATAAGCTCTTGTTCATTCTGTAATGTTTCTGAAGCTTTTTCCATATAGTCTCTGCCCTCTGGGAGCTCACAATTTTGTAGGGAGACCAATTATTTATAGGAAAATGTTGAATTACAGATGTCTGGACTCTTGAGAAACACGAGGGGAAGGGATCATCACATACTGCATAGATTTTTACTGTGCTATGGCAAGCTGGACAAGTTCTCTCCAGGTTGTTTTTAGAGAGGAACCTTCCAGGGGTGATTGGTGATGTCCTACAGGGTGGTGATACTGGTAGTTGGAGATTGGAGTGCCCCTTACTATTCCCACTTCTATACCAGGACTGGCCTTCCACACATTTTTCTCTCCTCTTCGTACTGGATGAGATGCCATGAAAGTGGAGAATGGTAGACACAGTCTTTTGGAATGGAGACAAGAATTGTATACACAAAGCAGTTAGAAAACCAGACAGAAGAAAATAATTTCTGAACTGTACAGAACAGAGAACAGGGAGTTCTCAATTGGAGGAACATGGTCTGGAAGCCAGAGAAGATGGAGTTGAGCTGTGTGGGAGGGGGTTGGCGGGGCAGGGCTAGGCAGGGGGACAGAAGTCCCCTCTGTCTCACAGACTGGAAGTCATTCAATCCACCATGACTGAGCCCTCACCACCTCCCTTGCATCTTTCCTTTATGTCCCCCCTTTTCTCCATGTCGAATCTGATGCCATTTTTTGTATTTCATTCTGAGTTTATCATCTATCTATATTAGTTGATCTTTCTCAATTATATAATTTTATCAGTTACTCTTTGCCACCATTGTTCTACCTTTGTGATGTTCTTATTATATAATACATTTATTTCTCAATCTCTTTTTATTTCATATCTATCTATCAACTCATCTACGTCTCTACCCTATTTATCTTCATCTATCTGTTTTAATTTTACAGTCCTTTCTTCTCCATGTCTAAATGGTTATCTACCTTAAGTCTTTCATCTTTAATACTGCCTTTTAAAATTCTTCATTCCCTCTATTTTTCCCACCCTTATTTCCACACAATAGTTTTCAAAGGAAAACTATATAGGGCAACACTCCTCCCTTCCCCTATTTGTTTCCCTCTTGTTAATTAATAATAATAAGCAAACACTTATATAGCTTTTCTTATGTGCCCATCTTATGGGCTCAATCCCAGACAGTTGATTCCTTAGAATCTGGTGGAGTAGCCCCTATGTTGTACTACCTCTCAAGAAGATCCCCAGTGCTTCAACTTCTTTAAGTGTGACTTTGAACCTGCCAAGCTGGTGGTTAATGCAGTCTCCATTATTGTTGGCGCTCCTTACCCCCCAGGATAGGGCAAAATCCCAGGAGTTTTTTGCTGAGTAAAACACTTAGGAGAGAGCTCTTCTGATCTTTAGTCCACTTTGTCAGAATTGATATACTCACTGTACCACACTTGGGCACAGGTGTCTGTTTTGAGGCTTGCAGCCCTGGAGCTCTGGGACCTGGGGCCTGGGGCCTGGGGTCAAGCATGCTGTCACACCCCTGAGGTCCCTCCTACTCTCAGAACCTGAAATCCCCTCAAAGTTTTGGGGGAATCTCCCTCTTTGCTGTCTCAGCTTCATCTCCCACTGTCCCCAAAGGGTCTCTTTTATCTCCTCCCTCAACACAATTCCAATATTGAGTTCAGAACTCCTAAAACAGAAGTCAGGAAGGGTGGCTGTCCACAGGCAACTTGCTTCTAGCCTAGCTCCCGAAACTGCTTAGGCTAAGAAACACAAATATCTGCTATCTTCTTGGAACAAGGGAGGGAAAATACAAGAAGAACAAGACATAGATTATTATCTCAATAAATTATCCTGCCATAAACCTCACTATCATGGAAAAAGTGAGAAGATCATAGATAGGAGGTGGCACTATGACCTATTCTGGTCTAAGTCTCCAAGCCCCTGAACTTCTTAGCTTGTTTCCACATCCAGTTTCTTACCACATAATCATTCCTGCTCCTGTAGCTGGGGTACTCTGCTTGAAATACAGATTGACCCATGAATTCTCTGTTCAGAAATATTCACAAGGATATTGTCTGTTCTGGAATTAGATCATGATGATCATTGCATAACTTTGTAAATATACTAAAAACCACTGAATTTTACACTATAAAGGGGTGAGTTTTATGGTATATGAACTACAACTCAATTAAAGAAAAGAAGAAGGATAGTATCTCCTCCCTTAAATGTCCAGTTAAAATGTCCAGTTTTCAAGGTCTTCCACTACAATCCTTCATTTTTTCTCCAGCCTTATTTCCCACTCCTGATCTCTCCTCCCCTCTCTCCACACTCAGTTTTCCTCCTCACCTCTGGCCATGTCATCTCCTGTGAAATTCTTTTCTCTTTCCATTCATAAATCTGTACCCCATACTTTCCTCAAGACCAGTTCAAGTTCCACCTCCTTGATGGGACTTTCTCTGACAACTGTAGCCTTTATTGATATCTTTAACTCTAAACCCCATTCACATTGCATATTCCTCCTGGAAATTTTAGTAGACTGAGGGTATCCTTGAGTGAACTTTTTGTCTCTGTGACTTAGCATCCCACATAGTGCCTGGCATTGAGTTGGTACTTTAAAAAGTGAATGAGTAAATAAATAAATGCATGTTACTAACCTCCAAATGGTTCAAACATGCCTATCTTAATTTTAAAAATAGATTGTAAGGTCCTACAGGAAAGGCCCATGTCTTTACCTGGCATTTAGCACTAGTTGAGAACAGGACACATGGTTGATCCTTCTGGCACTTAATTACCTGATGGCTTGGCAGAGAAAGTTGCCCTTTTCCTACTTTATTGGTGATGGGCTGGGAAGGGAGGACATTGAACAGGCAGGGAGAGTCCCCAGGATGCCTGGCTGAATGGTGGTTTCTCCACCCTTAACCACAAATGGTTTATTGTCCACCGCCTTTGGCATCTACAACAGCCTTTGGAAAGAGATGTAGCAATTTCCCCCTCGGGGCTTATTTTTAAAATCAGTGGCTGAGAATGTTTGCCGAAAGTGGGGTCAGATAGCTCTGAGTTGCCTGGTAGATGGGATGGGTGCTGCCTGAGAGGAGATACAGTGGTTGGTCCTTAATTTTGGACCTCTACTTCCCTGGAAGAAGAAGCCAGGCCAAAGGAAAGGGATGGCTTGCCCAAAACAGATGACAGCTTCCATGGAGATACAACCATCTACTTAGGCAGTATTTTCCCAGCCCTGAAGGTTTAAGACAGGGGCTGAGTCAGCCAGAGGGCTATTGGCCTTCCCTTCACTCAATGGAAAAACTGAAAGTTCTATCAAGTGCTTATATGTGCCAAGTACTCTGCTAGGCACTAGGGATTAAAGTGCGGACATGACATAGTTTCTGCCCTCCAAAACTTATAGACAAGTGGGAGAAGACAGACAAGTAAACAGGTAAATATATTAGTAGGTAAATATATTAGTGTGGTAGGTACAACAATGGAGGTAGAGGGACAAGGAGTCTAAGGAGAGTTTGAAGAAGTGGCATCCAGGTTGATACCTGGTAATGAACTGAAAGTAGCCAGACAAAGGAGAGAGACATTCCAAACAGACAATAGATTGTGCAGTACTCAAGAGATAAAAGAAAATGCCATGTCCACAGATTTGTAGGTAGTTCAGTTGTCTAAAGCAGGGGTCACCACAAAATGGCCCATGGGCCAAATACAGCCAGACACTTATTTTTGTAATTTAAGTTTTATTTGCAAATAATTCTACCTATTTATTTGCATATTGTCTATGGCTGCTTTTGCACTACAAGTACAGAGTTAAGTAGTTGCAGCAGGGAACATATGGCCCTCAAAACCTAAAATGTTTACTATGCTGGTCTAGAGAATATAGTTAGGGGGAGAAATTAGAGCGTCAAGAAATGAGAGTAGAGAGATGATCAGGAGGCATACTATGAAAAGCCTTGGAACAGGCTAAAGAATTCACTATTTTAAAAGTATTGAGGGAGCAATTGATGTTATAAGCAGAAATACATAAAGACATTTGAATTTTAGGTAATTGGAGTGGGATGAAGAAAAAAAGTAGGAGGCAAAACTGGAGTTAGGGAGACCATTTGGGGTGAATTGTATATAGATAAGAAATGATGCCCCAGGGGTGCCTGGATGGCTCAGTCTGTCAAGCATTTGACTCTTTTTTTTTTTTTTTAAGATTTTTAAAATTTATTTCAGAGAGAGAGTGAATGAGAGGGAGAGAGAGAGCATGAGCAGGGGAACAGCATGAGCAGGGGGAGGAGCAGAAGGAGAGGGAGAAGCGGACTCCTCAATGAGCAGGGAGTTTGACGCTGGGCTTGATCCCTGCACTCTGGGATCATAACCTGAGCCAAAGGCAGACGCTTAACCAACGGAGTCACCCAGGTGCCCCAAAGCATCTGACTCTTGATTTCAGCTCAGGTCTTGATCTCAGGGTTGTGAGTTCCAGCCCCTTGTCAGGCTCTGGACTCAGTGGGGAGTCTGCTTGAGATTTTCTCCCTCTCCCACTGCCCCCCCTGCTTCTCTTTTCTCTCTCTCTCTCTAAAATAAATAAATAAATCTTGAAAAAACAATCCTAAAAAAAATCTATGAAGACCCCAACAGAATGGAAAGAAATATTTGAGATTTGAAAGAAGTAAGGAGGATTTGGTGATTGTTTACATACGGGGGTGTGGGAAAGGGCTGGGCCATGAGGCAAAATTTCCATTTGGAATCTGTCTCAGATGAGGAAGAAGCAGTCATGACCCAGTAGCCCTTTGTTACAATTTGACTTCTTATTTACTTAATGCGTCAGACAAATTTCTTATCTCAGGATTTTTGATTGTTTTCATAGTGCACTTAGGCTTAATATTACTACTTCAGTGAAATATAGAAACCTGATCAGCATATAAGCCCTTTACCCCCTCCTTTTATTTTGTAGTTGTTAGGTAGTTCCATCTACATACATTGAAATCCTCATTAGACAGTGTTATATATATATTTGCTTTCAACTTTAAAGAACTCAAGAGAAGAATAGTCTATTATATTTACTCAGACAATTACCATTTCTGTTGCTCTTCCTTCATTCTTGATATTCCAAATTTCTTCCTGAAAGTCATTTTCCTAATGTCTGAAGAACTTCCTTTAGCAATACTTTCAAATCAGGTCTGCTGACAACAAGTTCTCTTAGTCTTCCTTCATCAAAAAATGTCTTCACTTCACCTTCATTCTCGAATATATTTTCACTGGATACAGATTTCTGGGTTGACAATCTTTTTAGCACCTAAATAGTATTTTTCCACTGGATACAGATTTCTGGGTTGACAATCTTTTTAGCACCTAAATAGTATTTTTCCACTTCCTTCTGGCATCTACAATATCTACAAAATCTGCTGCCATTCAATTCAAATTAGCATTCTCTATAGGTAATGCATTGGTTTTTCTCTAGTTGCTTTCAAGGCTTTTTTCTTTGTTTTTAGTTTTCAGTAGTTTGATTATGATGAGTTTGGGTGTAAGTTTCATTGATTTTATCCTGTTTGGGATTTGCTGAACTTCTTAAATCTTTAGGTTTCTATCATTAACTAAATTTGGGAAGTTTTCAGCCAATACTTCTTCACGTGTTGTTTCAGGACTACTTTCACTCTCTTTTTGGAACTCCAATGATATGAATGTCAGACTTTTTGGTCATTTCCCACAGGCCCCTGTGGCTCAGCCCATTTTTTTCTCCAATCTTTTTTCTCTCTGTTGTTTAGTCTGGAGAATTTCTATTGAGTTATCTTCAGGTTCACTGACTCTTCTCTTTGTCATCTCCATTCTACTTCTGATCCTACCCAGTGTTTGTTTGTTTGTTTGTTTGTTTTAATTTTAGAGATGTCATTTTTTTGCTCTTAAATTTTCATGAGATTCTTCTTTATATCTATTTTTTTGCTAAGAATTTCTACTTTTTATTCATTTCAAGAGAGTTTGTCCTTAGTTTATAAAGCATTTTTATAATAGCTATTTTTTATTCTTTGTTATATAATCCTGACATCTGTGTAATCTCAGAATTGGGATTTGTTGGTTATCTTTTGGGAGTTGAGATTTTTCTTGTCCTGTGTATGACAAATATTTTTAGATTTCATCCAGGACATTTAAAATATTATGTTATAAAATCATGGGTCTTGTTTAAACCATATGGAGAATGTTGATATGTTTCCTTTAGCTGGCAATCAATCCAGTTTCTTTCAGGCCATAAATTCAAAACAAACTTTTTTGAATTATGCTTTCAATGTAAGTTCCATTTTCAAAGTCTTTGCAGTGCTATTTGAATTTTTCTCACATGTGTGCTGGTCAGTGAACAGTCTAGAATTTGGGTGTTGGTCTATCTCATAATTCAATTATCAAAGTTTTTAGTATGATGTTTAGGATCAGATCCATGTTGACACATCTCTGGAGTAAGCCCAGGAGTTCATAAACAACTTAATGGGGTGTTAAAGGTCTCACTTTTTACAATTTTCCTGTGTCTCCTATTTTTCATCTTCTAGTCAGAAGTCTGGGGCTTTAGTTTCTCCCTTCAGTTGCATACTTCCTGCAGCTGCTGAATTTTTTTTAAAAAGTTTTTTTGTTCTTTGTTTTGTTTTATTTCCTGAGCCTGGAAAAAACCTCTTCCTCAATTCTTTGTATGGCTAATTACTATTAATTTTACAGGTCTTAGCTTAAGTGTCATTTTCTCCTAAAAGCCTTCCCATATTTGCATATCAATTATATTCCTCTTATTATTTCCCCATAGGAATCATCATAATTTATAATTACATATGTATTTACTTCTTGATTTATTATATCTCTCATACTAGGCAGAGGATAAGGTCATATCTGTCCTTTTCACCATTATGTAATATTTCTAGTATTTAAAATAGTGTATGACACATAACAGATACTCAATAATTATTTAGTGGATAATTTTATTCTTCCTTCTGTCTACCTATCCCCAAAAAGAAATAAGATTCTCATATTCAGATATGGCCCTGGCTCTTAAGAATCAAATTAAATCTTACCTTTTTTGTAACTTTATAATTTGTAAAGCATTCTCATATCTCATTTTTCTTTCTTGTCTGATTCTATGAACTTGAGAGAGAAAAAGGCATTAATTGTACTTCATAGATAAGTAAACTGAGAATCAGAAAGATAAGCAACTTAACTTTCACCTCAAGGAACTAAAAAAAGAACAAACTAAGCTCAAAGTTAGTAAAAGGAAGGCATTAACAAAGATCAGAACAGAAATAAAGGAGATAGATACTAAAAAGACAATAGAAAATGCCAATAAAACTAAGAGATAGTCTTTTTTTTTTTTCTTAAGGAGGATCCATGTCCAGCATGGAGCCCAATGTGGGCCCAAACTTATGACCCTGCAATCAAGAGTCAGATGCTTAACCTACTAAGCCACACAGGTGCCCCAAGATAGTCTTTTTAAAAAGATAAACAAAGAAACAAAAAAACATTTAGTTAGACCTATAAAGAAAAAAAAGAGAGGGCTCAAAGAAATAAAATTAAAAATGAAAGAGGAGACATTACAACCTATACCACAAAAAATACAAAGGATCACAAGAGACTACTATGAAAAAGTATATGCCAAAAAATTGGGCAACCTAGAAGAAATGGATACATTCCTAAAAACATACATGGTACTAAGACTGAATCATGAAGAAATGGAAAAGCTGACCAGGCCAATTATTAGTAAGGACAATGAATGAGTAACAAAAAAATCTCCCCACAAAGAAAAGTCCAGGACTAGATGGCTTTACTGTTGAATTACACCAAATATTCCAAGAAGAATTAACACCAATCCTTCTCAAGTTCTTCCAAAAAACAGAAGAGGAGGGAACACTTCCATACTAATTTTACAAGGCCAGCATTACCGCGATACCAAATCAGACAAGGACAAGAAAAGAAAATTATAAGACAACATTCTTGATGAACATAGATGCAAAAATCTTTAACAAAATCTTAGCAAACCAAATTCAACAATACAGTAAAAAGATCATATGTTATGATAAAGTTGGATTTATTACAGGGATGAAAGGATGATTTAACATCTAAAAATCAATGTTATATACCACATTAACAAAATAAAGGATAAAAATTATATGATTATCTCTATAAATGCAAAAAAGAAAAGCATTTGACAAAATTCAATATCCATTTATGATTAAAAACCCACTACAAACTGGGTATAGAGGGAATGCCCCACAAGAGAATAACAGCCATACATTACAGACCCACAACTAACATCACACTCAATGGTGAAAAGCTGAGAGCTTTCTCTCTAAGATCAGGAGCAAGACAAGGATGCCCACTATCCCCGCTTTTATTCAACATAGTACTGGCAGTCCTAGTCAGAGCAATTAGGCAAGACAAAGAGATAAAAGATATCCAGATTGGAAAGGAAGAAATAAAAGTCTGCATTTGAAGATGACATGGTATTATATATAGAAAACCCTAAAGACTCCACATACACACACACAAAACTGTTAGAACTAATAAATTCAGTAAAGTTGTGGGATACTAAATTAATATACAAAAATCAGTTGCATTTCTATACACTAACCATGAACTATCAGAAAGAGAAATTAAGAAAGCAATCCAATTTACAACTGCATCAAAAAGAATAAAAGACCTAGGAATAAATCTAACCAAAGAGGTAAATGATTTCTACACTGAAAACTATAAGACACCAATGAAAGTAACTGAAGAAGACAAAAATAAATGAAAAGATAATCCCATGCTTATGAATTGGAAGAATTAATATTGTTAAAATATCCACACTACCAACTTTAGTTAGGTTTATTCCTAGGTATCCTGTACTCTGAAAACTATAAAACACTGATGAAGGAAATTGAAGGTGGACATAAAGAAATGGAAAGACACTCCATACTCATGGATCGGAATAACAAATATTGTTAAAATGTCTATACTATCCAAAAACAGTCTACACATTTACTGCAATCTCTATCAAAATACCAACAGCATTTTTCACAGAGCTAGAACAAACAATCCTAAAATTTGTATGGAACCACAAAACACCCCAAATAGTCAACACAACCTTGAAAAAAGAAAAGCAAAACTGGAGGCATCACAATTCCAGACTTCAAATTACATTACAAAGCTACAGTGATCAAAATGGTATGGTACTGGCACAAAAATAGACACATAGTTCAATAGAACAGAATAGAAAACCCAGAAATGAACCTACAACTCTATGGTCAATTAATCTTTGACAAAGGAGGCCAGAATATGCAATAGGAAAAAGGCAGTCTCTTCAACAAATGGTGTTGGGAAAACTGGGCAGCAACATGCAAAAGAATGAAATGGGACCACTTTCTTACACCATATACAAAAATAAATTCAAATGGATGAAAGACCTAAATGTGAGACAGGAAATCATTAAAATTCTGGAGAAAACACAGGCAGCAACCTCTCTGACCTCAGCCACAGCAACTTCTTGCTAGACATGTCTCCTGAGGCAAGGGAAACAAAAACAAAAATAAACTATTGGGACTTCATCAAAATAAAAAGCTTCTTGGATGCCTGGGTGGCTCAGTTGGTTAATAATCTGCCTTCAGCTCAGGTCATGGTCCTGGGGTCCTGGGATTGAACCACACATCTCTCTGCTCAGCAGGAAGCCTGCTTCTTCTCTCCCTCTGCCTGCCACTCCCTCTGTTTGTGCTCTCTCTCTCTCTGCCAAAAAAAAAAAAAAAAACCTAAAAAAAAAAAAAAAAAAAGCTCCTGCACAGCAAAGAAGTAACTAACAAAACTAAAAGGCAACCTGTAGAATGGGAGAAGATACTTGCAAATGACATATCTAATAAAGGGTTAGTATCCAAAATCTATAAAGAAGTTGTAAAACTCAACACCCAAAAAACAAATAATCCAATTAAAAAATGGGCAGAAGGCATGAATACAGGTTTTTCCAAAGAAGACATCCATAAAGCCAACAGACACATGAAAAGATGCCCACCATCATTCATCATCAGGGAAATACAAATCAAAACTACAATGAGATATCACCTCATAGCTGTCAGAATGGCTAAAATCAACAACACAGGAAACAACAGGTGTTGGTGAGAATGTGGGGGAAGGGGAACCCTCCTACATAGTTGGTGGGAATGCAGACTGGTGCAGCCACTGTGGAAAACAGTATGGAGGTTCCTCAAAAAGTTAAAAATAGACCTATACTATGATCCAGCAATTGCACTACTAGGTATTTACCCAAAGAATACAAAAATACTTGGGGCACCTGGGTGCTTGTTGGTTAAGCATCTGACTCTTGATTTTGGCTCAGGTCATGATCTCAGGGTCCTGGGATCGAGCCTGCATCAGTCTCCATGCTCAGCAGGGAGTTTGCTTGAGGATTCTCCCTCTCCCTCTCCCTCTGCTTCTTCCCCTGCTCACGATCTCTCTCTCTCTCTCTCTCAAATAAATAAAAATAAATCTTAAAAAAAAAGAATACAAAAATAACAACTCAAAGGGATACATGCACCCTGATGTTTATGGGAACATAATCAACAATAGCCAAATTATGGAAAGAGCCCAAATGTCTATATACATATATAATGTGTCTATATATATAAATATCTATATATGTATATATATATAAACGTCTATATATAATTTGTAACTATATATATATAATGGAATATATATACATATTGGAATTATATATATATTATATATATATAATGGAGTACTACTCAGCCATAAAAAAGAATGAAACCTTGCCATTTGCAACAACATAAATGGAGTTAGAGAATATTATGCTAACTGAAATAAGTCAATTAAAGACAAATACCATATGATATCACTCATGTATGGAATTTAAGAAACAAAAGAATCACAGGGAAAAAAAGAGAGAGAGGCAAGCCAAGAAACAGACTCTTAACTATAGAGAAAATACTGATGGTTATCTGAGAGAAGGTGGGTGGGGGGATGGGTTAAATGGGTGATGGGGGATAAGGAGGGCACTTGTGATGAGCACCGGGTGTTGTATGGAAGTGCTGAATCACTAAACTCTACACCTGAAACTTATACTGTGTGCTAACTGGAATGTAAATAAAAGCATAAAAAATAAAATATCCACACTACTCAAAGAAATTATAGATTCAATTCAATCCCTATCAAAATTCCAATGTCAATTTTTACAGAAAAAGAAATAATAATCCTAAAATTTGTGTGGAACTACAAAAGTCTCTGAATGGCAAAAGCCATCCTGAGAAAGAACAAAGCTGGAAGCATCATGCTTCCTGATTTCAAACTATACTAGAAAGCTATAATAATCAAAATAGCATGGTATTGGCATAAAACAGACATAGATCAATAGAACAGAAGATAAACAGAAATAAACCCAGTTATATGGTCAATTAATTTATGACAAAGAGCCAAAAATAGGCAATGGGGCAAGGATAGTCCTTCACTATATGGTGTTGGAAAAACGGGACAGCCACACCCAAAAGAAAGAAACTGGACCACTATCTTACACCATACACAAAACTCCACTCAAAATAGGTTAAAGACTTGAACATGACACCTGAAACCATAAAACTTCTAGAAGAAAGCATAGTTCCTTTGCATTGGTCTTGGCAATGATTTTTTTCTGGGTTTGACACCAAAAGAAAGACAACAAAAGCAAAAATAAAGAAGTGGAACTACATCAAGATAAAACAAACAAACAAACAAACTTCTGCACAGCAAAGGAAACCATCAACAAAATGAAAAGGCAACCTGCGGAATGGGAGAAAATATTTGCAAATCATGTATCTAATAAGAGGTTAATATCCAAAATAGGTGAAAACTCATACAACTCAATAGAAAAAAATAAAACAACCTCATTAAATATGGGCAGGAAGTATAAAGGACTTTTCTCAAGAAGACATACAAATAGCCAACAGGTATATGAAAAAGTGCTCAATATCACCGATTACCAGGGAAATGCAAATCAAAACCACAATGAGATATCATCTCAGACCTGTTTGAATGGCTATTGTCAGAAAGAAAAGAGATAACAAGTATTGGTGAGGCTGCGGAGAAAAGGAAACCTTTGTGCAGTGTTGGTGGGGATGTAAATTGAGCAGCCACTATGGAAAACAATATGGAGTTTCCTCAAAAAGTTTATAGAACTATGATATGATCCAGTAATTCCACTTCTGGGTATATATCTGAAGGAAATGAAATCACTATCTTGAAGAGATATCTGCACCCCTATGTTCATTGCAGCATTATTTATAATAGCCCATATATGAAAACAACCTAAGTGTCCGTTGACAGATGAACAGATAAAGAAAATGTGATATGTATATGTGTGTGTGTGTATAATGAAATAGTATTCAGACATAAAAAGGAGATCCTGCCATTTGAGAAAACATGATGGACCTTCAGATTATTATGCTAAGTGAAATAAGTCAGACAGAGAAAGACAAATACTGTATGATCTCACTTATATGTGCAATCTAAAAAAAAAGTAACTCATAAAAACTGAGAACAGATTGATAGTTGCCAGAGGTGAGGGTGTTGGGGAGGGAAATGGGTGAAGATCGTTAAAAGGTACAAACTTGTAGTTACAAGATAAGTAAGTTTGGGAATATAGCATACAGCATGGTTGCTATAGTTAACAATACTGCATTTTATATTTGAAAGTTGCTAAGAGAGTAGATCTTAAAAATTCTCATCATAAGAAAAAATATTTGTAGCTATGTGAGTTAATGGATGTTAACTAAACTTATTATGGTAACTATTTCACAATATATACTTATATCAAATCATTATGTTGCTGTGTTATATGTCAATTATATCTCAGTAAAACTGAGGGGAAAATGGACAAGAGATAACAAGTGCTGATGAGGATGTGGTGAAAAGGGAACCCTGCGCACTGTTGGTGGGAATGTAAACTGGTGCAGCCAGTTTTCCCACAATGGGGAAGAGCATGGAGATTCCTCAAAAATTAAAAATAGAACTATCATATGATCCAGGAATCTCACTTCTGGTTATATATCCAAAGGAAATGAAAACAGGAGATCGAAGAGTTATCTGCATCCCCATGTTCATTGTAGCATTATTCACAATAGCCAAGATATGGAAACAACATAAATGTCTGTCAACAGATGAATAAAGAAGATGTGTGTGTGTGTATAAACACACACACACACACACACATTCACACACCCCTAATTCAGCTATGAGAAAGAAGAAAATCCTGTCAACTTACAACATGGATAGAACTGAGGGCATTATACTATGTAAAATAAGCTGGACAAAGAAAGACAAATACTGCATGGCATTGCTTATCTGTAGAATCTTAAAAAAAAGTCAAACTGGGGGGGTGGGGGAAAAAGGGAGAGGTTGGTAAAAGGATACAAACTTCCATCTATAAGATGCATAAAATCTATGGATCTAATGTAAAACATGGTGAGTATAGTTGACAACACTGTATTATATAATTGAAATTTGCTAGGAGAGAACGTAAGTGTTCTCACCAAAATAATAATAATTGAATAATCTGATAAGCATATATAATAAATATATCTCAAATGATTAAAGTCATAGAAAGAATATAAAACATAAGAAAAGAACAAGACACTACAACAAAATACCAGGCAGATTTACAAAGATTTTTTATAAATGAAAATGATGTAGAATTTCTATACAAAAAAATATGTGGTCCTTGGCACTGAAGTTAAATGAAATTGAAACAAACAGTAAGTTACATACAAATTAAGAGAAGCAGTGAACAGATAACAGATAAAAGATATTGACTTAGAATGTAGCATAGGTGGAAAATATGAAATAAAGGTTTAGAGATGGAGAAATTCCGATGAGGGAAATGATGTCTTGACTTAACTAAGGTGGATGTGCCAACAAAAGGACACTAGCAAACATTAAACAGAGACAGTGTGCCATGTGTGCTCCATGGCTAACCTCTTAAGGTAGTTCAGAAAATCCATAAATAGCTAAATATTTTTGTTGATGACCTGGTCAAGTTTCTCTTGGTCTTTTGCTGTTTTATATGAACGAAACCTATGTTCTCAATTTGAAAGATTCTCCCTTCCTTTGAAGATAAGTTTCCTTCTTTCTGAAGTAAAGTAATTTCCTTGAAATGATCTCTTAGAGAGTTCTGCTAGTTGAAACCTCCTTTTTTTTACTTAGATGTGTTTATGTAGTTGTATGGCTTGAATGATAGTTTCGTTGGGTATAAAACTTTTAGTTGGCAGTTATTTTCTCTGACACTGATCATTCTCTGGCATTTGTTATTGCTACTGAGAAGTCTGCTCTTTTTGAAATTGTAATTCAAATCGCTTTTGCTTGGTTTTTACTAAAAAATTAAAATACTGTTAAGATTTTTATCTTCATTTTGGGTGTCCTGCAGTTTTACCATGAAGAGCCTAGATATAGGTTTATTTTTGCTTTCCTGCTCAGATCTCAGAGTGATAAATTATACTACACTAAAATTTAAAACTCTGTGAAAAAAAAAACTATAGGGGTGCCTGGGTGGCTCAGTCATTTAAGCATCTGCCTTTGGTTCAGGTCATGGTCCCAGAGTCCTGGGATCAAGCCCTGCATCGGGCTCCCTGCTCAGCGGGAAGCCTGCTTCTCCCTCTCCCACTCCCCCTGCTTGTGTTCCTGCTCTCACTATCTCTCTCTCTCTGTCAAATAAATAAATAAAATCTTAAAAACAAAACAAAACAAAAAAAACTATAAACTGGGGAAAAAGATGTACAAGAGTAAGTTATAAAGGTTTAATGTTCAGGCTATAAAAAGAAAGGCTACAAATCAATATGAAAAAGACAACCCAATAGAAAAAATAGACAAAGGATTCACACAGGCAACTCAAAAAAATAAAAATAAAAATGGACAACAAACATGCTGTGCTATTATTCATCATCACCATAACCACAGAAATGTAAAGCAAAAGAGCAATGAGATGCTATTTCATACTTAAAATAGGAAAAATTAAAATTTCTGGAAATTCTTTCCTAGTTTATATGAGATATGGAGAAAAGGGGGTGTTCACATACTGCCAATAGAAGGGGAATTTAGTACACATACTTTGGAGTAATATTTGGAACTATCAAATTTGAAGATGTCAATACTCTATAATGCAGCAGTTCCATTCAGAGATATACACCCTGGAGAAACTAGCGCATATGCACAATGATACCTGTGTAAGAATGTGGTTACTACAGCACAGTACAAAGTGGCACAAATGTGAAAGTAACCTCCCATTGTCCATCAATAGGAGAATGAATAAATAACATGGGCTGCAAGCATATAATTCAGAGTATTCAGAAATAATATAGCAGTTAAAATTAATGAACTAGCTCTGTGTCAACATGATTAAATCTCAAAAACATGATGTAAGATTTTAATATATATGTATATTTTTTAGATTTTATTTATTTATTCATGAGAGACAGAGAGAGAGAAGCAGGGTCCCCACAGAGCAGAGAGCCCAGTGTGAGACTCGATCCCAGGATCCCAGGATCATGACCTGAGCCACCCAGGCGCCCCCATGATGTGGGATTTTAAAAAAAGCAAGTTGTTGAATGACATGTAGAAAATAAGCTTCAATATGACACTTTGGCACATTTCATATGATACATTTTACAGCTACACTGTATAGATATGGCTACACTATATATGCATTGAAACTATAAATAAACCCATAAGAATGAAAAACAACATCAAGAAAGTGGAAACTGCTGAGGAGAGAGTGATACATTAATAGCCAAAATATTGCCAATTCTTCTCCCCATCCTGTGTCTGTGCTTTTTACAGTGTGACTTCTCATTGTGCCCTTCTCATCGACAACTACCTCACTCCTTGAGTAGGGGCTGGCTTCATGACTTGCTTTAACCAATAGAATGTGGTGGAAGTGTTAGTTGTCCACTCTGAGTCTAGAACTCAAGAGTCAGTGCATGATTCCACTTTCTCTTTGCTAACTCTGCTACTGCTATGTGAAAAATTGTGAGCTAGCCTCCCGGAGGATGAGACCCAGTGAAGGAAAGTCCAGTTGCCCCAGCTGAGGTCATTCTATTCCAGCCTACAGCCAGCCAACACTCAAACATGTGAGAGACCCCAGCCAAGTTCATCAGAACTGCCTATTTGACCTACTGAAGTAGGTCTGAAGACTTACTCATGAAAGCCCAGTTAAGACCAGAAGAACTACAGAGGTGACCCACAGAGTCATGAATAATAAATGCTTCCTGTTTCAGCCATTAAGTTTTAGAGTGGTTTGTTATTCTGATAGCCAAGATGATTTTTACAATAGAGAGTTGTACTTATTACCCTCACCCCTTCACTGCCACCACATGCACAAAGTACACCAAGTCGACTAGTTATGTCTGAATTCTAATCCTCCACTGGCAGGACTTCTTCCCTATACCTTTCTAGCATTTAATCCTTTGCCAGCACTTAATCCTGTGGCCTCAGTCACCTGTAAGATAGGAAACTTTTGATCAGCTCACTGACAAGAGAATCATGAGAGAAGAACCAGGGAAGCATGACAGAAGTAAATTCTTTATGGCTGCTGCAGGGCTAGGAGACTTTCACTTTTATAACTACTTAATACTATTGTTATGTTTAAAATCTAGATCCACCTGATAAAAATGTAATAGGCCTTCCTGTTCCACTCAAATACAGGGTTACTCACCTACCTTGTGACTTCCTCCTGACATTCTAACCTGCCCTGTCCTTTGTTCCTGAAGTTGTTGCTGCCATTGGCACAGGTGGCATTCTGTCTGCCTGCCAGGAGGATTTGTGCTTGACCTATTGAGTGTAACAAGGGCTCCCAGAGGATACTCACTCAATGCCAGAGAAAGGCAGGGTAAGCAGCTCTCAAGGGGCTCAACATCCCTCTTGGCCCAATGCATTGCTCATGTTTCTATTTTGACTTCCACAGCACTCTGTGTACACTTTATTTTGCACTGACTGTATACCCTTATTATATGCGGGCTAATACTGTGAGTTACACGGGTTGCCTTCTCAACTCAATAAGGCTGTAAGCTCCTTGAGGACATGACGTTTTAAATGACTTAGTATCCCTACTATGTAGTGAAAGGAAGGAAGGAAAGAAGGAGAAAGGTCAGACAGGAAGGAAGAAAGGAAGGAAGGGGGAGAGAGGAAGGCATGAAGGAAGGATAATAGCAGCAAATATTTATAGAATGACTATATGCCAGGTAGTGTGCACTTTCTTACTTAATCCTTCCAACTTCTCAATGAGGTAGATACTATTATTAATTTTTCCTAGCTTACAGACGAGGAAACATGCTTAGGGGGGTTAGGTAATATGCCCAATGTGACAAGCCACAGCAAGTCAGTCAGGGAGGTGGCACTTGAACCTGGTTTAATTCTAGGGACTGTGCTCCCCATCTTTGATGCCATACTGTCATCCTGAGTAGTTGAGTACAGATTTGCTGATAACAAGAAGCTAGGACTTCATTATAAAGAAAAAAAGAGGAGGATAGAAAGCAGATGAGAATGAAACAGGGAGGGAGAGACCCACAAATACACTCTCTTCCTGCAGATGTCATACCTAACCTGTGACAGCAATTTCTGCTTAATTCCTAAACATCTCCAGAAAGGATCTGTTTGCTTCTCTGTAATATAGTTTCATGTCTTATTCCCCACGTGCTAAAGATATATACAGGTAGCTCTTGACTGTGAGAGAAGACACACAGACTATTGATTCTAGTGCTGTGAACATGAGGGGGGAAATTTTGAACCATTGCTCCTAGAGGGAATACAGGGCGAGTTCCCTGCAAGCCTCTCACTACATTTTTGTGAGTTAATCCACATATAACATTTTTATTTTTTTAAAAATTTTATTATGTTATGTTAATCACCGTACAATACATCATTAGTTTTTGATGTAGTATTCCACGATTCATTGTTTTCGTATAACACCCAGTGCTCCACGCAGTACGTGCCCTCCTTAATACCCATCACCGGGCTAACCCATCCCCCCACCCCCTCCCCTCTAGAACCCTCAGTTTGTTTCTCAGAGTCCATAGTCTCTCATGGCTCATCTCTCCCTCTGATTTCACCCCCCTTTCATTTTTCCCTTCCTTCCCCTAATGTCCTCCATGCTATTCCTTATGTTCCACAAATAAGTGAACATAACATTTTTAAATGTGTTTTTTTTTTAAAGGATTTTATTATTTGACAGAGAGAGACACAGCAAGAGAGGAAACACAAGCAGGGGGAGTGGGAGAGGGAGAAGCAGGCTTCCTGCTGAGCTGGGAGCCTGACGCGGGGCTCGATCCCAGGACCCCGGGGATCATGACCTGAGCCGAAGGCGGCTGCCCAACAACTGAGCCACCCAGGTGCCCCAAATGTGTGTTTCTTTTTAAAGACATCTTATTTAATAAAGACTGTTGACTCATTAACCATGAACTCATGACCCAACAGCACTATAACTCACGCCTGGACAATGCTTCTCTAACACACACATTTCCTCCATCAGGCACGTCACAACCTTCTTGTGCTCAGGAACACTAGATAGCACTTCAGAACTGCACTTGGAGGCTAACAGCAAAATCACCAACAAAAAGCACAAAGGTGTGAAAAACATGACACTAAATAGACCATGAAAAGGATACTTATTTATATTACGAGAGCTGAAACCAGAAGGCAGAGTGTTTTCTCCTTTCAGCTGGGAAGATGTGTATGTCTACTCAAAATTTTTCACTCCTGAGTGATGCCAAAGTGCTGCCAAAGGTCCTCTATTTCATTCTGTGGGCCAGTTACAACAGCCACACAACTTGGATTTGATAAAAAAAAACCAGTGCTTTTGTAAATGATTATGTGCCTTGATAAATGCCTTTATGGATTAATTTTAGAATTAAAAATAAATTTGAGCAAGTAGGTGAAATCATAAATATAGAATCCATGATTAATGATGATTGACTATATACGACATGAAATTCAGCCAAATCTTGGATTTGGATATGTCAGGAAAAGAATAGCAAGAGAGATCTGGATTGCACTGCAATAATTGTAGCTGTGAATATTGAATAGGACATCACATGCCCATATTATTAGTTCTGTAGTTATTATCAGGAGGCTTCTCATCCCTTCACCTGCTTCACTTGGGATTTTATCTTAGTCATAGTCAGCATCACAGATCACAGAAAAGCTTGCCAAGCATTTTTACCTTAATCAAATAGTTCCTCAAGTCCCATAGCCTTTGTATAGCCTTCTAGAGGCTGACTCTTGCTCAGCACTGTGCCTTTGTGTGTGGAAGAAATGCAGTAAACACTTGGTGTTTATCGAGTGGGATTCTAGGGTCAATCTGCCACTCATGTTGTCCTTATCTCTGCCCTCCCTTTGTAATGTACTCTCATGTAAGTATTTCTGTCTAAAATTGTGATTCCCAGCTTGGGGTTCCTGGAATTAGTGGTCCTTGAAGAGCTATTAAGAAAAAAATCTTTCTGAAAAGAAGGGGCACATGCACCCCAACATTCATAGCAGCAATGTCCAAACTATGGAAGGAGCTGAGCTGTCCTTCAACAGATGAATGAATAAAGAAGATGTGGTCCATATATACAATGGAATATTACTCAGCCATCAGAAAGGATGAATACCCACCTTTTGCATCGACATGGATGGAACTGGAGGGGATTATGCTAAGTGAAATAAGTCAAGCAGAGAAAGACAATTATCATATGATTTCACTCATATGTGGAACATAAGGAATAGTGTGGAGAACCACAGGGGAAGGAGGGAAAACAGAATGGGAAGAAATCAGAGACGGAGACAAACCATGAGAGACTCTGGACTCCAGGAAACAAACTGAGGGTTACAGAAAGGAGGGGGTGGGGGGATGGGGTAACCGGGTGATGGGCATTAAGGAGGGCACATGTTGTGATGAACCCTGGGTGTTATATGCAACTAATGAATTGTTGAACACTACATCAAAAACTAATGATGTACTACATACTGGCTAACTGAATGTAATAATAAATAAACTACAAAAGCAAAAACAAAAAAAAATCTTTCTGAAGTACATTTCACTGGGATGAGACCTTGCTGGTTAAGTAAAACAGCAAGGTTGTTTTTGTGAATTTGCCTGGTATTACACAATAATTCTATGTATTTTATGTGTAAAAACTACGTATGGGAATCATACAATGATAATCTATGTGGGAATACTATGTATTGCTTGCTAATACTCTCACTCAGCTCCACAGGTATGTCTTTAACAACAAAAAAAGATTACTTTTTTTTTTACTTCAATTGTTTGCTAGGTAAAAGTTTTCAAGACATTTCAGAGAAATATGCTGAAGATGATGGAAAGGGTCTTTGACGGTTAAAGGGTAGAAAAACATTGATCTAAATGGTTCTGAATGCATGGTACTTTTGGTAAATAGGTGTTGTAAAACATTTTTTACTTCATAACTGTGATAATGATTTTTACACTGCTGTAACTCCTTTTGAGCAAAGCAGTCTAATTTCATCTAAGTGGGAGAACGGAGTAACAGAAAAGCAATCATTTTCACCTGGAGACTGAGAAACAGCCAAGACTCCGTTCTCTAAGTTTTGTTTCTTCTTTTGGCACAGCTCTGCTGATTCCCCTTAGGGCCTCTACATTAGGAATGTTTCCGTGAATTCATCTTTCCTTTGTGGAACATTTTTTCTTCTTGTGAGAATGAGCCAGCCTCCAACTAAAGTGGCACAAAGGATGTGTGTACTGTGCCAGTAAGAGGTCTGCCAACTCCCAGGCAAACTGAGTTGTTTTTCTGTTGAAATTCTTTTTCATGCATTTCTTCCATTCTGGCCACACTGTCATGCTGAGAACAGCTGGTGCCACACTTCTTGATCAATGGCAGTGTTACAGCTTTGCTTGGTTTTGTGCTTTGAGAACAAAAATCGGGGAAGGGGAGGACAGAGCAGTATGGAATGGACACAGCAGGCTCAATACCCCTGCGTGATTTCCAAAGCATATTTTTAAGGCCTTGAGTACCATATTGTCATCTGTCTTAGGAACACTTAACTGTTTATGCAAATAAAAAGCTTCGTGCTCACTGGAACACTCCTCACCAATGTTTGAGCTAAGGCCCCCTACCCCACCCCCAAAACGCTCTTGTGGTCAGCTTCTCTCAACTTACTGGCCACTTACCAGTGCCTCCCTTCATTTGGTTTCTGTTCCTATCTGTATCTTAGACCGAGAATGCCCTTTCTAGTCTCAGCCTGCTAAGGTACCTTCTTCGTATCACTCATGAAGTGCCCCAAACCACTCCCCTCCATGAAGCTCTCTAGAACACTCAGAAAAAGGTCATGATCTCACCTTTTCTGGTCCAAACACAAAATTCCAGACTTCCTCATCTACTGCTTCACTAAAATCCCCATCACTTGTATACATATAATTAGTGCTTTGAATTATATATTTGTTACTAGCTCAGAGTTTGGTATGTCTTCTTATAACATCATAAGCATTTTTCCAATCTTACACTCTGTATATCTCATAATACAGTACCATGTGAAAAAAAAGGATATTTAATACATTTATCCTGATTTCATGGGCCAAACACTACCTCTAATTGCCCTGGAGTGAAAGCCACTACATTATATAGTGGCAAAGGAAGGACGGGACAGCAGCATTCACCAAGTTTCCATGAGTGAACCCTTACTCCTACCCCCTGACCTCTGGCTATGCCCCTAGCTGTTGGCTGTCCACCTAGTTACAGAACCTCTATGGAAAGATTCTCAGCTCCTCTTTTTGAACATCTTATATTGATCCAACTACACCCACTTCCAACTTGACCTTTCATATTATGATCTAAAGTAGTCTTTGGGGTGCCTGGGTGGCTCAGTCATTAAACGTCTGTCTCTGGCTCAGGTCATGATCCCAGAGCCCTGGGATCGAGCCCCGCATCGGGCTCCCTGCTCGGCGGGAGGCCTGCTTCTCCCTCTTCCACCCCCTCTGCTTGTGTTCCCTCTCTCGCTGTCTCTGTCAAATAAATAAATAAATAAATCTTAAAAAAAAAATAGTCTTTGATACTGCTCTAAACACACCCCTACTTTCCACCTCTGTCTACCTTGCTTTGCATTAGAATCAGTCTCAAGGGTAACAGTGGTGCCTGGAAGACAATTTCTTACTGTGAGAGCAGAATTCCTACCTTCCAGGTTCCCTGGAAAAGCATGTGGAAAGTGTTAGTGTGTAATGGACACAGTCTGGAATGCGTGTTCTCCTTAGTGTTGTTACTTGGACAGTCACTTCCTTGCATCAAGACATAGAAAATCAAGACATATTCTGTGTTATGGGAAAGCATTTTGTGTGTCAAAAGAGTTTCTGTAAGTTACTACATTTAGGTATTTAGGTACACTAACAAGAGTGCTTTCTGTTTCTTGGAATCAGGCCATAACACCTCCTCATAATGTCAAGGCCCTCCATTTCATTTCATTGGTCAGTTACAACATGCATACAACTTGGATATGATGAAACTATTGCTTTTGCAAATGTCTTTGTTTAATGTAGTCACTACGCATAGCAAATGTGTTACAGATGGGAGAAATAAGTGATATGCATCATCTGAGAAAGTAGGAAAGATGATGAAAAAGGAGAGGAAACAGAGCAGAGAAAGAAATGGGGACATAATTATCAGCAATGGAATGCAGGAAGTAGAAGAATGGTTAAGGAAGTTGAGAATGCAGGAAGCAGGATGGAGAAATGAAAATGATCTTTGTTGTCTGTCATAATGTTGCCGAACACTAAAATCCTGCCAGGTGCTGGTTTGGACTAACTTTCCATTGGGCTTGCAAATGAGCATACTATTTTCCCAGCTCATGAAATGTTATTAATAGACAAGGGCAAGGTCATATAGAGAGGGTGAGACAGAGGTAAAGAATCCAAAGTCCTTTCCTGATTTTTTTTTTCTGACTTATAAAACCTTAGAGTTTTTGAAACAGGAGAATTTAAAAGTTTGTCTCATATGTTTGTGTTTCTACAAAGATTTTCACAAGAAATCCATACTTGCAATGTATATCTGGGTGCCTTTTAATTTTTGCTTGGCAAATAAGGTAAAGGAAAGATTTTATTTTTATGGTTAATTAAGTCTTGCACTTGATATGACTCAAACCTTTTGGAAAAGTCAAATGTCTCCATGAAAATGCAATTAACAATCTCCTGTATCAAGTGTCCAGGTATGATATATAGGACGTTTTAACTTACTAATATTCACAGACAGGGCATAACAGCAGAAAAAAAGATTTTTTCATAAAGAAATCTTAAGAATAAATGTATAAGTAAAAGGCTGATCACTAGACTATATGGTATACGAATTTTTGTAAGGTTTCACAGACCTACATCATGATTTGATTTGGGGCTTGGATTACAAGTTCTCTTTCTGGGCATCTTTTGCTTGACAGAATCCCAGCACAGCTCAAGTTCCTGGAAAGTTTAACAGTCTTCTTCTGCCAACGTGTCAGTCTCTAAGGATTTAGTGCTTGGATGTCAGAGTAAGTGTTGACGATACTCGGAAGATCTGGGGGAGCATGTTACTAAGTTGATAAAACATTTCTTCAGAAATACTCTGTTAGAAGTAAAAAAAAAGTTCACATTTGTTAAATCATCATTGATTTTTAAAATTTTGAAGTAATTTAAAATATGGAACTAGTCCTAGATAGGGAGAGCAGTATATGAAAATTCTCTTTCATGACTGAGTTAACCGCATGGTTATGGGCAGGGGGTGTTTTCCTTCTGAGAACCTATGTTGTTTCTGTCAAATAGTAAATTTGATTACCAGAAAAATCCCTAGATAACTCTAGTATAGTCAGTAAGTAAAGTACCACTAATTTTGCTAGGCTCTATATAGAATACAGAATCATTTTTTGCTAATGCCCTTTTACGTGAATTCTTCAATCCCATATTTATTGAATTCTTCAATCATAAATGTGGGAAAAAAAACAAAAGAGTCAAACTTGGTTTTGGGGTTAAATAAAAGATCCCTTGAGTGGCAGATGCTGACATCTTTGACAATAAAGTAAATGCTTTTATGGCATCCAAACACTTCTCCCCTTAATAAACAGAAAGCTGTAAGCATTTCGTTATATTGAGTTTAGGACAGGGTGTCTAGCTGTATCTGGGAGCAATATTATAGCAGAGATTAAACTGGGGAGAGATCTATTCAGATAACACACCTGTGGTACTAGGAACTGTACTGTTCTGGAAATTCCTCCATCCCATGAAGCCATTTCCATCATGAAACCTAAAACAGAACAACAGACTTTGCTGAATTATGAGTTCTGGTCCTCAAACCTACAAGTCCCTTATGAAGATAAACTGAATTTTCATGTGGGGCTTCATGTCTTGCCTTTTTAGGTAGCCACTTGTGTGCAGGAGAGGCTGGGCCCAAAGAACAGATAAACTTCTGCAATCCTTAATTCCCCATGCCAGAGAGGTTTAACATAATTTTGTTAACGCATTTTTACTCATGATTTCTCAAGTCCTATTTAGTCTCTATACAATGAAGCCAAAGCAGGTTATTAAAGGATAATTGAAGATGTGGTTCTATTTTTTTCTTTTTAAGAAAATAAAAAGGCAATAGAGAGCAAGACATAATCAGAGCAAAATATAAATAATATCCAAATATCCTTGCATTTCAAGAGGGCCAGAGATTTGTTTATTTTATGACTAGAAAAAAGATAAGTAAAAAATATTTGCCTTGTTAAACCACTTTTAATTGAGGCACCAGAGGACAGAGGTAACGTTCATATTCTTCTCCTGGGTTTCTCTAATTTCAGTAGTTGGGACTAAGAAATACAGGTCATGTTGTTAAAATATAAGGTTATGCTCACCTTTGACACACTTAAACACAAGTTCTGCTCTCCTTAAGCACCATGGTATAGTCATTTCCTAAAGAGAGAACCAAAATAAATCATGTTTTTAACAGAATTTTGTAAAAAAAAAAAAAAATCAAGTCTTAATTTATCTATAACATTGACCTCTACTTTGTGAACAGATCTGGGCAACTTTTTGCTAACTTTAGCTGGATTTCTCTGGTCTTTAGGTATAATTCCTTATAGCTGTTAGATTACATTTGTGGAATAGAAACCAATTTAATTATCCTAGTAAATATAATTTAAAAAATAAACATACCCTTAAAACTTTCTAGATAATTAATTCTAAAGACAAACTGACATCAGAACTCCAACTACTGTGTTTTAGCATGAATAATTCCATTAACTTGTATAATACTGGAACAATGCATCAAAATGCTTTTATTGTATAACATGTTATTTAAAAAGTGACAAATACACAAACATCCCATCCCAGCCACCTACCAAACCAAATGTATTCATTTTTCTACATTCCTTTCTAATCTCTGATCAAATGCACACATGAGTGCTACTGCCAGACTATAATCGATTCACTTATAATTTTCTATAGTTACAATCAGTGATTATACCATTTTAAATTCTACTTCTTTTCATTATCTCCAGAATTACTTTTCCATGTTGCGAGTCTTCATAATCATAACTATAATATACATTTATTATTTCATTAGAGTGGTTCTGAACCTTATGGGGTCTTAGGATCTTTTACACTCTTTTTTTTTTTTTAAGATTTTTTAAAAGATTTTTATTTATTTGACAGAGAGAAAGAGAGCACAAGCAGGGGGAGGGGTAAGGAGCAGGGAGCCCAATGCGGGACTTGATCCCAGGACTCTGGGATCATGACTTGAGCCGAAGGCAGACACTTAACCGACTGAGCCACCCAGGCGCCCCAATATTATACACTCTTAAAAATCAATGAGGACACCAATGAGCTTTTGTCTATGTGGATTTTATCTCTTGATATTACATTGGAAATTAAAACAGAAAAATGTAAAAAATATTGATAATGAAGCAGCAGAAAGAGAAATTAAAGAATCAAGCCCATTTACAACTGCTCCAAAAACTGTAAGATACGTAAGAATAAACCTAACCAAAGAGGTGAAAGACCTGTACTCTGAAAACTACAAAACACTGATAAAAAAAATTTTAGCAACAACAAATGGAAAGACATTCCAAGCTCATGGATTGGAAGAACAAGTATTGTTAAAATGTCTATACTCTCCAAAGCAATCTACAGATTTAATACAATCCCTATCAAAATACCAACAGCATTTTTCACAGAACTAGAACAAACAATCCTAAAATTTGTATGGAACCACAAAACACCCTGAATAGTCAAAGCAACCTTGAAAAAAGAAAAGCAAAGCTGGAGGCATTGCAATTCTGGACTTCAAGTTATATTACAAAGATGTAGTGATCAAGACAGTATGGTGCTGGCACAAATATAGACACATAGATCAATGGAACAGAATAGAAAACCCAGAAATGAACCCACAACTATATGGTCAATTAATCTTCAACAAAGGAGGCAAGAATATGCAATGGGAAAAAGACAGTCTCTTCAACATATGGTGTTGGGAAATTGGACAGCAACACACAAAAGAATCAATTTCACTTAAAAATGACAAATGAAAAACCTATTGCATGTTAACATATTTTTTAAAAAGATTACTTAGTTTAGAGAGAGAGAGAAAGGATGTGCGTGTGCACAAGCAGGGGGTGGGGAGAGGGTGAGGGAGAGAAGGAGACTCCCCCCTGAGTGCAGAGCCCAATATGGGGATCAATCTCACCACCCTGAGATCATGACCTGAGCTGAAATCAGAGTCCAACGCTTAACTGACCAAGTCACCCAGGTGCACCTAACATGTTTTGTTTTTTTTTTTTTTTCAGTAGAAAGTAACTATATTTCCTTAAGCAAAAAAATTTAAGCGAGAAGAGTGGCAATGATTTACATATCTTCAAATCTCATTAAAGCCTGGTTTAATAGAAGACATCTGGATTCTTATATCCACTCTGCATTTAATCTGTTGTGTACAGCCTCTGGAAAAACTCACTGATGCTCATGAAAAAATGAGAATGGAAAAGACAAATAATGCTTTAGTATCATTATGAAAATATTTTAAATCTTGCTGAGCCCCAGAAAGGGGCTAAGATCCTAGGGGGATCTTCAGAACACAAATTTAAAAACTGCTGTTTTATAGAGTTAAGGTATTGTAATTTATTTAAAATTTATATACATATTATTTTTTAAGTTTTTTTTTTAAAGATTTTATTTATTTGACAGAGAGAGAGAGAGTGAGACAGAACACAAGTAGGGGGAGTGGCAGGCAGAGGGTAAGAGAGAAGCAGGTTCTCCACTGAGCAGGGAGCCCAATGTGGGACTCAATCCCAGGATCCGGGGATCATGACCTCAGCCGAAGGCAGATGCTTAACCGACTAAGCCACCCAGGCACCCCTTAAGTTTTAATTTACATTCCAGTTAGTTAACATACAGTGTAATATTAGTTTCGGGTGTACAAATATAGTGATTCAGCACTCCCATATAACACCCAGTGCTCATCACAAGTGCACTCCTTAATCCCCCCACCCACCTCCCCTCTGGTAACCATCAAGTTGTTCTCCATAGTTAAGAGTCTGTTTCTTGGTTTACCTCTCCCTCTCTTTTTTTTCCCCCTTTGCTTGTTTTGTTTCTTAAATTCCACATAGGAGTGAAATCATATGGTATTTGTCTTTCTCTAACTGACCTATGTTTAGAATAATACTCTCTAGCTCCACCTATGTTGTTGCAAATGGCAAGATTTCATTCTTTTTTATGGCTGATTAATATTCCATTGTATATACAGACCATATCTTCTTTATCTACTCATCAGTCGATGGACATTTGGGTTCTTTCCATAATTTGGCTATTGTTGATAATGCTGCTATAAACATTGGAGTGCATGTATCCCTTCGAATTAGTATTTTTGTATTCTTTGGGTAAATACCTAGTAGTGGGAACCCTCTTGCACTGTTGGTGGGAATACAAAGTGGTGCAGCCACTCTGAAAAATAGTATGGATATTCCTCAAAAATTTAAAAATAGCCTATAATCCAGCAATTGCACTACTAGGTATATTTATTATTTTATTATTTATAAATAATATAAATATAAACATGTTTTTCTGATATATTTCTAATATTTATTATTCCATCAATGAAATTATATATATGTATGCATGCAAGTATATGTATATGTGTGCCATGTATACATGACAGACAGTATATATATACCATCAAACTGCCAAGATTTCACTAAAGAATCTCTATTTGCTGTCAGTCAAAAAACCCTGAGTACATGTTTAATCTTTCTACTGGGTGCAGTAAATGTGATGCAATAAACAAATTCATAGCCAAAAAAAAGAGAGAAAGAATCACTACTGATCCCTTATTATTAACTAAACTCCATAGTTCATGCAGATTTCCTTAGTTTTTATCTAATGATGTCTTCTGTTCCAGGATCACATCCAGCATACTATACTATATTGAGTTATAATGTCACCTCAGGCCTGTGAGTTTCTCAGACTTTCCTTGTTTTTGATGACCTTACAGTTTTGAGGAGTCCTGGTCAGGTAAGGGATGCCTTCTACTGGAATTTGCTGTTTTTCTCATGGTCAGAGTGGTGCTATGGATTTTGGTAGGAAGACTACAGAGGTAAGGAGCCATTTTTATAATAGCATATCAATACACCTTATCAACATGATTTATGACTGTTGACATTGATCTGGATCACCTGCTGAGGCAGTGATTCTCAGGTTTCTCCACTGTAAAGTTATTCCCCTCTCCCGTTCCCCAACCTTTCCATAACATACTCTTTAGAAAGAAGTCACTCACTGTGAACAGCACACATGTAAAAGGTGATTTTTGCTTCCCTCCCTGAAGAATGAGTATCTATATAAATTATTTGGAATTCCTCTGCATTGTTTCTTCTCCCCTATTTATTTATTCAATCATCTGTTTACAACAGTATGAACTTATGGGTATTTACTTTATACAATGGGTTATAATTCAATGATTATTAATTACCAAAACTTTTCTCAGTTTTATATTCTAATTGTCCTTACTGGTAATAATTCACATTAGGGACCACTCCCTTTTTTCATAAAACTTGCCTGACCCCCAAAACTGAGAGCTTTTCCCCTAAGGTCAGGAACAAGACAAGGATGTCCACTCTCATGACTTTTATTCAACATAGTACTAGAGTTCCTAGCCACAGCAATGAGACAACAGAAAGGAGTAAATGTATCCAAATTGGTAAGGAAGAAGTAAAACTTTCACTATTTGCAGATGACATGATACTATATATAGAAAACCCAAAAGACTCCACCAAAAAAAAACCACCAGAACTGATAAATGAATTCAGGAATGTTACAGGATACAAAATCAATGTACAGAAATCTGTTGCATTTCCATACACTAATAATGAAGCCGTTGAAAGAGAAATGAAGAAAACAATCTCATTTACAACTGTACCAAAAACTGTAAGATACCTAGGAATAAACCTAACCAAAGAGATGAAATACTTGTACTCCAAAAACTATAAAACACTGATGAAAGAAATTGCAGATGACACAAAAAATGGAAGACATTCCAACCTCATAGAACAGAAATTTATATTGTTAAAATGTCTATATGACTCAAAGCAATATAAACATTTAATACAATCCCTATCAAAATACCAACAGCATTTTTCACAGAGCTAGAACAAACAACCCTAAAATTTGTATGGAACCACAAAACACCCTGTGTAGCCAAAGCAACCTTGAAAAAAGAAAAGAAAAGCAAAGCTGGAGGCATCGCCATTCTGGACTTCAAGTTATATTACAAAGCTGTAGTGATTCAAGACAGTATGGTGCTGGCACAAAAACAGACACATAGATTAATGGAACAGAATAGAAAACCCAGAAATAAAACCACAACTATATGGTCTTTGACATTAATCTTCAACAAAGGAGGCAAGAATATGCAATGGGAAAAAGTCTCTTCAACAAATGGTGCTGGGAAAATCAGACAGCAATATGCAAAAGAATGAAACTGGACCACTTGCTTATACCATACACAAAAATAAACTCAAAATGGATTAAGGATCTAAATGTGAGATCTGAAACCATAAAAATCCTAGAAGAGAGCACAGGCAGTAATTTCTCTGGTATCAGCTGTAGCAGTATCTTTCTAGATATGTCTCCTGAGGCAAGGGAAACAAAAGCAAAAATAATTGGGACCACATTAAAAAAAAAAAAAAAAGCTTCTGCACAGCAAAGCATTAACTAACAGAACTAAAAGACAACCTACTGAACAGGAGAAGATATTTGCAAATGACATATCCGATAAAGGGTTAGTATCCAAAATATATAAAGAACTGACACAACCCAACACCCCAAAACCAAATAATCCAACTAAAAAATGGACAGGAGACATGAACAGACATTTTTCCAAAGAAGACATCCAGATGGCCAACAGACATGAAAAGATGCTCAACATCACTCATCATCAAGGAAATACAAATCAAAACTACTGTGAGATACCACCTCACACCTGTCAGAATGGCTAAAATCAAAAGCTCAAGAAACAAGTGTTGGTGAATAGGTGGAGAAATAGCAACCCTTCTGTGATGGGGCACCTGGGTGGCTCAGTTGGTTAGGCGACTGCCTTCGGCTCAGGTCATGATCCCTGGGTCCTGGGATCGAGCCCCGCATTGGGCTCCCTGCTGGGCCGGAAGCCTGCTTCTCCCTTTCCCACTCCCCCTGCTTGTGTTCCCTCTCACGCTGTCTCTCTCTCTGTCAATTAAATAAATAAATAAAACCTTAAAAAAAAAAAAAAAAAAAGGAACCCTTCTGTGCTGCTGGTCGGAGTGCAAATTGGTGCAGCCACTGTGGAAGACAGTATGGTGGTTCCCCAAAAATTTAAAAATAGAACTACCCTACAATCCACTAATCACACAACTGGGTATTTACCCAAAGAATACAAAACCATGAATTCTAAGGATATATACACCCGTATGTTTACTGCAGCATTATTTACAATAGCCAAGCTATGGAAGCAGCCAAAGTGTCTATCAATAAGATGAATGGATAAAGAAGATGTGGTATATATATGCATGGAATATTATTCAGCCATAAAAAGAATGAAATCTTGCCATTTGCAACCACATAGATGGATCTAAAGAGTATAATGCTAAGCAAAATAAGCTTGTCAGAGAAAGACAAATACTGTATGATTTCACTCATATGTGGAATTTAAGAAACAAATGAACAAAGAAAAAAAAAAAGAGACAGACCAAGAAACAGCCTCTTAACTAGAGAACACACTGATGGTTAATAGAGGGGAGGTCAGCGGGGGGATTGGTGAACTAGGTGAAGGGGATTAAGAATACACTTATCTTGATGAGCACTGGGTTGTTATATGGAAGTGCTGAACCACTATACTGCACACCTGAAACTAAAATAACACTATATGTTAACTGCACTGTAATTAAAATTTTTAAAAATGTCAATTATGATTATAATTGCAGACAGTATCTTCTAAAAAATAACAGGCCATACTTTGACTATTCAACTTGAATCTTCTGATTAGGGTAAGGTTGAACTGCAGAGGCGATTAAGATTTAGTTGGTATATGTCTTAAAAGTTTTATCAGAATTATTTTCTGAGTTCATACACCCATGGGAGAAACTGAAAAACTATTCTTTACCCTCAAGTATATGCCTCTGAGGTACCTGAAGTACTATTAATCAGTTTCTCAGTCATTATCTGAAGGTGAGGAACAGTCTGGCATTCTTATTTTTCACGTTCAAAAACAATGGGTTAGGTACAACCACTTTGGGAAACTATTTGGTTGTAAATACCAAAGCTAAACATACACATACCGTTGACACCTAACAATTCCATCCCTAAGTCTATACCTAACAGAAATGCCAAAATCTATGCACTAGAATGTTCATAGCAATGTAAGTCATAATAATCAAAACCTAGAAACTACCCAAATGTCCATAAATAGTAGAATGCATTGCTAAATAATTGTGGTCTAATCACACAGTGAAGTAATATCTAACAATGTGAATGAACAATCTACAACCACAGACAATAATAAGGGTAAATTTTGCAAACATAATTATTGAGTGAAAGAAGCCAGATACAGGAATATGTATATATGATTCTACTTATATAAACTACAAAAACAAGCCTAAGTAATCTATGCTTTTCAAAATGGAAAAAAATGGTTACCCTCATGGAGAGAGTGTGGTTTACCTGACTGGAAGGGAGCATGAGGATGGCTTCTGGGGTGGTGATAATGTTCTGTTTTATGATCTGGGTATTGGTTACATGGGTGTTAAGTTTGTGAAAATTTGAGCTATATGCTTATGTATACTTTTCTATATGTGTATTCTACTCTAATAAAAATTTAAAAACAAATAACATCTTCATCAACCACAATTATAATAACTAAAACCTTTAAGTCCCAAATTATTCAGTAAGTTAACAACAAAAAAGAAAAGGAAATCAGGAACTTGATATTCTTGGCTTGCACGTTCATTCCATACCTATCAGGTTAGATTGGCACCAGTATGACAGTATCTTAGATTACAAATATCTATAGAGATAAACTGGTGATTATCAGGATGTCTTTCTTTTCGCTGATAGATTTTTTCCTTTTTTTTTTTTTAAACTGCAATTAATTTCTACAGCTCTAGCTACCACAGAACATGGGCTGTTTCAGACATTATCGTCATTACTGTGCACACACTAAAATGTGGTAACCGAGCGTCTAGAAATTCTGTTTGTTAGAGGAAGTAAACAACACCTGAAAATGCTTTGGGACCCTTGCATGAAAGCTAAAACAAAGATTAACTCTATATCCTGTGCAACGTTGTCTGAGTTTGTAGAATAAACTTCTTGACCCGAATGGATGTTTAAATACAACAAATGGGAGGATCGCGGCTCAATATACTTTTGTGAATTAAAATGGACACTCTGGAAACAAACTTAATGTCCTGCAGCTGGCTGTCCCAATTTAAAACATGTAACTTTTGTAACATTGTGGGAGAGGGAATGCTAGTAGTATCAGATGTCTGGAAGTAAATCCAAACTTAGTGACTTTTGGAAATACTGTTTTTGAGGTTGTTTCCCACCTACATATAACCATTTTTATAAACTGGTTAACCAGGAGTCCAGCTGCAGGAATGTTTGGATGTTTCCTTGCGGCTGGAATTCATCACAAACTTTGTTATTCTCCAAACACTTTTATAGATGGACTAGTTAGTGATAACTTAACAATGGCTAAACATTCCTGATGGAACTAAAACTTTATAAAGCTACAGTTGAAAAAACCCCAAACAAACCATGTGTGTTAATCTCTCCTGATACCATATTAGGTATGACTTAGGCTATATAAGTGAATGGAATGATAAATCAGGCAGTTGGATACACCTTTCAGAGGATGGAGCCAGAATTCTCTTAATTGAAACAACGTGTCTGATGAAAATACAAATGGGATGTAAGTGGTAAATCATTTAAAATCACCTCATCTTACCTGGAATTGATTTTGTGTGTGTGTTTACATAGGGTATTGCATTTAAAATGAATGAATTGAAATGTTTTGCTCTAAAAAGCAGCATTTATACATCTTTTATTTCGAGAAATAACTTTTAATAATCAATGATCAAACTTCCTTCCTGACACTCACAATTTGCATTAAGCCATTTCGTTTAAAAAAAAAAAAAAAGCCACCTCCAAACCAGCAGGCCCCAAGTTGCTGATGTGGGTCCTTCATCACCAGGCTGACCACTAGCTTTCCCAGAAGCACTTGACTGCACCACCACTGTTTTGAGGCTACTTTGTTTCTCCAGGCTATTTGAAATTGAGTTTTGGTCTTTGTATTATTTCTTCAGCTTATTCCCTCTAACCAGTTTTTATGTGGATGAGAAGGAAAACAGGAGAGAAAGCAGTCACGGGAAGATTTTTTTCCTAAATATGCAACAAAGCACAGTACATAATAAAATGAATGGATGATTATGCCACATTTTAACTGTAGAAGCCAACACTTATATTATCCAAAAAGCATCCTTGAGCATCTTTGAGAGAATGTTAAAATGAGGCTGGCTTCTTCCTGTTGCCTATTAATGCATACTCAGAGAATGCAAACTAATTTTAATGTTAGTGTAGGCCAAATATAAATGTGGAGGTAAATCTAATGCTACTTAAGACAAAAATGGAGGAAGAGGGAGAGAAGTAGGGGTATATGTCTTATCCAAAGCTAAAGCTAATTCTGATTTTCTAGTTTACCTACTATAAGGCTATAATTCTCTGAACATAAATGGTTAAGGATTATTCACTATTTTGTATCATATGTCACTCCGTGCTATTAACCAGATAGGAGATTCAAAGGTCCATTAGTTTTTTAAAAAGTGCTTTTAAAATGTAAAGTGGATTATTATTACTACATAATATTGATGGTTAACATATTTATAAAATTATGGTATTCTTCTATCTGCTTACCTCTGACATATCATGCACCAGTAAGAGAGGTATGCTTATTGTTGTGATGTCATGGGTACAGCAAACCTTGAGTATATTTCGGAGTCCCATAATGGCAGGATCTCGAGCAGTGATGTTTCCTGATTTCACATTGTCATCCACACAAAGGTGGAAAGCAACATGTATTTCTGAGAGATTAGAATGCCGTGTAATGTAAAATTCTCCTGTGAACACCAAATACAATCATGATTTTCAAATGAATAAATCACATTCATCAATAGGCTTTATAAGTAACTATAATTAGGGCAGTCAATGAGCTGAACTAGGAGAGGTGTATCAGGAACCTATGTTGGGCTCAGGTAGCAAATACAGCCATTGCTCCTTAATTCTTGGAAAGGTGATGAAAAAAAGAGACAATAGCCAATTTTGCATTAGGTTCACAAATTGGTATGGTGACCACCAAGTCTTAAGTAAGTAAATCAAATGAGTACTTTTTGATGTAAATGCTCAAAATGTCCTACTTAACTCAAAGTGAGCATGTAAAAAAACAGGTTGCTTGATTACCTCTCTTCCCCACACCCTAAATCAGCATTCTCCATCTGAATTTGTGGATCTAATCTCCCTTCAGTTAGTTAATGGCACAGGACAAAACACAGAAGTTGCCCTTAATTACTTTCTATATCTCAGTATTTCTTCCCTAATCCAAATACAATTCATCATCAACTACTTTAAGTAATATCTCCAACAAATATCTCAAATCTGAGATACTCCATTTTAATTGCTATTACCCTACCTCATGCTCTTACCCTAGTTCATGCTACCATCATCTCTCACCTAGGTTTTTGTCATAGCCTCTTAATTAATCTCTCTGCTCCCAGTCTTGCCTACCTACAAACCATTTCCACATTTGCAGCCCAAACAATCTCAATATAAATCAGATTATAAAACTCTGCTACTTAACATTGTCCAACAGGCTCACACTTCATTCAGAAAACAATCCAAGCTCTTTACTGTGGTTCCCATGGCCTATGTGACCTGGATACTGCCTAGCTATCTGTCCTCTTGTCTTACCCTCTCCTCTGTCCCAGCCACACAGGCTTTTGTAAAGTTCTTCAAACATATAGAGCTTGTTCCCAAATCAGGGCTGCCTTGTCCAAGTTTTTCCCCAAGATTCTTATACGGCTGACTTCTTTTTACAATGATGTCTCAGATCAAAGGTCACCTCCTCAGAGAGCTCTTCCTTGACTGTCTCATCTGGTATAGGACACCCCTCACTTCTTCTTCTCCACATTGTTCTGTTTTATTTTCTTCTCAGCACTGAAATTCTTTGAGATTATTTTATTTTTAAAAAATTTTTTTATTTAAATTCAATTTAATTTATACTGTATTATTAGTTTCACAGGTAGAATTCAGTGATTCATCAGTTGCGTACAACACTCAGTGCTGATCATATCACGTGTCCTCCTTAATGCCCATCCCCCAGTTACTCCAACCCCCACCCACCTCCCCTCCAGGAACCCTCAGTTTGTTCCCTACAGTTAAGAATCTCCTATGGTTTGCCTCCCTCTCTGCTTTCCTCTTATTTTTCCTTCCCTTTCCCTATGTTCATCTGTTTTGTTTCTTAAATTCCACATGAGTGAAATCATATGGTATTTGCTTTCTCTGACTGACTTATTTCACTTAGTACAATACCCTCTAGTTCCATCCATGTCATTGCAAATGGCAAGATTTCATTCTTTTTGATGGCTGAGTAATATTCCATTATATATATGTGTGTGTGGGTATAATGTGTGTGTACACACATATATCACCTTTTTTATCTATTCATCTGTTGATGGACATCTGGGCTCTTTCTATAGTTTGGCTATTATGGACATTGCTGCTATAAACACTGGGGTGCAGGTACCCCTTCGGATTACTATGTTTGTACCCTTTGGGTAAATACCTAGAATGCACTTGCTGGGTTGTAAGGTAGCTCTGTTTTTAACTTTCTGAGGAACCTCCATAGTGTTTTCCAGAGTGGCTGCACCAGTTTGCATTCCCGCTAACAGTGTAGGAGGGCTCCCCTTCCTCTGCATCCTCACCAATATCTGTTGTTTCCTGACTTGTTAATTTTAGCCATTTTGACCAGCGTGAGGTGGTATCTCATTCAGGTTTTGATTTGTATTTCCCTGATGCTGAGTGATGCTGAGCATTTTTTTCATGCGTCTGTTGTCCATCTGAATGTCTCCTTTGGAGAAATGTATGTTCATGCCTTCTGCCCATTTCTTGACTGGATTTTTTGTTTTTTGAGTGTTGAATTTGGTAAGTTCTTTTATAGATTCTGGGTACTTGCCCTTTATCTGATAAGATATTTGCAAAGATCTTCTCCAATTCCGTAGGCTGCCTTTTAGTTTTGTTGACTATTTCCTTTGCTGTGCAAAAGCTTTTTTATCAAAGAGACCATTGTTTCTGCTCAATGACTACAGGGATTTTGTCTATCTTGTTTAATGTTCTATCTCCAGCACACAGAACAGTGCCTGGTACATAGAAGGTACTTAATAAGTATTTGTTGAATGACTTGAGGAACAAATGTTTATAGACAAGCCTTAAAATCCATGCTTCCTATAATCACTCCATTTTCTATGTAGCCACACTAGCCATCAGCCTTTATATTCTACAGTTTCTCTCAGTATAAATATGTAAAATATACAAGCTTATAAAGAATATGTTTTTACAAACACACATGCCTCCCTGGAAATTCTGATATGAAAATTCTAGAAAAGCTTTGCTTCTAAGAACTACACTTACATCACTAACCCCTGCCCTCACAAATTCTGCTTCCCCTTGCTTCAAAGTCATTATCTTAGGATTTTACTTATATTGATTTATAAACACAGAGTATGCTTAAAAATATTTGATATACATTAGCACAGTGTTTACTCATCTGTAGTTACCAGTGTTTGTAAGCTGTATCCATGGATGCCATTAACAGGCCCCATACAAGGGCCTTTTTTTTTTTTTTGACTTAAGATAAAAGATGAAAAGAAGAGTACAGTTACAATTACCCTGGAAGGCAATAAAAGATGCAGACTGCCTATCAGAAACCTGGCAGACTGTATGAGACAGTATCATTCTGGGCCCAGTGAAGTATATTACCTCCTCAACTCTAACTGATCATTGAGATGAGGGGAGTGGCAGCATTAAATATGGCCTATGGTCCAGTGGTGAGGCAGATGACTTAGTGAACGAGTCAGGTGCTCCTAATCCCCAAATTGGCACTGCTTTGTTTGACCTTACATGATTTGTCTCTTGGCCTCATTTTACCCAGTAGTGAAATGGGGATCATGGAGCTGGCAGTGGTCATCAAAATAATATGATATAGCAGAAGAAGGACTAGATTGGGTATTGAGAAAATCTGGTCTCTAAGCACTTATTGGCTGAGTGATCTTGGGCAAATCAATTTGATTTATAGATCCTCTGTACTTCGTGTAAGAATGAGAAAAATAATGCCTGACTGCTTTTCTTACAAAGCTGTTGTGAGAGTTAGATAATATAAACCATAAATACTTAGATAATGATAGAGCAAACCTCCTGGTAATAAATATATAAATAAAACTGTTTTCTTTTTCAACCTGAAAACTTAAAAGCATTTGTGATTTGGATCTTTCATCATCTCTGGTAAACTTTCTTGCTGTTGGCATCCTTTAACAAATGGAAATTCAGATGCTGTCAGCATATCTAACCCAATAGTTTGATACTCCTTTTCTAATGCGGACTACGACATATCCTCCTGATTTGGTGGTAATAATGTGATACTAACCTATAGGCTCTTCCCAAAAAGGAGCAAGGAAGGAAATAAATATAGCAAGAGAGAGGTAAGTTGAAAAAAAACCCACACATCAGTACCTCCGGAATAGGTAATGAGATTGGCACATTTTAAGAAAGCCACAAAATATGGATGATTTAAATTATGGATCTGTGCAGAGAAATACAATAAATCCTGTCTCAATGAAGATATTTTTAGATAGAGAGGAGGACAGTTTCCTGTTCCACAAAGTGGAGGAAACAGCATGTGGTGATGCAATCCTGCCTCTAACATTACCCACGAAGGTAGAATCTCTGAAGGCGGGAGGGAGTTCGGAAGCTGATGACCACAAGCTAACTGACTGGGACTGACAAGATGAATACCAGAAAGTGACATGCTATTTGCTTATTAAATGGAATGTGACCTACATGTAGAAAATCTGGGGTAGAAACACTGAGGAAACAACCTAGTTATTTAGGAAAATGCAAACTTTACTAGTTAGCTCAAAAGACTTTATGCTTGTGAACAGATACGCCTTCCTTGCTATACTCTGTCATCTGAACACTACAAGATCACCAGAGTGAATTCAATCTGGAAGAGGATCAAGAGCCTGGATTTCCATTTGATAAATAATCTATCTGAAAATAACAAAGGATATTAAAGAAATGGGAAACAGGAACAGTTATGGGGAGGTGGAAATAAGAAAGATTCTAAATTATATGACTCATGTTCTTTCCACAAGTTCAACTGTTTCCGTCTCTAGTACTGTTTATATTTCAGAGTAAAAATGACTTCTTGCTTCATTTAAGAAACTAAGAAACAATGTATAACAGAAGAATTTTAAAATAGCAAATGGGATTAAATTTATGCAATTGTCTGGACAATTTTTATTGTATGGATCTAGAAAGTCAGTACTAGTATAAGAATAAAGATTTAAATTGCAGAACATCTGTGAAAGTATATTCTGTAGATACAATGTTGTTTCAAAGTGATACATTGACAAACTTCTTATAATGTATACACCATAAGAACTTTTATTTCAAATCTATGATCTCCATGGATGTGATCATAAGAAAATTGCAATTTCAAATAAAATACTACTTACCAGGTAAAATATTTAAGTAGTTTCTGTCAGCATTTTTAGCCTTATCATCATTTCCTCCATTTCGGTTTCCAGAATCTATTCATGAGATAATACAACATGAAAGAACATAACAACATATGAAGACACATTTAATTCTACTGCTCCCCAAACAATCACAATAACAGCAAAAATTTACTAAGGATAGCTAGGTGCCAGGCATTCTGATACATGTTTTACATGCATAATCTCATTTAATTCTCACAAAACCCCTAAAACACAACCTCATGAGGTAGATACTGTTACTATCTTCATTGTATATATGAGGGAACAGAGGGTTACATAAGTTAAGTAACTTAACCAAGGATGCACAGTAAGTGGCAGAACCAGGTCTTGAACTCACATACCCAGATTCCAAACCCTATGGGCTTAACCACATTTGACTTGGCAGTACCCTATTTTTCATCTGGGAGGTTCAGGGCACTAAATTAACTACACATAAAACAACTTCATTAGATAGTTGTAGAGTGGCCATCTTTATTTTTAGAATCTGAGTCACTGTTGCTGATATAACTTGTTCAGGACTACAAGCAATGGTTAGTAGTACCAGGAATCACTTGATATTCAGCCCATTCTGAAATCTGTTACTTCTTATCTGACACCATATACAATTTATTTCAAATAGATACATGAGACTTTGTTTCAAATGGGAACTTCTTGTGTTAGATATTCAATAGTTGTTTTTTCTTTCTGGAAGGCATGATATTATTTAGATGGATAAATACTGGTAAAATAAATCACAATTGACCATACATTATTATAATTGGACACAACTTATTTTACATATGTACATGTATTTTTTTTTAAAGATTCTATTTATTTATTTGACAGAGACAGAGACAGCGAGAGCAGGAACACAAGCAGGGGGAGTGGGAAAGGGAGAAGCAGGCTTCCTGCAGAGCAAGGAGCCCGATGTGGGACTTGATCCCAGGACTCTGGGATCATGACCTGAGCCGAAGGCAGCTGCTTAACGACTGAGCTACCCAGGCGCCCCTGTACATGTATTTTTAATAGATTTCTTATAAGAGGCAGATGTATCTTCTACCAAAACTCAAAAATGCAGAATGAATATTAGCATTCAAAGCAGCTATCTTTAAGATGGTGTATATGTATTCCAATTAAATACAAAACTATTTGGAATGGCTCTCAGCATCAGAGTATCACTTGAAAACAGTCAGAACTTCAAATGAGTAAACTGAAAATACCAAGGGCAATTATGCTTTCAAAAATGTTCTGAATGAAAGTAATTTACTATTTTTACTTAGCGACTACTCGGAATAATTGATTATATCATTGTACCTTGTAAAATATTTTGTCAATAGAGGGAGAAAGAGGCAGAGAGAGGAGGCTCTGTGTTGCCAGAATCTATATTTAATGTAATAGTCTGTCTCTCATACAGAGCGATACAACTGATAGGCTTTTTTTTTTTTTTAAAGATTTTATTTATTCATTTGAGAGAGAGACAGACAGAGACAGAGAGAACACAAGCAGGGGGAGAGGGAGAAGCAGATTCCCCACTGAGCTGGGAGCCGGACATGGGACTCAATCCCAGGACCTGGGAATCATGACCTGAGCCTAAGGCAGACGCTTAACCATCTAGCCACCCAGGCACCCCAGCAACTGATAAGTTTTGAATAAATGTCTGATCATAGCACAGAAAACAAAAGAAATGATAAATAAGGACTCTAACAATTTTGTTTACATGGGGTATGAACAAACAGAATCCCTACTAAGTGAATAAGAGAGAACAGTTCACAGCCTATTCCCCTCTCCATGTTTTAATGGTAATACCTTGTAATATTAAGAAAATTACTATTTTTCATTTTTAAAAAAATGTATATAACATGTACACAGAAAACAAAATTGCTTTTGGCTTGTTATCGTGGATTGTAGAAATATAAAGATTCTAATATAATGAACACAGTAAGGAAAACAATGGAATGCCTTAGAATAAATAGGTACTTGAGTATCAGGATGTAAACGTGTAGAACAAATACGTGGGTGTGCACAGAAGAGGAAAAGACAGAGAAAGTATTTTCACTGAGCTCTTCTATGACAACATGTGGGTTCCTTTCAGAAAGTTGTCTTTTATAGACCTGCTTGTTTCACTGACTCACTTAAACCACAAAATAGTTGCTTGAACAAGAACAAAATAATACCATGATTTACACACATTGCCTTAACTGTATGTGGTTTGAAAACTTCCTGTCATTTGCTGCACACTTTCTATCTCTCATAAATATACTTAGAATCCTCCTCCTTCTCCCACACCTGTCATGATCTCAATCTTCATGCTTTTAGTCACTACTAAGAATAATATTAAGATATTTCTGATTACATCACTGCTAGTTTGAATGAGATGGAGGAAGAAGATGGCAGAAGAATAAGAGGACACACTGGTATTTTCTGAAAGGTCCTTTGTTATGTTAGGATACATTTCTGTTATGACTTCCTCACACAGCCTGGCTCTGTCATATATGACACACAGTGTCACAGCAAAGCCACAGTTCCCTAGAGTGGGAATATAAACTAGGGGTGAGGCTATGGAGAGCAACAGCTAACACTATCAAAACTACCAATGTATGTACCCTTTAACCAAGTAATTTCTCTTTCGGAGTCTATTCCTAGAGATATGCTCACACATGCACAGTGATGTACACATAAGGTGATTCATGCGTTATTACTTATAGTAGCAAAAATGCTGGGACAGATTAAATGTCTACCATGGAACTGATTAATAACAGGATGCCTTGCAATGGACTACTATGGGGCAGTGGAAAGCTAATAAGGATGTTTTTTATGCACTGATACGATATGATGGCCAAAATAAATAAATATTCAGTAAAAGAAGCAAAATACAGAAAAGTGTGCAGAGAAAGATGCTACTTGTGTAAAAAGGAAAAATAAATACAGTCACACACATACACGCATGGATACACATATAGACATAGGTCTGGAGGTACAAGGCAGCCTTGGCTGCCTCTGCGGGGTGGGGGAAACTGAATGGCTGGCAGACAATTATGAAGACCTTCACTGTATGCTCTTTTGTACAGTTTAAATTGTGAATCTTGAGACTGTTTTACCTATTTAGGAAATGATTAAAAAATAAAACAAGTTTTTAGAAGTCTAGTGAATATGGAAACCATAGTGAATGCTAATCAAGGTAAGTCTAGAGAGCTACCTTCTAGCATCAGGAGAAAGGGAGAAATTCTACAAATTACATTCGGAGAGGAACAAAGACAGCAAGCAAAGATAAAACAATATCTCTTTGCTTACTACAAAACACAAAACATATGAACCAAAAGTACTATGATGGTTTCTTTTAAACACTACAATTGCAAAACAAACCAACAAAATAGACATCCAAGTACCAGAGGAAGATTTAAAAGTTTGACCAGCCACACTTTAGAAACCTGCCATGTTTTATTTTTTGGGCAAGACATCAAGTTTTTATTAAAAAAATAAAATAAAATACTGAGTATGCATTAAAGCCAAATAAGAACATATACTGTTATTTTATGCCTGTGATATAATATGAAATGTCTGAAAAATAAGAAACATGCAACTTACATATATTTTTGAATGGATATTACCCTTATATTTAGCTCTTAACTAAAACTTATGATGCCAATTTAATTTATAAAGAAACTACTTTTTAAACTTATATTTTTCAATTAAAAAATAGAACTCTGTAATTTGAGCCAAAGTTCTTTCCTTTACCCATATCTTCCCTTAAGTCTAAGAATAAATAGAAATCTACAGAGAGATGCCACGAACATTTTCTATAGCTTTAAAAATAATTTTCCAGCAAATTTCTCAAATAGTTAGAAAGGATATTTATATTATGGATAAATATGAAAAAAAAAAAACAGGACATAGTTCTGGACATAGTAATTTTTCAAAAGAACAATCAAAAACAACTCTTATAACTGACTTCCTACTACCTAAGAGGGATCAAAGGTAGAACATTTAAAAAGTGTATTTTGTGCTAACATTTACTCTCTCTCTTCAGTGCCCTTTGAGGTAGTAATTATGTCCACTTTAGAGATACAGAACTTGGATCAAAAGACCACCAACTTTCCACTGAGTACTTTAGAGTGTAACTACAGAATTTAAATTTAAAGACAGTTTTTGCTAAGGTTATTGAACAAAGTCATGCAAAGAAGGAAATTAAGAACAGAAGTCAAGCTTTTAAAGATCGTGAATTTTGTTCTTAATTTCTTTCTTCCACTTTTCCACCAATACAACTTTCTGTATTTTAATAATGGTCCACATGCTATTAGAGTGCTTAGGGACAGAATACACTGAAAGTGAAATTTTGAAAAATTTAGTTTTACTGACCATGTGATTCTTTCAACTTACTCCTTCGCTGGGTTCTAGCATAAAGTACCACCTGCTGGACAACTTGCAGCTGCTCTTCAATTCGGGGAAAATGGAAGTCAGTACATTCTTGGCAAACTGTGGCAAAATCTAAAGAACCCAAAACATTTATGAACTTCTATAGATGAACTATCAAATATTGAGTATTTACTTACAGACAATGAGAGCTAGCAGAATAAAATATAAAATTCACAAATATGATTTCTTATACTTGCCCTTTCAATACTTATGTCTTAAGTTAGGGGACAGAGATTTTGTTTGAATCAGAAACCTAATCTCCCAATCACTCAAAAGAGCAAACAATTAATAGACAAGGAAATTTTCAGATAATTCCAAACCTTCTTTAAATAATAGTTACTTTAATCATAATCCAGTCCCCCAAATGCTGAAAAATACAAGAAAGCTCTTTTATTTATGCTGGGAAATAAACTCTATTCAAGCTTCCTTAAGAAGTTACACATTTCAATATATATAAAGTTTTTAAAATAATCATACAAAGTGAACTGTACAGAGGGAACATAGAATTATACCTAGAACATTTAAGAAATATGTTATCTAAAAAACCTAGGAAGGAAGGACAAAGGGATGAACTAAAATACACTGAGCCAGGATCTGCTTCTGAATTGAATACATTTGTGTCTTGATTATTCTTTTTGTTATGCCTTGAAGCAAGAATCCTATAAGAGCATTACTTATGATAAAATAGAATTTTAAGAAAAAATATCCTGAAGCACTTTACCCATGCTGAAGTATGAAAGAAATCTAAAATAGCCATGGCTGGGTATGTGTGTTGCTTGGCTACTAGAATACCAGGGCTAAATTTTTTGTTTTTCTGTAATTCCTTTCTTTCTAAGAATGGTATTAAAGGGGAAATTTAATGAAGCAAATATGGTAATGTTAACTTACCTCTTTTAATACCACTATATGAATTGATTCGATTATCTACTAGTAAAACCAGGCCACACAGAGACGTGGAATAAAGCGATAGGGCAGTCTGGAGTCGATGGAGCTTCACGCCACTTCGATGATTTCTTTTGTGCTTACAGAAGTCCAGCATATCTGCTCTCAGCAATCTCAAATTATGCATGGTCTTCAACTGGGCTCCTGGGGGGTGGGCAACAGTCCCAGAAAGAAACTCAGACAGCTGCAAAAATCCACTATAACAGGATGCAAATCTCTACGGCAAGAATTCAGATAAATCTGTGCTACAAATAACTAGAAATAGGCCTCGCAATTTCCCATTCTGATAACTATTCAGATTTAACCTTTCTATTTTTAAAAAATAAATATTAGCTAAAACAGAAAATGTGTAGCCAACAAACTCTAGAAGCAGGACATAATTTTTTTTTAATTTAAATTTTAGTTAGTTAACACACATTGCAATATTGGTTTCTGGGGTAGAATTCAGTGACATACAATTCAGTGTAGAATTCACTTACATACAATACCCAGTGCTCATCACAACAAGTACACCCCTTAATCCCCATCACCCAACTAGCCCATCTCCCACTCCCCTCCCTCCGTCAACCACCAGTTTGTTCTCTATTGTTAAGAGTCTCTTATGGCTTGTTTCCCTCTCTCCTTTTTTACTTTCCCCCCTTCCCATATGTTCATCTGTTTTCTTTCCTAAATTCCACATTATGACTGAGATCATATAGTATTTGTCTTTCTCTGACTGATTTATTTCACTTAGCATAATACACTCTGGCTCCATCCATGTTGTTGCAGATGGCAAGATTTCATTTTTTTTTTTTTTTTTTTAAAGATTTTATTTATTTATTTGAGAGAGAATGAGATAGAGAGAGCATGAGAGGGGGGAGGGTCAGAGGGAGAAGCAGACTCCCTGCTGAGCAGGGAGCCCGATGCGGGACTCGATCCCAGGACTCCGGGATCATGACCTGAGCCGAAGGCAGTCGCTTAACCAACTGAGCCACCCAGGTGCCCAAGATTTCATTTTTTTGATGGCTGAGTAATATTCCACTGTACATATATCTACCACATCTTCTTTAACCATTCATTGGTCGATGGACATTTGGGCTCTCTCCATAGTTTGGATATTGTTGATAGTGCTGTTATAAACATTGAGGTGCATGTACCCCTTCAAATCTGTATTTTTGTATCCTTTGGGTAAATACCTAGTAGTGCAATCGCTAGATTGTAGGGTAGTTCTATTTTTAACTTTTTGAGGAACCTCCAAACTGTTCTCCAGAGTGGCTGCCTCAGTTTGCATTCCCACCAACAGCGCAAGAGGGTTCACCTTTCTTGGCATCCTCACCAACATCTATTGTTTCTTGTGTTGTTAATTTTAGCCATTTTGACATGGGTGAGGTGGTATCTCATTGTGGTTTGGATTTGTATTTTCCTGATGCTGAGTGATGTTGAGCATCTTTTCATGTGTCTGTAAGCCATTTGGATGTCTTCTTTGGAAAAGTGCCTATTCATGTCTTCTGCCCATTTCTTGACTGGATTATTAGTTTTTTGGGTGTTGAGTTTGGTAAGTTCTTTAAAGATTTTGGATACTAACCTTTTATCGGATACATTGTTTACAAACATCTTCTCCCATTCCATAGGCTGCCTGTTTGTTTTGTTGACTGTTTCCTTTGCTGTGCAGAAGCTTTTTATCTTGATGAAGTCCCAAAAGTTCATTTTTGCTTTTGTTTCACTAGTCTTTGGAGATATATCTTGAAAGAAGTTGCTGTGGTTGATATCAAAGAGGTTACTGCCTATGTTCTCCTCTAGGATTTTGATGGTTTCCTGTCTCACATTCAGGTCTTTCATCCATTTGAATTTATTTTTGTTTATGGTGTAAGAAAGTGGTTCAGTTTCATTCTTCTGCATGTTGCTGGGAGCAGGACATAATTTATAATTAAAAACAACATGGGTACATTGTACTCATATGCTAGGGATTTTTCTCTTACAGCATAAAAAAAGCTTCCCAAGTTATAATAAATTACGCCTGCAAAAAATGAATCCACTTACCTAAGTGAATGGTAAAACTTTCTTCCAACTTTCTCTGCTCCTCATAAATCCTTCCATTTGCTTCTACAGATTCTCTGAACTGACTTGGTTGAACTTTAATTTCCTCACTGAAATTAATAAAATTATTCATATGCTTTTTTGGTCTATTTGTCCGGAACTTTTCTTGAAGGAAAGAAAGCTTTATAATGAAATGAGACAAAACGACAGCTGAGAGTACCACTTAATTTATTCCTAAACTACTCCTTAATCCATGGTAATAAGAAAGAATCATAAACACCAGAAGTTCTTAAAATTCCTACTTGTTTTTTGATTTCTTTACAGTAAGTATTGCATATTATTCTTTCCAGTCATTAGAATATCAACTCATGTGGCCTAAGAGAATGATTAAATGAAGTGATTAACTTACTACTTTAAAATGGCATATTTTAAAAAAATATAATATATCCTGTATCAAGGCTGGCTCTAGGAAAAACTAAAAAAGTTATAGAAATAAAAATTAAGAAGTCAAATAAAAGGAATAATAAAAAAGATGAAGTTCATTTTGATGTATTCACATCTTCTATTTTTTTTAAATCTTTTCCTGCTTTTTTCCCTGCCAACATTCTCCTTCCATTCAAGGACTTTTCCCTTTGCTCTACTCTGTTCTTGTTTATTTGCTGAAAAGGTTTCCATGGAGGCACTGTACAACTGTACAACTGTAAATTCAAATTTCATGGTATGCTGAAGATGATATAAGTCTATAATAGTCATTTTGGACCACACGTTTTGGGTTATTCCAAAGAGTCTCATTAGTCTCACTAACTTCATTAGGATATATGGCAAATTTAAACTTAAAAATAAATTTATATTAATAAAACATCCTCATTGTAGGATTTGAAAAGCCACAAGAGATTGCTGCTCCTTCTCTAACAACAAGAAAAAGCCAGATAATCTATAAAATCCTAACTTTTCTGAAACTTGAGGTAACATGGCAACCAAGTAAACTCAATTCTAAAATGCAACACACCCCTCCAAGGGCAGACAGGAGACACAGTTTTCATTTTTGGCAGAGCATGGCAGAAATGAATTGCTGTAATGTAAAGAGGTAAAAAGAAATCGCTAAAATTTTAATGAATTCTTAAAGGCCAAGTGTGGGCTAGCATGTAAATTTAGAAAAGCTATGAGCCTCAGGCACGAGGGAGGTTTGCATGTACTTGCAAACTCTTTTCCATTGGTCTCCACCAGGTGTTTCCAAGAAAACACTGGAGGCAGTCCAGGAGACAAGGGAGCCCCTTGAGTGGCACAGGTAGAAATGCTGACAATGCTCCAACCCAAGCTCTAGAGATACAGGGCTTGCCCAAGACTGAAGCTGGACAAAGACAACAGAGACCTGTTCCCCACCCCCAACTATGAATCTAGCACCAAGTCACAAACAACAACAGTCTATTCCTCAAGGGTAGAGCAACAGCATAGAGACCTCATGCTGTGGCACAAGCCTACAAAGACTCCTGAAAGTGAGGATGGAACAGAATGACAGGAAAAAACCCTCTAGAACCCAAAGCCCCATTCTAAATACAAAGTGGCAGCAGCTTACTACAGTAGAAAATGAAGCCTGTGGTATCACTGAAGGAACAAAAACCAAACTCAGCTCAACTACTGACTAGGGTGGCATGACCTTCACATTAATGGCCTGTTCATTTCTGGACATAAATATTATTTACCTTAGTCTCTTCTAATACACACAACAAGCATTTACCTTTTAAAAAAGAGAGACCCAAAAAAGCAAGCAAAAGAAACAAATAACCCATTGTCAAGAGATAAAGCAATCAACAGACACAGACTGAGAGATGACCCTGATACTGGGCATAAAAGAAAAAGACTTTCACATAATGATGATCAATATGCTAAAAGATCTATTGGAAAACAATACACAAGGACACATAAGGAATTTAAGCAAAGAGAGAAAGGAAATTAAAGTACTAGAAATAAAAATATGATGTCAAATTGATGATCACAGATATCAACTCCTTTGACAGGGTCATCAGCAGACCACCAACTTATTTTATGATACCACCATTACCCTGATGCCAAAACCAAATGAAGATATCGTAAGAAAAACAAAACTATACACCATCATATATATATATATATGTTTATTCATTATTTTATAGGAGACATATTTACTTATATAATATATATGAAATAATACATCATGACTTATGCATATAAATCTTAACTATAAAATTTCTAGAATACTACTGGGTAATAAAAAGAAAAGAACCATTCATAAATGAAACAACATGAATAAAAAGCATTATGATAAGTGAAAGAAGCAAGACACAAACTGCTACATAACAGTTTGATTCTATTTATAAGACAGTCTGAAAAAAATCAAAACTTCAGGGACAGAAATCAGAGCAGGTTGCCAGGAGCTGGGAAAGAGAAAGGAATGAGTTATAAAGGTATAGAAGTGAAATGCTATATCTTGATGGCAGTGATGATTTCATGACAGTTAAGTTTGTCAAAACTCATCAAAATGTAAACCTAAAAGAGGTAAATTTTAATTTGCATAATTTACCCTTCAGTAGGCCTGACTTTTTTTTAAAAAAAGCAAAAATAATGGCTAAAAATAAAATGCCACTTTTATCAACTTCTTATAGGAGTTCTATACGGAGTTGAGTTGAAAACAAGTTTCTGCTGCCCAAGGAAACTGCTATTAAAAGAAAAGCAAAACTGACAAAGTCACAGTAAAAACATTCTTTCCTAGGAATACTTAGTTTGTAAAAGCAGCATCAGCTAGAGGCCAATATGTACACAATGGAATTGATTCTATAGAGTGAATTTCTGAAACTACAGCAGCAAAGCGAAAGATAATGTTTATAACAAGGGGCTTTCTCAGCTTCCCGAAATCAGTGACTCTCCACATTTCCTTTTTTTTTTTTTAAGTTCAATTAGCCAACATATAATACATCATTAGTTTTTGATGTAGTATTCAATGATTCATTAGTTGTGTATAACACCCAGTGCTCATCAGATCATGTGCCCTCCTTAATGCCCATCACCAGACTCTCCACATCTCTGACCAAAACATACAGTATATACTTTACATTCTGGCTTAATACACGCATTTATTTATAAAAAGCTTCATGTATGATGTGCTCTCATATTTCTTCCTTATTCTACTCTGCCATACTTTGTTCCATTCCATTGCATTCGATCTCATTTTATTGCGATTTTTAAAATTTATTTAATTTCTTTAAAAGATTTTATTTATTTATTTGACAGAGAGAGACACAGCGAGAGAGGGAGTACAAGCAGGGGGAGTGGGAGAGGGAGAAGCAGGCTTCCTGTGGAGCTTGATTGGGGCTTGATTCCAGCACCCTGGGATGACCTGAGCTGAAGGCAGTTGCTTAACGACTGAGCTACCCAAGTGACCCTTTATTGCGATTTTTAAAGGTCTGACTGGAAAGTAAAGAATCTAGAATGGTCCTGGCAGACTGTAACCAGCAGTTTGAGAAACACCATTACACATTATAGGATACAGATGTTCCCAACCCTTCTTTCTGCCCACCTCTCCCTTTGTATTGTGCTCATTATTTTTTTAAATGTTTTGTTCATTATTTTTATTTGAAATGAGGAGTATAGTCAAATATGTCAGTGTCAAGGATGTTACCCCATTTCTAATCATAAAAACTTGTTTAAATATTTCTAAGGTGTTGTCTTGGGAAAATAAGGCAAATGACAGATTATAATATTTGGATAAGAGGTGATAGAGATATCAGGTAAACAGCTAAATGATAATTCATCCATCTGCTTATTTGTCCACCCATCCTATAAATATTTACTGAGCATGTCTTATGTGCCAGTGTGAAGAGGCAGACACTTGGCAAGGATCTGGGTGTAACAGTAGAAAAAACACACATGGGTTTTGTCTCCAAGGCAAGACTAGAGGGGAGACTGACATTACACAAATAAAATGCTATTTCTAAATGTTTGGAGCAGATTCCAGGCAACTGCTGGAAACAGGATTATCATACTGTTCTAAGTACATTTCCCGTTGAATATACTTGAAGATTTGAAAGAAAGAAATTCTCAAACATATGAGTATACAGCCAGGAAAAAACATAAGCACTGTCAAGCTCTAGGGCAACATATGAAATACAATGCATTTAGGCCATCAGGTACTGTACAAGTTATGAATTACAGAAGTCTTCTATACTCCTTTCTTTTTTTTTATTAAGTTCAATTAGCCAACATATAGTACATCATTAGTTTTTGATGTAGTGTTCAATGATTCATTAGTTGTGTATATACTCCTTTTCTACCTTGCACATGCTTCTCTGACTGCACATATCATTCTACACAGTATTATCTTATTTATAGGTCAGTCTCTCTAGAATATAAGCTCCACATGCATAGGCATCTTTGATTTTCTGCTTAGAGAGTGCGTGGCATTTAAGATGCATTCAACCAATGCTTATTGCACTGAACAGAAACCAATTTAAAATGAACAAGAGACTGTACTTGGGATACTTAGATATACACACCTAAGAGATTTATAGCTAAGTTCTAAGGGGGCAAATCACTATTTTAAGCCAACCAATTAACCCCCCTCCCAAATAACCCACACAAATCCAGATAATACCAAAGGTGTTAGAAGTATAAAATTATCTTGAACTGTCATTGGTAACTTAAAAATAGCTACAACTAAAAGATTCAATTTTATAATACATACAAACTCTTACTAACAATGAACTTTCATCTAACAAGAACAATAGATGATTAATACCTGAGGGAGCTGTTGTTAGGGTTTTTTAGGTCTTGATGAAGTTTTATCACCCATTCCTGATATTCTTGCTTCTGGATCGCAGTTGATTGTTTTAATTCATTTGACCATTTATTTTCTAAGTCCTCAAAAGAGAGAGTACACCAAGTGGTCAATTTTTTTTTTTTTTAACAAATATAAGTGAAAGAAAATGCAACTGTGTATCTAAAAATCATTGCACTTCACTTACTTGCTGGGATTCAAAATGCTGAGCAGCCAGTGAATTTACATCTTGATCTGTCAGTGATTTACCCAATTCCTGCATCACTTTTTCCATTTCAATGCCTTGTCTAAAACATAAAAGAGCAGATCAGATAATATTCATGATATCTTTAAGGGGTATGGCCATTCCAGATTCATTAAACAATCTCTACAAGTGAAAATAAAATTTTTTCTTTTATAGGAAGATGTCCAGGCACAGCAACTGTAATACCTAGAAAGCACTCTGAAGCCCTGGAAATGGGGATGTGGGAATAATGATAATGTCATATAACGCGTCATTTGTACAGCTAGATCTTGATCTAAGCTTCACATAAGTGAAAGCAGTCAAAATCTAGGCAATCTTTCAATTTCCATGACTAATGCTTGAAACTAGACTCCTTTCTCATTTGCAGATTTCCTCAAAGAAGATACTCTGACTCCAGCTTTAATACATTTTCTACTTATACGCACAGGAGTTAAAGTGACTTCAAGCTCTGAAAGTTAGCTTGTAGTATCCCCGAAGCTGTCAATTAGGTTCTAAGAATCAAACTGGTATTAAGTCACAAAGTTCTCCTTATAGAGGAATATAAGATACATTCTAAAGTATGTTTTAGCCTTACCTTCTTCATTTGTGCAGAAATTAAACATGGTTTTCCCACAGGAAAAACTAATCACTGGTATTAGAAGTTCAGATACCAGTTATTTATGGGAGAGATGGGCTGTGACAAGAAGACCCGGGGGAGCCTTTTGCAGTGCTGGAAATAGTCCATTTCTTGAGCTGAGTGATGATTACATGGGTGTGCTTACTTTATAAAAACTTATTGAATTGTACACCTACAGTTTGTTGTCTTTTTTTTAATAAGTTCTTAAAAATTTTCAAATTAAAAAATTATCTTCTAATATAAATGTATTTAAAAAGTTTGTTCTAAAATATATTTCAAACAAATGTGAAAAGAATGAAATAAAGACATAAAGGAAAAGGATTTTACTATCAGTCTAATTAATGTAATCGCTCTTAAAAGAGAATTTATCCTTACTTATAACAACTGATTAAGACACTTATATGTACGTGATAAATAAAACTCATTTATATGTCATACATTTATTTATACATTTCTGTATTTACCTCCTAGTATTAAATAATCAGTACCATTTAGTCAATTAATTCTAATGAAGGTGACCCCAATAACTTTTTATAACTATTGGGGGCCAGGTGCTTGCAAGTAAAATTTTTAATTAAAGCAGAAATAACTGCGACACAATTATAAATACAAACTTTGATATAAATAGATTAATATTTTACATTATGCATGTTCCCTCTAGTGGATAAAAAGTATCATTGCCATTTTTAAGTTTTAAAGATTTAGTATCTTTAAATATCAATAAATGAGTATCTTCAAATTTTTGTATCTTAAATCTGGTGTGCTAACAGCAGCAAATTAACAGTGAGGAAAAAAAGACTAATAAATAATTCAACAAAAGAAATTGCATGAACATTTCATCCTAAATGTGTCAGAAATGCAAGAGCTAATGATACAGTTAATGATACAATATACATTTTCTCGGATTAAGATGAAAGGAAATTTTATTATATTTCTAGTTCTATCTAACTAGGTATTGGCTCAGTATGTCAGGTGTGATAATTCTAACAACCTGAACATTATCTTGAAGACACTTAGAAAAAACGATTATAACAGTCTGCTATAACAGAACAAAACAGAAAAAATCATTATACTGTGCTAAGAAACTGTCTTTTAAAGATGTAAAGTGGAATTAAAATGAAAAGAGAAATAAGAAAATGTGTCACTTCTGCTCATGCATTGGGTAAATGAATTGGGTGAACTTCCATAGCTATCAGTGAAGTCTAACTTGTCTTAAGTTATACTGTTAACCTTTACAACAATCACCTACCTCAAGAGGAACCTAGCTTATTTTTCCCTTTCAAGCTAACAGTTTGGGTATGTGGAGAATAAACTACAAATTGTTGTCAAAATAAATGTATTTAGGGACGCCAGGGTGGCTCAGTCGGTTAAGCAGCTGCCTTCGGCTCAGGTCATGATCCTGGGGTCCTGGGATTGAGCCCCACATCTGGCTCCCTGCTCAGCGGAGAGCCCACTTCTCCTTCTCCCTCTGCCTGCCACTCTGCCTACTTATGCTCTCTATCTGTCGAATAAATAAAATCTTAAGAAAAAAAATAAATGTATTTAAAAATTGTTTATGTTTACAAAGAAAAAAAAAAAGCAAAATCCCATCAAGAGATTTGACCAAAGGACATTTCAAAAAATAACATAAACCAGGGCACGTGCGTGGCTCAGTTGTTAAGCGTCTACCTTCGGCTTGGATCATGATCCCAGGGTCCTAGGATCGAGCCCCACATCGGGCTCCCTGCTCAGTGGGAAGCCAGCTTCTCCCACTCCCACTCCCCCTGCTTGTGTTCTTGCTCTTGCTCTCTCTCTCTCTGTCAAATAAATTAAAAAAATCTTACAAAAAAAAAACAAAACCCAAACTCCTACAAAAAAACTATTCCACGATAGAAAAAAAAAGTATGAAGTACCAGTAAATGCAGATAATTAATAAGTTAATGCAGCTTCCCCAGAGGAAGAATACTTATATAAATCTAACCTATATTTTGTTCTTACTCTAAAAATATAGTCACAGTTTTACTGGCTACATAATAAAGGACTAAATAAAATTTTTGTCTCCCTCAGGGACACAGCTTCAACTCTTTACCTGGTGACAACAACTCATACTGCAGGTATCCCACCTAGAAAGGAATAAACTGCCTCCATGCAGCTGAACAGCAAAGCTAAACCCACACGGAGTGACAAATGTCAAAATATCAAGTTCTTTCTGACAGGGAATGTTCTAATATTTTACTAGATAGGAAAATAAAAGGTTGAGAGGAGAACTGTTATGAAAATGTACCAACCTATGCAATATAGTAAAAATGCTGATCTGGTATGCAGAAGAGTATTTCTCAGGAAAAAATTACTAAATCAATTTGCTTATGATTTTTGCGTTTTAAATTTTCCTAACTATGACAACCCTCAAAATAACAGATTATTCTCATCTTGCTGGTCCCAACGTTTTCTAATGCAAAGCAAATGAGAGCCAGGAGCAAACCAGCTTTGGGACAGACTATCAAGTCAGTCACAAGAAATACATGTGATTTGGTCCTAATATACTTTTACAATTAAAGAAATTTCACATCAGCCACTCAAAACATTATCTTAATACCACGTATACCTAAAGTCTTAAGTGAATGTTTTTAAGGTAATAAATGTTATTAGATTCTGCTGGATTAAAATGGATTATCTAGAAGAAGCATACCCTGATTATTATTACATTTTATAGACTTGCTAGGAAGCAATCTGGAAAGTCATGTTTTAAAATAAATAATGCTAGCAATTTTTTACTTACTCTGGAGAGAAAAAAATGAATCACAAAAGCATTGTTTTCAATATTGTATGCAATGAATTAAAATGTCTTGGAATAATACTAGTGCTATTTTTTCCCCTCATGTAAATAAACTTACAAAAGTGAACTAAAAGAGACCATGAACTTAGTAACGGCAGGGTTTTAAAGAGGTTCCAAATAGGGAGAGAACTTGGTACAGTGGTTAAGAGCTTTTGAGTGGAGCTATGACTTCAAATTCTAGCTTGTCCTTAGACAAGTTATTTCACTTATTTTCCTCATCTGTAAAAGGGGGTAATAATTGTTGGGCTGTGGTAAGAATCAAATGAGGTAAGGCATCTGTTATGGACTGCATGTTTGTGTCTCCTCAAATTCGTATGTTGAAACCCTAACCCCCAATGTGATGATATTCGGAGGTGGGGCCTTCGGAGGTCATTGGGTTTAGAAGAAGTCATGAGCTTGGAGCCCTCATGATGGAATTAGTATCTAGAACTCTCTCTCCAGAAGAGACGCACCAGGACCACACACTGAGGAAAGGCCATGGGAGCGCACATTGAGAAGGCACTGTCTATAAGCCAGGAGACAGGTCTTCCAGATACCAAATCTGCTGGCACCTTGATCCTGAACTACCTAAGCCTCCAGAACTGGTAGAAATAAATTTCTCTTGTTTAAGACACCTAGTCTATGGTATTTTGTTATAGCCTGAACAGGCTAAGACATCATCTAAAGCATTTTGCACAGTGCCTAGATCTTAGAAATAATATATAAAGATTAGAAATAATATATAAAGTCACCATAATTTATTCAGGTAAATCACTTGCGAAGTTTTATAAGCCTGTGATGACTTCCTAGTTGAAATTACAGATTGAAACACACAAGAAAATTAATTTCCAATATTAGAGAACTTTTTTCTATTTTATTTTTCAATTTTACAATTAAATGTAAACCAATTATTCTGCAGCCATCGTATCTGACAATGTGACATTTAATTATGATAGTGCAAGAAATTTGAAATACCTCTCTCGTAATTTTTTCAGCTCCACATCTCTTTCGCCAATCAGTTCTGAGATACTAACAAAGTAATTATGTTCCAAATTTAGGAGAGTTTCAGAGGCTGGAGAATGGATTAGGTCATGGTACACATCTGCAAAATCTTCATCCCAGCTGGGCTCTTCGGGCCTTGCATGCTCTAACGTGGTCTACAAGATGACACACAGACATTCTTAAATCATGACACAGCATTTTCATTTACTATACTATTAGACGAGTGTATATATATTATAAATTTTTTTTTGTACATCAGACAAGGATAGAGACCTTCTATTTATATATGTGTATATATAGGTTATATAGGATTATTTGAGTATACAAAAAGATGGAAAGGTATAAACTAAGATGTAATATGAATTACCTGGAGGTAGGAATGAGGAGGGGGTACTAATATGGAGGAAGGGATAGGAAGTGTTCATAATTGAAAAAAAAATTAAGGGTGCTATGATCTCATTCCTGTAAAATAACAGAATTTTAACATTTCTGTAAAATTACAGAAAAACATTTCTGTAAAACACACACACACAACAACACACACACACAAAGGGATGATCAACAAAATGCTAATGGTAGCTATTTCAGGAAATGTAGGATTTCTGATGACCTTAACTTTCTTTATATTATTATAATTAGAAAAAAAAAGCTTCTCATTATTAAAAATACATTGCTAAAAAAGGTTTTATAGGATAAAGATTTAGAAAATGAGGTTACATATATACTCACATGTTTAGTGATGCAATGACCCTGAAAATCCAATTCATGTGTAGGATTTTACATCAAGATAAACCTACGCAATTATTTTGATTTTCTAGTATTCTTTCTTCTTAAAATGCTTTTAAGAATATGAAATCTTTTAAGAATATGCTTTTAAGAATATGAAAACAGTAGCTATCAAAATGATAAGGGACTGGGTGCCTGGGTGGCTCAATTGGTTAAGCGACTGCCTTCGGCTCAGGTCATGATCCTGGAGTCCCAGGATTGAGTCCCGCATCAGGCTCCCCGCTCAGCAGGGAGTCTGCTTCTCCCTCTGACCCTTCCCCCCCTCATGTGCTCTCTCTCTCTCTCATTCTCTCTCTCAAATAAATAAATAAAATCTTTAAAAAAAATGATAAGGGACTGAGTAAACACTGATAAACAAGAAACACAGAAACATGGAGAGAGGCAAAATAGGGATACCCTCAACACACACAAGAATCCATCCAAGGAAGTATGCACACATATCCATTGGGGAGGTACGGATGCCTGTCCCAAGGACCTGAGATATGTCAATACATCAGACAGACACAATGCTTTATAGGTGAGAAAACTGGCTGAGCAGTTCTTTGTCAAAGATTATACAATTTAATGGCAAAAGTGGAAATAACACAAAGAACTCAATGTTTTTTCCATTACTGATCTTTGTAGACAGACACCTATAAAAAAAGAACAATCTGAATTCTTCCCTTTCCTTGCCAATGAAAATAAAAACTGTAATCGATGAGGACATAACTCAGAGTAATAATTTACCTAAAACTAAAGCAAGTGGACATATCCCAGAAATAGGTATCTTCAAATCGGTCAATCAACAGGTAAACCTTTATCCCTTACCTTTCACTTATACTTCAATCAATTGCCAGATCAGGAGGGAAGAGTTTAAGGTGACTAGCTGAATCTTGAACATGGATTTCATCTGCTCTAATGCCTCTGAAAACTTGAAAGCACATTCTGCTAACTGCTCTAGGAATTATAAGCAGCCCATGTGACTTAAGCTCAGTTCGAAATTCACTTCAGGTTCAGGCTAAAACTTTGTAGGAAGGAGCCCGTGAGAGATCATAGAGATCTGCTTGCCCATACATAGTACCAAATATTCAGGAACCTCACAAACCAGATCAGCTAACAACAGTAACCAGCAGCATCAATTTAACACTTGGCCTAGAGCAAGCCTTACCAATAGGTACAAACTACCTACATGAGAAGCACTAAACAGAGTTTTCCCCTAACCTAACTCATACCAACCCCTCAGGAGAGAGGATGCTAGGAAAGGAACTGTGATGGCTGATGGGAATGGGGGCATTGAGTAAAGGCCTGCAAAAAGAAAACTATTTAATGTCCAGGCCATTATTTCTCCACCTCTACCTTCCCGCATAAAGCTTTGGCCCTGAGTTCACACCACAGACTTCCTCTCTGTTCCACCTCCTGTCATCAGCCTGGGTTACCTGGATGTCCATGTGGGTAACCCAATCCAGTGCCCTGCCTCTTGCTTCCCTGATCTTTTTTTTTTTTTTTTTAAGATTTTATTTATTTGACAGAGAGAGACACAGCGAGAGAGGGAACACAAGCAGGGACAGAGGGAGAGGGAGAAGCAGGCTTCCCGTGGAGCAGGGAGCCCGATGCGGGGCTCGATCCCAGGACCCTGGGACCATGACCCAAACTGAAGGCAGACGCTTAACCACTGAGCCACCCAGGCGCCCCTCCCTGAACTTATCTTTACTAAGTCCTCTGCTCCCCTTGAGTCCCCCACTCTGTGTCATCCCCAGGAACAGCTCAGCCTCTGAAACTGAAACATTCAGTCTCTGACTATAACCTCCAACCAAAATTCACATTCAATTACTCCCAGGCAATGAGTTCTTTAAATCATCAGGATCTCCACTGCACAGACCCTTCTACTTTCTTATATTTTATCAGCCATTAGGTCCCGCCCAGCTTCACTTTCTTCCCTAAGTAGTTTAGAGAATGGTCCAGCATTCAAATATTTTCTTGCCAAAATCCTCAACCCCCCTGACTGATGTTCTTTCTCTTGCCCACCTAACAAAACTCTAGTATTATTCCTTTTCTCTATGCCTGCAGTCAGGCTATAGAATGCTGCAGCAGAAAAACTACAAAACTGTAAAGTTTATGATGACAGATTGGTGCTACTCTAACTTTTCCCTTCAATGATGCCTGGAAATCCTATCTTTTTCTGGTCAGTTCTCTCCTCAAACATCCAACTGTGTCATCAGTTCCCCACTTCATCTAAACACATGGCCTGTTTTTATTTCCCAGATAGAGTAGAAGCAGTTAGAAGAAAACGTCCTCAACTTTCTGCTACTAAAGCAGTAAAATTTTCAGAATCTATATCCATCCTTTTCTTCTTCCTTTCTGCCATAACAGAAGAAATGTACCTCCTCCCAGTCAAGATTCTCTACTTGAGTTCTGGATTCTATCCCTTCTAGTCTTCATCGATACCATCATAAACAAACCTCTGATCTTGTGTTTTCATTTTGCAAGTGTCTCATCCTTCTTCTTTAGGCAACCAAGCTTCTTGAGTTATCTCTACTCATTCTATTTCCACACTCCACACATTCTTTTTTTTTTAATTTTTAAAATTTTATTATGTTATGTTAGTCACCATACATCATTAGTTTTTGATGTGGTGATCCACGATCCATTGTTTTCGTATAACACCCAGTGCTCCATGCAGTACGTGCCTTCCTTAATACTCCCACACATTCTTAAAGTCACTGAAATCTAGTTTCAGTCCCACCAATCCATTAAAACTGATCTTGCTGCAGATAAAGATTACCTGATAAACCTAATGGATATTTTTGAGACTTTGCCTCACTTCATTTTCTCGGAAGCATTTGACATATGAACTATTCCCTCCTTCTTGGCACCTCTTTTTTCTCAACTTTCATGAAGCCATAATCTTCTGTCTTCTTTCTACTTCCTGGGCCAATTCCTCTCTTCCCTTTGCAGGTTCTTCTTCCTCTGTTCATCCCTTAAGTGTTAGTGTGTTCATTTACTTGTATATTCATCCATCTTTTTTTTTTTTTTTTGCCATCTACTTATCCCATCTATCCAACCCATACCAAAGCTCTGTTATTTTCAGGCACTGGGCTACGTACCAGAGCTGTAATAGAGAATACACTAAACATTTCCAGGTGGCTATCCATACAAGCAGGAGATACAGGTAAGTCAACAGACAATTCTAATGCAGGGTTTCATTGGGATTCTGCACAGGCATGTACTCTTTTCCTTCTACATAGTCACCCTGGGCAATTTCATTCATTCCATGACTTCAAAATTCATCTATGTATGAATGACTCCCATACGCATGTCTCCAATCCAATCATCTTTCCTGAGTGCCAGGTGTACACAGCTAAGTGCTTATGAGACATCTCCACATGGGTGCCTCTTGTAGGCACTTCACATTTAAAGGGTATAAACTGAAGCCATCATTTTTATGCTGTAACTTGCTTCTCAAGTGAAGGGAGCTCAGGTGAAGGGGGCCACCACTCCACCATTCCCTCAGTTGTCCAAGCAAGAAATCTGAGCCAATTGATCTTTTATCTTTCATGTCTCAGCTTAAATATTAACACCTTAGAGAAGAGTTCTCTAATCCTATATAAATTAGGTTTATAACCCCCTTCATGGTTCTCCATGACAGTACCCTACTTATTTCCTTAATAACATTTTTAAAATTATAATTTATGTACTTATTAACTGTCTTCTTCACTACCGTTCCATGGGAATAAGGACCAGATTTGTTATGTTGATACATCCCCAATGCCTAGTACAGGATCCACACAAAGTATTTGCTGAATAAACAAATATATGAATGAAAAGTCATTTGTTATCTTCTCTTTACCATTTTAACTACCATTGTTCTAGACTAAGCTTTCATAATTTCTTCCCTAACTACAACAGTCCTCTAACTTATTCCAATATTTCTCCCTTGCAGGATAAACTCTTCACGCTAATGCACTGAACTGACGTTCCTGAAGTGCAAATATGATCATCATCTTACTCCTCTACTAAACTCTTTTAAAGCTGCTCATTACCTTTGGCATAAAGACAGAACTCAAGATGGCCTGCAACTCTCTTTCTTAGCCATTCTGAACAACTTTCAGTTTTTCTAATGTGCCATGGGCTCTCTCACCTCCAAACCTTTATATTTATACCCTCTACCTAGGGTATTATTTTTCTCCTCTCCCACCACATACCTTCCACCTACCTATTTCCAACTAATCTTTCAGGTCTCAACTCACTTTCTCTTTCCTGTGGGAAGCTTTCCTGAAGTTCTCTAGATTAGAATAGGTGTACCTGCTTTGTGCTCTCCTTGCACTGTCCTGTACCATAGCACTTATCACATTCACTGCACTTAATTTTATTTTATTTTTCTAAAGATTTTATTTATTTACTTGAGAGAGAGAGAGAGAGTGTGCATGAGTGGGGGAGGAGCAGAGGGAGAGGGAGAAGCAGGCTCCCCGCTGAGCAGGGAGCCCCACATGGGGCTCGATCCCAGGACCTGAGATCATGACCTGAGCTGACAGCAGATGCTTAACCGACTGAGCTACCCAGGTGCCCCACTGCACTTAATTTTAAATATCTGTCTGCTGACAGTCTATAAACTCTGAGAAGGTAAGAACTGTGTCTTATTTTCTTTCTGCTTATCCCCAAGTGCCTAACACAATATCTGATATCTAACAGAAGCTCAGAACACACTTGATGAATGGATGAATACAAAGAGACCTGAGAAGACAATACTGAAATGGAAGATAGGGCACCACCAAAAATAAATAGCCAACTTCACAATTTTGCCAATATTTGGCTCTGTTTAGCTTTCCTCATCTAGCCAAGCTTACTTCTCATTATTTTAAAAAATTAGTGCAATAGCAAAGACACAGCTGTGATTAGGAAAAAACCATATAAGGTTTTTAGAGGCTGAAAACAGAACAAGATGACAAGCAAAAGATCCTATGACAGTAGACAAGAAAAGGAAACACAGAAGAAAACAGAATTACTCCACACAGTAGGGATTCAGTCATACACACTTTATTTTAGTAGGCCATCAGAATCTCCTCTACCAGGCAAGTACATCCATTAAAGTACAGCTCTGTTATCAGGGGCAATGGTCCTCCACAATGGAAATTCCTTATATAACAGCAGCATACTCAGTACATCTCTGCAGTGTACTGCATCTGCAGTGATGGGACAGACAGTCCTTCCTTGTAGCTGTGCCTCACTGTATCACGTAAATGTATAATCACTTATATTTATAGTAATGACTCGGGGTCCTCAAGAAGTTAGAACTGAATTTTATATACTGTGTTTAAGAAAGCAAGGAAATGTGTACTACATTCCTTATTTAAAATTTTTTTAAAGTTTATTTATCTTTATCTAAAGTAATCTACACCCAACATGGGGCTGGAACTGATGACCCTGAGATCAAGAGCCACACACTGCTCCTACTGAGCCAGCCAGGTACCCCTGTACTACATTTTTAAAAGATCTTCGTCAAAAGGTGGTTAAGGAAAAAGTTTCGCGATTTAAATATATTAGCATCTGAAATATCTAGTAGGTCCGTTTATAGTAAATGGAGCTCATTCCTTCATAACCAAGGTAATCGGTATTACTGTAAACATTATGCTATTTCACCTTTTTCCTGATGGTCCCCAGTTATTCTTCTCAGGTGACTGAAATACCGTTTACCCATATACTGCAGCGATGTGTTAGCCCCTCTGTCCCCTCTACTCCATTCTGCTTCCACTATCACAGTCTTCTGCCTGCCATACTTGGATTCTTCTGATTTCCATAAGGCTGCAGTTTCTAATCTCTGCCAGCCCTTTGGTGATCTGCAACATCGTTTCCTTTTCCCTTTCAATTCCTTCTTTTTAGTCACAGATTCCTACATTCTTGAGCCTGTACTAGCTGTTCAGCTTTTATAATTTTCACAGCCAGTGACAGCCCGAATACATCCAGTGGGTATAACAATATTTAGGTCCTCTCGGTTATTTTCCTGACAGTCAAGATTTCCTTTTTTTACTGTTAGTATTAGCTTCTTTGCTCTTTCTTTTCTTAATTCTTTAAAAACAAACAAGCAACTATACTTCTAGAATCCTGGCATTGCTAGAAAGCTGAACTCTAAGTAACAAGAGGTGCTATGTATCTACTAAATTTGCAGAGGGTGAGAACAGAGTACTTGCTTGATGGAGGCTTGTTGATTTTAATTCACTGTAAATCTGCACTCTTGTGATTAAATGAATAAGTACAGAGTGTTCTTATTTTGTAATATTACTATTATTATTACTATTGTTATGATCATTAATCTGGAAAACAGTCAAATTCTTATTTTTAGAATGGCTAATGTGCAGAAGAATAAGGAAAACCATAAATTAGTGAATATGGTAATTATTTTTTTATAATAAGATAAATTTAAACACATAAGCACTTATTGACCTAACATTTGGGAAGTTTTCTCTTTGGTTACACCAAATCAGGGCTAGAAGAGGTTCTGCTTCCAGATTTTGTATCAAAACAATAGCAACCCTAGAAGAGGAATTGACTGCTTTCTTCAAGAACTCTTGATCACTCTTCTCCCAACTTCTCTACATGCTCCCATGTATTTACCTTGATCCCAACACTGATTGCACAGTGTTATTGGCTATAGATTTCTTTGTCTCTTTCTACTAGATTGTAAGCTCCTTGAAGGCAAAGACTTAATCCTCAGCTGTGTACATTTTAGATGTACAAAAAAATACTGCTTGAATAAATTAAGTAGAATTATTCTTTAACTACATCTTAATTATTTATTCCTTTATCAGCAGAAAGATTAGGTTTCTTAAATAGTAATTATTACAGGCATATCTTTTTTTTTAATGCAACAACTGTGTTCTTAACATTCAAAATAATACATGTAAATAGTGTCATCTTTTAAACATACTAGGAAACCTTAACGGACATGAAGCAAACTGCTTTGAACAACAAAATATGACCCCATAAAATTGATTTTCAAATTCTCATAGACCAAGTTGCTTAAAGTGGGATGTAATTCACTCATTATAGCTTGCAATTATCGAATTTGTCTGTTTATGTAGTTCTGTTTCTGGCTCCTTAACTAAAATGTAAATTTCATTTTGTGTCTATCTTGCTCACCATTTTATGTCCAATACCTGGCACAGTACAGTACCTGGCATGCCGTAGATTCTCAACTGTATCTCATCAATTCTAAGATGCATATTTTTTCACATTACAACTCTGAGAAATCAGAATGTGTCTTATACTGATGGTATCTTGGTATTCTACCATTGCTTAATTGATGGTGGTGTTCTATCTCAGTAGTAAATAAATTAATGGTGCGTGTTATGATCAATGGCATCTTAGACTCTATGAAATAAGATATATTATTTAAATGGAAAAATGATGACATTATGTAACTATAAAAACAACAGTGAAGGGTGCCTGGGTTCAGGTCATGATCTCAGGGTTGAGATCGAGCCCCGCGTTGGGCTCCGCACTAAGCAGGCAGCCTGCTTAAGATTCTCTCTCTCCCTCTGCCCCTCTGCCCCCAACTCACGCCCGCTTGCTCTCTCTAAAACAAAACAAATCAAAAAAGGCAACAACAACAACAGTGAGGATAAGTGAGAGGACAAAAGTAAAAGCCTAAAATGAACTACTACTGCTAGTTTAAGGTTGCCAGATAACAGGTCACCTGGTTAAATTAGAATTTCAGATAAGAAAAGAATAAATTTTACTGTAAGTATGTTCCATATAATATGTGGGATATACTTATACTAAAAAATTATTCATTCTTTGAGATTTGGGTGCCCTGTATTTTTAATTGCTAAATCTGCCAACCCTGTGCTGGTTAGAAATATAAAAGTAGCTTCTCTTTTACAAAGATATTACATAAAGTATTTGGTGCTCACCCTCATATAGGAAGGAGGCACAGGAACATCAATATAGGTTATATATTGTGGAATAGAATCTTGTATGTAGAGAAAAAAGGACTCCACAACTGTTTCAGTATTACTTTAGCAATTTAAAAGCTTCATCAAAGTCTAAAATATCCCTGATATTTACAATCTGATCTATTTTCTTACCTCAGCATAAGCTTTGGCCCATGAACTGGCCAGCTGATGTAAATCTACTTCACCTGATTTCACAGTTTCCAGGGATGCTTCGGCATCTCTGTCATAATCTCTGAGGGATTCTTCTTCTATAAACTGGCTCAGAGCTTCTTTTAAGTCTGTAACAGGGATAAGAAATGCCAACATCAGCAAAATCCTGAAGTAAACAGGGAACATTTTACCTGAATAAGCATTCCAATGTGAAATTTTATTTTATCAAACTTGTATACTTAATGTCTAAATACAGTAAAATCAGCTTGGGGATCATTTGACTAGTTTCACAATTATTTTTCTTTACTATTACAGGTTATTGCATTGAGAATGGTCAAAATTCTTATGTATAACCTTGATACTAATTTAAAACATTACTTTCTTAAGTCTGATTCTTCAGTTTGAAACTGAGCAGGTAAAAGCACATGAAGAAAAATCTACAGATTCTGAGGTTCTGAAGGTTACTGTACTTAAATGAAAAAGCTTCCTATACATAGAGTTACAGTCCTTGAATTTGAAAGAGAAATTGAATGATTAGCATATTAAAATGGATTTAATTGGGATGATCTATAATTCCAGTTTTAGAGACACTACTTAGAGATGATATAATGGAAAGAGCACAGGGACAGAAATCAGGATACTTGTGTTCTGGTTTTGGCTCTGTCACTATGTTTGTAGCTTTAGACCAGTGGTTCTCAATTTTTAGCATGCATCAGAAATCCCTGGAGGGCTTACTGACATAGATTGCTACATGCCACCCCCAGAGTGTCTGATTCTGAAAGAATGGGGCGAGGCCCAAGAATGTGCATTTCTAACAAGGTTCCAAGTGATGCTGTAGCTTCTGATCAAGGAACAACCTATGGGAACCACTGCCTTAGGCAAAAAATTTAACTTTTCAGTGTACTAGTTTCCTTATTTGTACAATGAGATTGTGTTAAAAAGTTCCTAGATTCCCTTTAACTCTATGATCTAACATATTCTCAGCTTAAAATGTTTTTCTCACTTGTGACATAGAACATAGAGACCTTTGAAAAAGGATTTAATACAGATGACCTTATGAATTAATTTAGGTAAGCAAAAATTATTCAAAGATTAGTATTCCTTCCTTTCCATGACATCTCAGGAATTGAGGACCAGATCATTAAAAGCTGATGTAATTCTATAATGTAATGTAATTCTATAATACAATTCTATAATGTCATAATTAGTGATAGCTGAAATGTATCCACCCAACTAAATTAAGAGAGTAAGCATTCTAACCCAAACCTTATAACTAATTTTTCATTATATAAATTGATTTTCATTTATTTATTTTTTAATCTTTTTAAATGTGGGGCTTGAACTCACAACCCTGAGATCAAGATCTGAGCTGAGATCAAGAGTCTTAGCCAACTGAGTCCCCCAGCACCCCTGTAAATTAATTTTTATACTAAATTGCCCAATAAACAACTACAAGGGTTATAGGAAAAAAAAAAACACTCAATAACAAAGGCCTGGGGAATCTTTTTATTCTAGGAAGCAGTTAAACACTTCATATTTTATGGCTGTTTCAAGCTTCTCAGGCTTAAGCTTTCTAATACGAAATGTCTAAGGAAAGAGACTATCAGAAAATAATAAAGTGTAATTAATAATAAAGTGTTAAAAAAAATCAGTCCTCAGGGCGCCTCAGTGGCTCAGCTGGTTAAGTGTCTGATTCTTGATTTTGGGTGAGGTCATGATCTCATGGGTCATGATATCGAGCCCAGTGTTGGGCTCCATGCTCAGTGGGGAGTCTGCCTAAAGATTCTCTCCCTCTACCCCTCCCTCCACTTGTGCACACATGTGCGTGCTCTCTCTCAAATAAATAAATCTTTAAAAAAAAAAAATCAGTCCTTGGAGTGCCTGGTTGGCTAAGTCGGTTAAGCATCCAATTCTTGGTTTTGGCTCAGGTCATGATCTCATGGTCATGAGATGCAGCCCCATGTTGGGCTCTGTGCTCAGCAGGCAGTTAGCTTGAAGATTCTCTCCCTCTGCCCCTCCCCCACCCCCACATGCTCACTCTTTCTAAAATAAACAAATAAACCCTTAAAAAAATCAGTTCTCACCTTTTTCTATAAAGCATGGTAAACTGTGCAGCAGCATCAGACGCCCATGTAAATGACTGGCATTCTCTTGAATAGGAAATTTGAGGGGCACCCTCAGTTCTAAGCACTGACTTCCTACTTTGAATTCATATACAAATTCCCTCTCTGTGTTGCAGAATCTTTCTCTGCTTTTCTTCATCTTCTTTGGCAGGATTTCTATAGAACAAACAAACAAAAGCCCAGCAGATCATAAGTCCATAAAAATCATAATGTTTCCTTATTGTTGTACCACTTTTAAGAAAATGTTCCACCACTCAGTGATTTTGTGTGACTCAAAGCTAATTATTCTAGGTTTTCCTACCTTTATCCCTGCATTTTCACCTTCATGAAGGAAATGAAGTGCTTCTTTTTTTAATGAAAAAAGTTCCTTTTAAACTTCACTTAGGAAAGAAAAAAAAAAAAACATTGTGCCCATAAAGTATTTTGCACTCCTAGGCAGGGTTCTCAAGAATACAGAGAGAACATGGAGAGAAGAGCAGAGAAAATTTTTAGGAAGAGATGAATGGGTAGACAGATACAGAGTTATGAAACAACTGGTGAATACAAAGTCAAAGAAATAGATCAGGGACCAAGAAGTGATCTTGAAGATCTTCGATGTTATGAGATCTTACTGGGCACGGATGGAAGAAAGATGGTGTTGGAAAGATTTCCATGTGGGAAAAAGATATACAAAAAAAGGTAAATTGGACACTTTTCAAAAGAAGAAAATCTGGCCACAAAGAGTAAGAATCAATATCAATTGAGGATATTTATCAGCCTCCTTGCTAAACTCCATCTCTACACTTTTCACCATCAAAACAGTTTTCATAGTATTCTCTATACTGAAGTTATAGTAATCTTTCCAAAGTGCCTATCTGATCATGTTGCTCATCTGCTTAAAAACTTTTGATCACATTCCACTGCTCTCAGGATAAAATTCAAACTCCTTTACCCAGTATACAATGTTTATATTTCCAGACTTCTTTCCCCAGCACCTGCATCCCTTCATCTGCAACACACAAATTCACAAACCATTTTCCAGTCATACTGAGCTCTTTTCAACACCAAACCTCTCTTTCCACTTCCAACCGTTTTGAATGCTTTTTCTTTGCCTAGAGCACTCTTACTGCTTTTCTTTCCTTGGATAACAGCTACTCATTCTTCAGGTTTCAGCTTAGATGGGCACCGGAGAAGTCTTTTAATTTGTAAGATTATCATAAGGATTAGTCGAACAATAAATACGAAGCATCTGACAAACAAGATGATCAACAGATGAAGGCTAATAATAATAATAAAAGTTCTCTAAGAACATAATAAAAAAATCACAGGTTGCTGATTGAGTATACATGATGAAGACAAAAGCAGTAAGGGAACACTGTAAAAGGGAACTGAAGTTACGGATAAATGGGTTATGATCTAATCTTGTTTAGATTCAATATTTTCGGTCAACAAAAACCATTAGCTCCGATTTCAAACGGCTCAACATTTAAACCTATTATGTTTCAACAAACTGAAACTTTAGTTCCCTTCTTTAGTTCCCTTTAGTCCCACTTTGATTTTTTTTTAGCAGGGGTGAAATTAAGGAAGGTTTCCCAGGCAAAATTGGGATGGGAGGAGGAGGGCTGGACCGAACTCCTGCCGCCAACAGAGCGCAGGTTCTGAGTGCAGGAAAGGGAGGGCAGGCTGCCGGCGCGAGAAGCTCCAGCCGAGTGAGAACACCCGCTCCATTAGGCGGTTTCAGTCTCAAAGGAATTCCTCGCTCGTGGTTCTGGGCTCACCTTCCCTAGTTCCGAAGTCCTGAGCTGACCGCACACTCCGAGCAGTCAATGAGCTGGGGCACAGGGAACATCAGCTGACTTACCCACTTGTTTTTACAGCTAACAGATCCACTTCAGCAGATTCGCCCATACTTTTTCCTCTTTCCCGGCGCTCTATAGAAAATTCCTCAGTCTAAGTGCCCCGTTTTTCCATCCTGCCTCAATTTGGTCATTTAAAAATGTAATAAGGTGTATTTATACTGTTACTGTGAATTTCAGAGAAGGCGCAAAAAAAAAAAAAAAAAAAAAAGGAATCCACTGTCGTGGCGAAAGCACAAACTCAGCTTTGGTAGACCGGATGCGGAAGGGCAATGCCTTGGGAACGGCGTGAGCACTTTGGCCTTCTCAGAGCGCATGCGCAGCTGCAAGGATGGCTGGTAATCATTGGAGGGCTGGTGGTAGGGGGCGGAGAGCTCCTGTGTCTGGTTTTGGGCGGGAATTGAAACCGCCGCTGCTGCCAACAAGAACTTGAAAGCTGCGAATTTTCAGCATTGGAGGGGGCCATGGTGCGGCCTGTGAGGTGAGTAGTTCGCGACAGCGCCGGGGATGGGGAGAAGAGGCAGGAAGACGCTGTAAGCAACTTCGTCTACACCCGATTGAGGGGAAAGGGCCGAATAGGACGGAGGGTAGCGAAGGTGGGGTGGGAGGGACGGTTTCTGGGAAGCTCTCCAGTCTCCACTGAGAGTCACCCAATCCGCAGACGTATCTTAGCATGCTAGGTTTTCCCTTCTCTTTGCCCCCCCCTTCGCAGCAATTGCGGATTCTTTTACCGACCCCATTCAAGGAAGCCCTGGTTGTGTAAGCGTTCGAACTGCGCTTTACATTTCACCGAGCTGCTACTTACATGTTATTTCGTTTTTTCATCACTGTAGTTCTTTGATATAACAGTTTAGGTATCCCTGTTTTTATCGATTGAAACTCCTAGGCCAATTTAGGTGACTCACACAGCTAGTGAGTGGCAGGATAACACTCAAACCTGAATCATCTGGCTCCAGATCCTCTGTGCTTTCCATTATACTCTTTGAAACTGTTCCCCTACCTAACCACAGTGGAGTGCTATAGAGGCCTAGAGTCAGCCATTCATTTAGAAAGTTACCTGTATACTGTACTAATTGTGGGAGGTTACATTCAAGTCAAGGGGTAAGGTTAAGGGGCCACAAATAAATACTGCGAAGTGATGGAGAGTGAGAAGGAGGAAAATCTTATTTTAAATAGTGTAGTTAGGATGTGCCTCTCTGCAGAGATAATACATGATTAGAGATATGAATGATGAGAAGGAGCTAGCCAGTGAAAATCTGGGACAGTCCAGGTAGAGGGGGACAAGAGCCAAGGCCCTGAGCTTGACTATGTTCGAGGAGCAGAAAGAAGGCCACTAGAGCTGTAGCATTAGCAAGCAGTGGGGAGAATTGTAGGGGATTAGGTCAGAGAAATAGGCAGGGGCCAGAGTAGGTAGGACTTGTAGGCTTTAAAAGGAGTTTGAATTTTATTCTACGTACAATGGGAAGCCAATGGAGAGTTTTAAGTAGGGCAAGGAAATCTAATTTTGGTTTTATAAAGTTCACTGGCTTCTGGTGGAGAAAGAATGTAAGATGGGGTGACCAGAATGGGAACAGGGAAACTGCTATATCATTGGATAGTGGTTTGGAGTAGGGTGTTACCAGTGGACATGGAATGGGACAGATGAATTTGGGATATATTTTGGAGATACTGCTGACAGAATTTGTGGATGAAGTGGATGTAGAGGTAGGGGGAGAAAAGAATCAAGGATGATTTCACAGTATTTCTGGCCTGAGCTACTTGAATGGATGATCTTTGTACTAACCAAGGTGGGGAAGACTAGGAAAGGGAACAGGTTCAGGAGGTGTGGGGGATCAGGAGTTCCATTTTGAGCACATGAAGTCTGAAATGGATTTTAAACACCCAAGTAGCAAAGACATAATCCCCTTGTCTGGAGTAGCAGTTGTCAAAGTATCAGCTACAGACCCCTATGGTTCCCTGAAACCTTCTCAGGTCAAAACTATTTTCATAGTAATCCTGAGACATTGCTCGCTTTATTCATTGTTCTGTCATCTGCACTGCAATGGTGGCATAACTGCTGGAAGCTCAGCACAAATCAAGGCAGTGGCACCGAACTGCACGAGTATCTTTGTATTCTTTACTGCTGCACACTCAGAGTACAAAAAAAAAAAAAAGAGAAAATGCCAGTTTCACTTAAGAATGTGTTTGATGAAGCAGTAAGAATTCTCGTATTCATTATAGCTCAACTGTTGAGCATACTTATTTTTTTAAGAGGTTTTATTATATTTTACTATTATTCAGTCTTCAGAGTTTCTAAAGGGGTTTTTGTATTTTATTCAGCTTTCAAATTCTTTAGCTCCAAAGATTAGGAGAGTAATAAGAGTTACGTATATACACATAAACTACTTCTCCAGTGTTTGTCTTCAGGGAAAGCACTTATGAGATTGAGTTGGGAGCTGAACTGACTTCTTTTCCATAGAACACCATTTTACTTGAAAGAACAACTGGCCTACTAGGTTATTCACACTTGGGTATTTGGCAAAAGGTAGAAAAGAAAACCACAATGCCATTTCATGTAGTGCCTAGAGGAAGGGGGAAGAAAGTGAGTTTATTTTTTCCACTTTGAATATCACTTTCTTCTAATGGCTCTCTAAAGTAGTAGAAGATTTGTTTCAGGTGGCAGGTACAAAGTCACTCACCATTGTTTCGCTGTCCAGTGCATAAAGAACATTATTTAGTATTGTGGGGAGATTAAAAAAAGAGAGAAAATAGCTTTCAGTGTCAAGTTTTTAATCTAATAAGAAGACAGAATGCGCACATAAAAGAATACGTATAACAGGAACTTATAAGCACCTCACAGCAATTACACAGTATGTAAATTATGTTAATGATATTGATTATTTTTACTTTGAGGGTTCATCTGAATTCATTTTTTCCTTATCAGGTATATCAAGTATAGTTGTAATTACTTCAGCTAATGCTAAGTTCCAACTGTAAAATCTAACTTGTGTTTCAAGTTTAAGTATTCTTAAGAGAATCGAAACACATTTTCCTTTACTCAAGACTGTTAATGGTCTTAAGGATTGGAGGTGGGAAATTGGTATTTGTGTAATTAAAAAATTTCTCTCTTGGTCATAGGCATAAGAAACCAGTCAATTATTCACAGTTTGAGAATTCTGACAGCGATGGTAAGTGGAGATTCATATTTTTGCTTTAAAAATTTGGAAATCTATTTTCTCAGAATTTATATGACATATAGAACTCTAACATTGAACATATTGCTCAATTGTATATGAACTAGGGCTGCAAAAGTGACCTTCTAAGCATTTGGGATGATTATGCTGATAATTACACTGATAAGAATTATGTGGGTAAGTGATAAATGAACAGGGCCAGGTGAAATGGCTCTTTAGATCTAAACTATTCTAGGTTCTTGTTTCTCATAGTGGGATTTGTCTCCTCCTATCCCTCTCCTTAAGAAGAAACACATTGTCTTTTGAAACACAAATGTGTTACAGAATATAATGTGAAATGCCCATTAATTGTACAATAAAACAAGATTTTATATACCACATCTTCTTTATCCATTCATCAGTCAGTGGACATTCGGGCTCTTTCCATAATTTGGCTATTGTAAATAATGCTGGTATAAACATCAGGGTGTGTGTATCCCTTCAAATTAGTATTTTTGTATCCTTTGGGTAAATACCTACTAGTGCAATTGCTGGATCATATATTACTCAGCCATAAAGAAGAATGAAATCTTACACTTGCAATGACATGGATAGAACTAAAGTGTATTATGCTAAGTGAAATACATCAGAGAAAGAAATACCATATGATCTCACTCATGTGGAATTTTAAAAACAAAACAAATGAACATGGTGGGGGGAAGAGAGGCAAACCAAGAAATAGACTTTTTTTTTAAATTTTATTTATTTATTTGACAGAGACACAGTGAGAGAGGGAACACAAGCAGAGGGAGTGGGAGAGGGAGAAGCAGGCTTCCTGCAGAGCAGGGAGCCTGATGCGGGACTCGATCCCAGGACCCTGGGATCATGACCTGAGCCGAAGGCAGACGCTTAATGACTGAGCCACCCAGGCACCCCAAGAAATAGACTCTTAACTATAGAGAACAAACTGATGGTTACCAGAGCGGGGCTGAGTGGGGGGGGAGGGGGACAGGGGAAATAGGTGATGGGGTTTAAGGAGGGCACCACTTGTGATGCGCGCTGGGTGTTGATTATAAGTGTTGAATCACTAAATTCTAGTAAACATTACACTGTATGTTAACTAGCAGGAATTTAAATAAAAACTTGGAAGAAAAAAAAAAGACCTCGAAGAAAGGCTAGGAGTAAGCTATACCCTATTGGGTTATGTATTGTTTTGTCTCTGCTATTAAGGGAATTTTGGTCAGAAAGTGTGAGAAACATTTAGTTAGATTACATTATACTTCGAAGTAGGTTCTGTACTTCTCAGACCACCAGAGCTTTCTGTGAGTCAAATGTTTTGTAATCCTGAGGTTTGAAGGGACCTATTTTTTGCACTGGGCTCAACCATAAGTGTATCTAAAACTTGGGAGAAAATTGTAGAGACTCTAACTTGTAGCTTTTTATTACTATTATCAGTAGGTCAGTAGATTTTTATAAATTGCTAGTTGTGTTCTAGACATTATGGAGTGGAGTTGGGGGACAAGCCACGAGTTATCATATTCCTACTCTGGGAATCTCTAAAGAGACAACATGCATTAATACTAATGCTGCAATTAAGACTACATGTGCCCGGAAGTTATTCATGCATGTGTCACGCATGAGTATAAAAGCTATAGCAGCAGTTTTATGTTGAGTGTCACCGGAACTGTATCAGTTTTGCTAGACTGATAATTTCATAAATAAAGGCCACTACGACAAAGTTGAAAAGCATGAGTGAGAATAAAGATAAATAATATGCCAACCACATTTTTTACGTTGTGGCAGTTAAACAATTTTCTTAATGTTTAAAACTTGAACACACACTGTAATGAATTTCAACTGCTCAGAAAATGTTTTTATTTCTTACTTATGAAAAGCAATGTCATAGATTCTTTTATTTTTGATTCACACATAAATAGATGACTTTGTTTCTGCAACTGCACCTTTAAATAAGAAACCCAGAACAACACCAAAGGAGTTAAAACTAGAAACAAGGAAACCTAAACTGAAGAATCTCCAGAAAGAAGATATCTCACAACAAGAGAAAACCCCTAAAAAAAGGTGAGAGGTAAGACATATAGTAAATATACATTAGATGTGTTAATTTAAGAGAGGGACAGATTTGAACTCTTGGTTTAAATTATTACTTGAGCAGAGTCCTAGGTATTATTTTATTTAGTGGGTGTAAGAGAACAGGGATGTACCATTAATCCCCTTGTGACTTTCTGCCTTAAAAAAGAAATTCACAAACATGTAAGGAAATACTCATTTAAGTATTAAGATAATCATAATTACAAAGTTTAGGAGTTACAGCTTACTTTGATAGGACTTTGTACCTGTCTCTAAAGTCCTCAAGTCTTATAAGACTACTTTGTTAAAAATTACATTTGTAAGGATAGTCTTCTAAAAATTAAAACCATGTTATTTTCCTGTAGGTAAAAGATATTTTCTCTTTATATTGTTGAGACTTGTCCAGCACTGAGAAGGTCCTATAGTTTGTAGACTATAGGATTTCCATTAGTTAGTATCAAGAGAGAAGAGAGAATGAGAGAAGGAAGTCCCGAGAGGCCCCAAACCTGTAGTATGGAGAGGAGATAGGCAGAAGGGGAGTATTAACAAATGGAAGGCAGCTATGCTCACCACTATACCACCAACGCAGATGGGAGTATTAACAAATGGAACATGGGGTATGATACGGTTCACTGCTGCGAGTATGAGAAGAGTTCATTAACAGAGAAATTTACCCCATGTCCTGCTCTTTACTTTTTTCTCTTTTTTCGTTTTTGTTTTCGAGCTCCTTGTACTACATTTTAAATACAGTGAAAAAATAACCTACAAATGGGAGAGAATATTTCCCAATCATATAATTGATGAGGGATTTGTATTCAGAATATATAAAGAACTCTTACAACTCAACAATAAAAGACTAATAACCCAATTTACAAAATGGACAAAGGATTTGAGTAGACATTTCTCCAAAGAAGATCTACAAATGGCTAATAAGCACATAAAAGATGCTTGACAGTCTTAGCCATCAGGGAAGTGCAAATCAATACTGTGGTGAGACAGTACTTCACACCCATACCCGTTGGGATGGCCATAATCAAAAAGACAGACAATAGCCAGTGAGAGGATGTGGAGCAATTGGAACTCTGACACATTGTTGCTGGGGATGTAAAATGGTGCAGCCACATTGGAAAGCAGAGTTAGCAGTTCCTCCAAATGTTAAACACAGAGTTATTTTATAACCCAGCCTAGGTATATACCCAGGAGAAATGAAAACATATAGCCATACAAAAACTTGGACATGAAGGTTCATAGCATCATTCATAATAGCCAAAAAATGGAAGCAATCCAAATGTCTACCAACTGGTGAATGGATAAATAAAATATGGTCTGTCCATACACTGGACTATCATTCAGCAATAAAAAGAAGTCCTGATATATGCTACAACATGGATGAAGCTTGAAAACATGCTGAGCAAAAGAAGCCAAACATAAAAGTCCACGTATATGATTCCATTGATATGAAATGTCCGGAACAGGTGAGTCCATAGAAACAGAAAGTAGATTAGTGGTTGCCAGGTGCTGGGGAGGGGTAAGCAGGGAGTGACTACTAATGGATATAGGGTTTCTTTTTGGGGTGATGAAAATATTCTGAAATTAGATAGCAGTGATGGTTTCTCAACTCTGAATATACTATAGACTGCTGAATTGTACACTTTAAAAGGGTGAGTTTTATGCTATGTAAATTATATCTCAATAAAACTTGTTTTTAGAAAATAATCCCTCAAGGTGCATCTCAGTATTTTGTCCTTATATAACCTTTTTAAAAAAAATCTTTGATTTCTTTTCTTACCATAGCACTTTTGACTACCTTGAATAGGAGATAATAATAATAATAATAATCTGCATATATAGTATAATTATTAGTATGTCTTATTTCCCTACCCTCCTCATTAATTGCAGATTCCTTGAGGGTACTTTTAGTATTCTATCTAGTGTGTGCCTCATACACAGTAAGTACTTGGTGACATACTTGTTAAAGTTGAGATTGGGAGGAACAGATGTTAAAAACCAGTTTAATATAAGAGCTATAATACTCATCTAGGGAGGTGTGAGTGAGGTCAAAGATTTCTAAGAGGGTTTTTGAGCCACGTCTTTATTCTAGGTTGAGCAGCTGCTTGGAGTTGGTAGTAAGGACTGACATTACACAGAAAGGAAACAGTACTTAACAATGGTGCTTGCTGCTCTTTTCAGTTTCTTGTGCTAGATGTAACATGACATTACTACATATTAGCAGTGTTGTCAGTAAAGTCAATTATGATCATGATTACCGTTTAAAAACATTTTTGTGAGTTGGCAGCTCTTAAATAGTAATTTAGGAAGATCACAGATTTTGCTGTTTGGTTGAGATTGGTATTTTTAAAAACTGATTTTTGTTTGTGTGTCCACCTTAGGATGGCTTTAGATGACAAGCTCTACCAGCGAGACTTAGAAGTCGCACTAGCTTTATCAGTGAAGGAACTTTCAACAGTCACCATTGATATGGAAGAGGCTCAAGATAAAAGTAACTTTATTTTCCATATATTTATCTTTATAACCTTGTGTTTTTGTCATCATTTCTCTGGATGAGCCTTCACAGAGGAAAGAGTAAAATTTTAATGCTATGGACAACAAATGGAACAATTTGCAGAGGGCACAATTAGATTTGGTTGTTTATTCTGCTGCATAAATCTACGTCCCCCCCCCCCCCCCCCCCCCCATATCTCTGCTTAACACTTAATGTAAACTTGTGGTCATGGACTATGAGCTTGGATGTTCAAGCTACATTTTTGTTTACAGTGGAAATTTAATTTCTTGATCAAATGAATTGGTCTATACAATCCTAACAATCCACCTGTTTTCTCTCAAAATTCAAATCCGTTAAACATGACCTGGTGGTGGTAGTTTTTATTATTTACAGGTTAAAGATACTAGTTTGGTTAGCGAGCTCAGTGGACATAAAAGATGTGTGACTTGTGGATTTCTCTGGTTTTTCTCCTTCGATTTTTCTGGCAACTGTGCAGCAGATGGCAATATTGATATTCTGGAGAGGCAGAAATCATTATTCCTGGAAAAGATATTCAAACTGTTAAAATACTTTTTGGATGAAATTGTTTTGGCTTAACTTGTGTTGGAGGATATTTTTAACTTATTAGCTTATTTAGGGGTATAGATGTTTAAATCAGTATTGCCTCCTATTTGGAAATGAATGAGACACTGTTGATTAGGGAGCCATTTAGTAATTAGGAAATGAAAGAAATGTAAAAAGAGAATTACCTTATATCCAAAAATTGAGAAAATGAAATTCATCTCTCTCCAGTAAGAGAGGGTAGAAGACATAGCAGGATTTCCTTGGAAGTACCACTTCTCATAGATGAATGCCCTTTATAGCAATGGGATTTAATAGTACCAATTATCATGACTTAAAGTCCTCTTGAAATACTTTAGATCATTTTAAGATTATTATAATGATTGAAGAGGCTTTGTTAGTAAGAGCATGTATCAGCTTACATGGAAATGATAGTTAATATTTATTGACTGTTTCCTATGTGCTGGGCACTACAATAAGCAATTCCTATATGTGATCAACATTTAATCCCCCACAATAAACCCAATTATTCCACACACTATTTTTTATCTCAATATTATATATGAAGACATTAAGTCTTAGGATAAGCAACTTCCCTGTGGCCATATAGCCAATGTAAATGATAGAGCCTGAATTTCAACTGAAGTCTAAGTCTGTGTGATTTCAGAGCCCAAACTCCTAACCATATGCTAACCTTTCCAAGGTAAATCATTGTGCTCTGAGTTTGGATCATTCATCTGTATCTGGTTGCTTTTACATTGGAGCACCAATTTTCCTATTTCTGCCCCTTGGCTGATTAAGGTGCCTCTATCTTTTTCCTTCTTCCTTGTCTTTAGGCACCGAAAAATGTGGCAGCAGCGAAACCGGAACAATAAATAAGGCTCCCCATATCTCCAATTGCAGTGTAGCCAGTGATTATTTAGGTAAGTTTTGATATTAATAATAATATTTACTTTCTCTGTCAACATTGCTATTTTTCTGACTTTGATTTAAATACCTGACACGGTAGCTAGAACCAAGATATTTAAATTTGTCAAGGTTCCCTTTACCACTTCTCCTTTGTTTCTTTGTGTTTTAGTTTTCTTCCCTTTTACTGCAGACCCATTTTTCTTTTCTTCCCTGGGGGAGGGTCATGATGACCCCCGGCTCCTAGCCAGTAGCTCAACCGCTGAAGAAAGGGGCTGCATCTTCCCAGCTCCAGTTTTTACCGTTTCTTGGGGAAGGACTCCTCAGTTGAGTCTCACACTTATCCTTAAACTGGACTCTTTTGTCAGGAGCCTGAGGTACTGGGATTGACCCAGGTTGGACTCTGTGGTCTCTCAGAAGCAGCGAAGGGATGAAGTGGGGCAAATAAAAACAACAGATGTGATAGAAGTCTATTCTGCAGTTCTTGCAATATTACCTGTCACAAAAGTTTTCCGTTGATTTTTACGCCTCTCCTGAAGATTTGGATAAGATTACTGAGGAAGATGATTTTCACGGTGCTCAAGGGAAAAGAAAAGCAGCATCAAAAGCTGTGGTACAACAGAGGAAGATTCTTTTGGACGGTAGTGATGGTGATAGTGCTAATGACTCTGAACCAGACTCTGCAACTGGTGAGTTATAGCCTACCTCAAAATTAAGCCTATGGAAATTCAATAAAAAGTTCTTAGAGACCATTAATGTATACAAAGCACTGTGCTAAGTGTTTGGTATATGCAAACTTGAGGAACATACAGGACAGTTAAATTCAGCTCTGCCATTTGGGGAGAAAGCTTTATGTGGAGGTGACCTTTAAGCTGTGGCTTGAAAAATGAGTAGCATTTAGGCAAAATAACAGGGTAAAATAGCTTTCCTGGCTGACAGAAAGGCGTAAACAGTGGAATAGACAAGGACACATACAAGAAGTCAGTGAGCCTGCAGGAGAGAATATTGTAGAAGAGGCTAAAGAGGCAGGCTGGCACAAGATTGTGGAGGGCCTCAGACCCACTCTGAGAAATGTAGACTTTTTCTGTAGATAGTGGAAATTCATGACATATTTTGGGATTGAAGTGATATGAAACCTGTATCTTATTGTGACATGTTTTCAGACTCATTCAGAAATTAGGGCAGATGGGAAGCATAGTGACCTTGACAGAGCATCATAATATATTAATTAAAATTTAAAGTGAATAAATCCATAAATTTGTGCCAAATCAGATGATATAGTTTGACAGATTTTAACATGCTCTTGACAAATGGTTTTGTTCATCAGCATTCTGTAAATATTTGAGTATCTGTGCATTATATTCTAGACACTTAGGAATACAGCAGTGAACAACAACAACAACAAAAAATACCAGAGCTCCCTTAAGGAGCTTGAATTCAAGCAAGGGGACACAGACAGTAATGAAATGTAGAATGTGTCCAGTGTCATCATAGAAGAGCCGTGAAGAAGAGAAAGGCAGGGTAGAGGCCAGAAATCTGCCTTTTGAACCAGTCCCTGCCGTTTTACATGATCCAGGTCATGCCAAAGCAGGTGGTCTAGGGGTCCTACTTGGAGAAACACGGACATAAGCAGAGCACCAGAACAGGAGCCAGTGAAAGAAAACACCCTGAAGAAATAGTATAGGAGAGCACAGGCTGAATGCTTTCCAACTGAAGTTTACTGAATACAAAAAAGCCCCAAATGATAAAAATAACCCCTTGTCAGTTTAAGTGTCTTTCAGGGGTGATGATCGTAGCACTTCTAGAATGTCCTTATCATTATCTGATGCACGCTTGTCAGAAAGATCCATAAACAATTTTAAAGTTATAGATAGCAAGTCTACTCAGCATGTCAATGAAATCAATTTATCTTTAGTAATGTTTCAAATGTTTGCTTTCTATGTGGAAGTGAAATCACTTGCTTTGTTGGCTGGGTTTATATGGGTTATGTTTCAGGTATGATAGAGATTTAAAAAGAATAATATTGTGTTATTTGCATTCTAACTTCAGATAGTCTTGAATCCTTTTATAAAAATAAGTTTTTATTGAAATTGTAATTTGGATAGTGACTTAAAAGTCACCTGTATGCCTTTAAAAGTAGTTAAAATCTCTAAAGATTATATACAAATGGCCGAAAAACATATGAAAAGATGCCCAGTATCAGTATCATTAGGAAATACAAATCAGAGTCACAATGAGCTGTCATCTCACACCCATTAGGATGTCAAAAAACAGAAAATAACAAGTGTTGGTGAAGATGTGGAGAAATTAGAACCCTTGTGCGCTGGTAGTGGCATTTCTGCTGTGGAAAACAGGACCACAGGTCCTCAAAAAATTAAAAATAGATGTATCATATTATCTAGCAATCCCACTCCTGGGTATATATCCCAGAAGAATTGAAAGCAGGGTCTCAGATATTTGCACACCCATATTTATAGCAGCATTCTTCACAATAGCTAAGAGATGGAAGCAACCCAAATGCCAATCAACGGATTAATGGATAAACACCATGTGGTCTCATGTACAGTGGGATATTCAGCCTTGAAAAGGAAGGAAATCCTGTCATGTGCTACAGTTTGGATGGACCTTAAGGACTTTATGCTAAGTGAAATGAGCCAGGCACAGAAGACAAATACTGTGTGATTCCACTTAGAAGAGGTATCTAAAATAGTCAAATTCATAGAAACAAAGTAGAATGGTGGTTAGCAGAGACTGGGGAGAGGCAGGAATGGGAGTTGTTGAATGGGTACAGTTTCAATTTTGCAAGATGAAAAGGTTCCAGAGTTCTGTTGCACAACAATGTGAATATGTTCAACACTACTGAACTCCACACGTAAAAAGGATTAAGATAGTAAATTTTATGTTAGTGGTTTTTTTTTTTTTTTTTTTACCACAATTAGAAATTTTTTTAAAAGAAGGAAATAGTCATTTTTTAAAAGTAACTGGTTTCGGGCTCCTTGCTCAGCAGGGAGCCTGCTTCTCCCTCTCTCTCCCTCTGCTTGTGCTCTCTCTGTCAAATAAATAAAATCTTTAAAAAAATAAAAATAAAAAAAAAAAAGTAACTGGTTTGGTTCCAGGTTGTTTTTCTTATTCAATTTTGCATAAACAAATATTTTTGAGATGAAATATGAGCCACAGTTCTGAAAGAGGAATAGATTTAGTTTCAAGTTCTGTACAGTTGAATGGTGATTTAGGATATAGAAAACACTGAAAATAGGAAAGAAAACATTTATTGAAATATGTGCTTCTGAAGTTATGCTGGATGTGAGGACTGCAAAAAATATTTCTAACTGAAAATTATTCTCACTTCCTTTGGATGGATTCAAGACCTGTTAGCTGTTTGGGGGGGAAATGTGCTTGTCAAATGGTGATTTTACTGTGAATTCTGATGATGAGGGTCATTATCATTATAACTAAGCTGTTGTGGTAACAGTGACTTGTCAATAAATGGAATGTCTGAATCCTTGGATCTGAGACTGGTTAGGACACTGGGAGAAAATAATGCAAATTGTTTATATAGTAGTATATATACATTCTTAGGTTCTGAGAAGTATCCCCTATCTAGCATCATTTGTGGACTAAAATGATGGCTACTTCTCCAGCTCTTTGAGAGCTGGTTTGGTTTTTTTCCCCTGTTACATTATTATGGTTTCCACCAAACTACAAGTATGGCTCTTCTCCCTATAAAATGCCATGTGGTCCACCCTGGGAAGCAGTCCTTCTGTTAGAGGGAGCTGGCTCATTAGCTGTGGTGAGAACTGCCCACTGGCCTGTGCCGTGGATACACAAACTAAGCTTTAGACAGAATTTTCTCCTTGTCTCTCTTTTTCTGTCCGCTGCTGGAGCATGCAAAAGCTTTATACTGTCTTCTGGCTGTGTAAGCCTCCTTAAGCTATTCCAGCCAAGCCTGCTTTACCTTTAAGTTGAAAGATAAACCTGTTCCTCTTCATGTTTAGTGTATTTTAAGGAGCAATGCAATCAGTGTATTTTCTTTCACTCTAAGCCAGCGATGACTGACAACTCTCCAGTTCCCTCAGAGTGATTGTCTATTGCACTTGAATGTGTAACTGGTATCATTTCAGACAACCTGAAGTTATTTTGGAGCAGGATCCTTTTCTTTAGGTGACATGTCAGAACTCTAGCCCTGTACTGATTCACCCTAGATGAGAAGAAGGATCATTGTGACCTTCGGTAGAGAAAGAAAAATGAAAATTGGAGAGAACATAAGACTTTTTTTTTTCCTCTTTTTTTTTTTATTAAGTTATGTTAATCACCAACACCCAACACCATTTGTTGAAGAGACTGTCTTTTTGCCATTGGACATTCTTTCCTGCTTTGTCGAAGATGAGTTGACCATAGAGTTGACAGTCCATTTCTGGGCTCTCTGTTCTGTTCCATTGATCTCTGTGTCTGTTTTTGTGCCAGTACCAGACTGTCTTGATGATGACAGCTTTGTAATAGAGTTTGAAGTCCGGAATTGTGATGCCGCCAGCTTTGCTTTTCTTTTTCAACATTCCTCTGGCTATGTGGGGTCTTTTCTCGTTCCATACAAATTTTAGGATTATTTGTTCCATTTCTTTGAAAAAAGTGGATGGTATTTTGATGGGGATTGCATTGAATGTGTAGATTGCTCTAGGTAGCATTGACATCTTCACAATATTTGTTCTTCCAATCCATGAGCATGGAACGTTTTTCCATTTCTTTGTGTCTTCCTCAATTTCTTTCATGAGTATTTTATGGTTTTCTGAGTACCGATTCTTTGCCTCTTTGGTTAGATTTATGCCTAGGTATCTTATGGTTTTGGGTGCAATTGTAAATGGGATCGACTCCTTAATTTCTCTTTCTTCTATCTTGTTGTTGGTGTATAGGAATGTCACTGATTTCTGTGCATTGATTTTATATCCTGCCACTTGACTGAATTCCTGTATGAGTTCTAGCAGTTTTGGGGTGGAGTCTTTTGGGTTTTCCACATAAAGTATCATATCATCTGCAAAGAGTGAGAGTTTGACTTCTTTGCCGATTTGGATGCCTTTGATTTCTTTTTGTTGTCTGACTGCTGTGGCTAGGACTTCCAATACTATGTTGAATAGCAGTGGTGATAGTGGACATCCCTGCTGCATTCCTGACCTTAGGGGAAAAGCTCTCAGGTTTTCCCCATTGAGAATGATATTCGCTGTGGGTTTTTCATAGATGGCTTTTATGATATTGAGTTATGTACCCTCTATCCCTATACTCTGAAGAGTTTTGATCAAGAAAGGATGCTGTACTTTGTCAAATGCTTTTTCTGCATCTATTGAGAAGCTCATATGAGTCTTGTTCTTTGTTTTGTTAATGTATTGTATCACGTTGATTGATTTGCAGATGTTGAACCAACCTTGCAGCCCAGGGATAAATCCCACTTGGTCGTGGTGAATAGTCCTTTTAATGTACTGTTGGATCCTATTGGCTAGTATTTTGGTGAGAATTTTTGCATCCATGTATATAAAGGATATTGGTCGGTAATTCTCCTTTTTGATGGGGTCTTTGTCTGGTTTTGGGATCAAGGTAATGCTGGCCTCATAAAACGAGTTTGGAAGTTTTCCTTCCATTTCTATTTTTTGGAACAGTTCAGAAGAATAGGTATTAATTCTTTTTTAAATGTTTGGTAGAATTCCCCTGGGAAGCCATCTGGCCCTGGGCTTTTGTTTCTTGGGAGATTTTTGATGACTGCTTCAATTTCCTTAGTGGTTATAGGTCTGTTCAGGTTTTCTGTTTCTTCCTGGTTCAGTTTTGGTAGTTGATACATCTCTAGGAATGCCTCCATTTCTTCCAGGTTATCTAATTTGCTGGCATAGAGTTGCTCATAATATGTTCTTATAATTGTTTGTATTTCTTTGGTGTTGGTTGTGATCTCTCCTCTTTCATTCATGATTTTGTTGATTTGGGTCATTTCTCTTTTCTTTTTGATAAGTCTGGCCAGGAGTTTATCAATCTTGTTCATTCTTTCAAAGAACCAGCTCTTAGTTTCGTTGATCTGTTCTACTGTTCTTTTG